>NC_091200.1:15459027-15806527 GCF_040958095.1 Procambarus clarkii | reverse complement strand
AGAGAAAAAAATAGTGACCGTATTGACCGTGAAAATTCAGCCATATCTATTTTTCAGCGGAAAAGAAAACGGGAGGTAGAAACTATTCTGATACAAACTGTAAACAGGAATCAGAGAAACAAAATAAAGGAATAAAATCAGTGAAAACTTCAAAAAAGGAACAATAAAATAAACAGAAATAAAAAATTATATTACAGAAAAGAAATCTGAGAATAATAATCATAAGGAAATATAAATTATCGTACATTGCAGAAATACAAAAGTGTTTCCAAAATCTGATGTACGATGTTAGGTGAAAACAAGGTGTTACAAGGTGTTACAGGGTCGCTGGTGTTACGTTTGTGTTACCTGGCCACCGTTACATGACGTCATGATTTATATCAGTGGCGTTACTTATGTTCCTTTTTTCTGTGTGAGTGCGTTACCTGGCAAATATTACAGGATGATGTTACGAAGAATTGATGTTGCGAGCGTGACAATGAGAGAGTGTTATAAGATTCTGTGAGGTTACCTTGAGTAACGTGTTTATGTGTTTCATAGCCAGGTGTTACGAAACCCCCCTGACGTTACGTCTGCCTCACTTGAAAAGTGTCTCAAAGTGATTTAGCGTGTGTGTGTTACTTAAGATGCGTCACAAGACGTTTCGACGCAAGTGGCGTGTTACCAGACCGAGACGTTACGAGGTATGACGTTTGTTTCTGAGCAAACATTCACCTTTTTTATATAACACGTTATGGCTTCGTTGTTATTGCGAATATACCAAAACGTCATATTTATATAAAGTGACTTTTGTTTTGTTTGTGTGCATAAATGTAAAAATAAAAAATACAGCAACTTTGTAGACAGAGTTTTATTGTTTTTCTCCTGAATTTATATGTTATATATATATATATATATATATATATATATATATATATATATATATATATATATATATATATATATATATATATATATATATATATATATATATATATATATATATATATATAAGAGAGAGAGAGAGAGAGAGAGAGAGAGAGAGAGAGAGAGAGAGAGAGAGAGAGAGAGAGAGAGAGAGAGAGAGAGAGAGAGAGAGAGAG
This sequence comes from Procambarus clarkii, assembly GCF_040958095.1. NCBI lineage: Eukaryota > Metazoa > Arthropoda > Malacostraca > Decapoda > Cambaridae > Procambarus > Procambarus clarkii. The sequence continues at coordinate 15,805,445 of NC_091200.1, read as the reverse complement.
AGAGAGAGAGAGAATGATACAGATGTGGTGAGCGATCATCGAGTATTGTTTAATAATTTGGAGGGAAAAAACGACTGATATTTGCTAATTAACTGCAATTCCTTGTCACAGGAGACACACGTGCAGTGCTTTATCCTTGAATTCACAGCAGGAGTTCTCAGTTATTCATTTAGCTGGAGTTCTCAGTTATTCATTTAGCTGGAGTTCTTTCAATTAGGGAATATTAGCCGAAGTTTGTTTTGTCCTCAGATACGTAACTAGATAACTTAGTTCTCAGGTGTGTAAATGTAGTTGTTTCCGCTAGAAGATACGATATGTAATATCTGCAGATCTCTAAACTCCTGTAAATATGCTTTTCTTACTTGATGATGCCAAAGAGAGAGAGAGAGAACTGTTCCAATCATTGTCTCACCCTTCCCGCAGTTCACCCAATCACTCCACTTACCTAGTGGTTCACAAGCCATACAGCCCATTAACCTACCATTCCTCTATTCACATCACCCAACGCACCTAATGGGTCCTAAGCTACTTACACTAGCCCCCTACACTCACCACTCAACCCATCCACCTGCTCCCTTACCACCTCACCTAGCCACCAGATAACCCACCTCTCCACTTCTACCCACCACCCACCTAACCACCTTTAGTTAGGTGGTTATATATTTTAGAAGCACTATGCAATCATCTATCCTTCCATCATCACAACTACTCTACTCAACCCACACGTCAGTCCACCCAACCACACCCTACTCTCACGACCCCACCAACCCAAAAAGTCAAGCGAGATCCGACTCACCTGTGCCGTCTTCTTTAAAGTTAAAATTTATTAACAATTAACAGGTTCCCCTTCCCTGGGTAGAGGGCGCACCTCCAGAGTATGCAAATGAGGCTTACATAAAGCTGATTTTTAATACTAGTAGTGCGCGCGACGCACGTGTGTGTGCGTGTGTGCGTGCGTGTGTATTGTGTGTGTGCGTGCGTGTGTGTGTTGTGGGTACTCACATAGTACTCACTACTTGTTCTTGCGGGGGTTGAGCTCTGGCTCTTTGGTCCCGCCTCTCAACTGTCAATCAACTGGTGATTCTTGATTCCTGTGTGCGTGCCCAGCAGTGTGTGAGTGCATATGTGAGAGTTTTACATAAAAGTGAATTTGGAGAGGGAGATCTTGCTCATTAAGTCCCCCCCCCCCCCCAGCCTTCTGAACCTGATGCGTTTTTTTTTTTTTTTTACATCTGTTGACGTTCGAGTTCATTGTCGTCTTTGTATTTGAAGTTGAGGATAGAGAATTTTCCACATCTTCGCTAGAATTAGAACTAGAACAAGAGAAATTCACTCAGCAAATAAGTCGCAGTAACGTAAGTAAGATGCTCATACCCAGCACGAGTGATCTTGTGGATCACTCGTATGGAGTGAGAGCATCTTACTTCCATACGTTAATCGTTAACGTAATGCTCCTTCTACGAGTTAGTCGTAGCCTTCTTGCAGTACTTGTGCAGTTCTCGGTTTTTATTTTCGTCATTAGTTTGCCGTCACTGCAAATATATACATGTACTTCCACACTGCCTCGGGTAGATTATTGATCTTCTTGAGGTTATCTTGAGATGATTTCGGGGCTTTTTTAGTGTCCCCGCGGCCCGGTCCTCGACCTGGCCTCCACCCCCAGGAAGCAGCCCGTGACAGCTGACTAACACCCAGGTACCTATTTTACTGCTAGGTAACAGGAGCATAGGGTGAAAGAAACTCTGCCCATTGTTTCTCGCCGGCGCCTGGGATCGAACCCAGGACCACAGGATCACAAGTTCCGCGTGCTGTCCGCTCAGCCGACCGGCTCCCCGGTCGATGATGCAGATCTTTTTGGGACACTTCTGGCTGAGACGCTGTTTCCTGTCTGTTAGATACTCCTCTGAGCAGCATTTTACCAGTTATTCCAGCTTGCATCTCTATTTTATACACTATTAGCAACAGTGTAACAAAAGATATGTCTAGGACATAAGGGGCATAACTGGCCGACCCCTCACAGTGTTCAAGAGAGAACTGGATAAGCACCTCCAAAGGATACCTGATCAACCAGGCTGTGACTCGTACGTCAGGCTGCGAGCAGCCGCGTCCAACAGCCTGGTTGATCAGTCCGGCAACCAGGAGGCCTGGTCGACGACGGGGACGCTAAGCCCCGGAAGCGCCTCAAGGTAACCTCAAGGTAGGAAACTTAAGGCTATCGAACTTTCTTTTTCTTTGCGGTATCTTGATGACGCTGTCAAATCGCTCCATCAAATTCATCAGACATGATTTCTTCCTGTAAACCAATACTGAACAAAGTCTTTCCTCTCCAGGGGCTTAAGCATCTTTATCCTGGTTATTTTATCCAGTTTGTTTTGGCAAATATTACACGTTAGAGATTGGTGTACAGTTCAGAGTGCTTTCGTCATTCTTTTAATTTTTTTTTACTATAAGGATTACGTTGGATTTTCCAGATTTCCTGGAATTCTTCAGTGTTTATTGTTTTACTGAAGCGTCTAATTCGGTGAGTATGCAGCACATCTACAGTACTTCAGCAGCAATGATCATTAATAACTTGTGTGCTGTTATATGTGTGTGTGAGTCTACTATACTATGAAGCAAAGACCTTTAGGTGAGCGGGAAGTGTGTACAGCTAAAAGTTCTACACCAAAACTCCCGGAGCTTTGTTGTGGTAGAAGATAGAGCGCCTGGTTGTTGTGGGTAGAAGATTGAGCGCCTGGTTGTTGTGGTAGAAGATAGAGCGCCTGGTTGTTGTGGTAGAAGATAGAGCGCCTGGTTGTTGTGGGTAGAAGATAGAGCGCCTGGTTGTTGTGGTAGAAGATAGAGCGCCTGGTTGTTGTGGTAGAAGATAGAGCGCCTGGTTGTTGTGGTAGAAGATAGAGCGCCTGGTTGTTGTGGGAGAAAATAGAGCACCTGGGGCTTGAATCAGCTGCGCAACTGGTCGACGGTGTCGATGAAACACAGTATTAATAAAGGCTCTTCTTGTGACGGCTTATTTCTCCTTTCTTCTTCTTCTTGGATTGTTTGTGTCCTTTCTTCAAGCAGTGTGTTGATTTCTCCTTACAAAACAGTCTGGTAATGTCTTCTTTGTAGTTTTCTGCTGCTGCGAGTGAGCAGAGGTCGCAGCTTTCCCAATTAGGGCGCACAAGTCATCTTTTCTACCATGGGGGAGGGAATAGGTGCTGGTGTTGGGTTTATGCAATGTTAACTGTTTTAAGCCATTTGGATAAATGGAGCTGGCTTGTTGACCAGACCACACACTAGAAGTTGAAGGGACGACGACGTTTCGGTCCGTCCTGGACCCTTCTCAAGTCGATTGTGATATACTCAACATACTTCAGCCACGTTATTGTGACTCATCGCCTGCATACCTGGTTGATACCTGGTTGATGGGGTTCTGGGAGTTCTTCTACTCCCCAAGCCCGGCCCGAGGCCAGGCTCGACTTGTGAGAGTTTGGTCCACCAGGCTGTTGCTTGGAGCGGCCCACAGGGCCACATACCCACCACAGCCCGGCTGATCCGGGCTGTGGCAAGCCAGCTCCCGCTCCATTTGTCCCGATTTCTTTCCACAATTATTCCCAAGATAGTTTTTGTTTTATGGTGATGTCTTCATGATAGCCAGTGAATGTAACGTTGTGTATCTACACGATTTGGCTTGAGAGGAAGAGTCGAGGGTTTTACAATCGTTAATTTCGTTATTTACGGTCTGCTTGCCGTTAGGAATACATCCATGTTTGGATACTGACGTTATTCATCCATGTTATTGCACACTGGCGACCATTTGTTTGGCCATGTGGTGCCTATGTTGAAGCTCTTGGGTGTTTAAAATGAGTTCTACGGAGGTGGGGAGTTGGACTGCATGCTCTGGTGTGGTTGGTTCTCCGTGCTGAGGTGAAGATGTATGTGTTTCTGTGGTGGGTGTTGTGGTTGTAAGAAACACCGGAATATGTACCCCTGCGACGCTATTTATCACCACCAGCCTGTTGATAATCAACCAGCCTGTTGATAATCAACCAGCCTGTTGATAATCAACCAGCCTGTTGATAATCAACCAGCCTGTTGATAATCAACCAGCCTGTTGATAATCAACCAGTCTGTTGATAATCTTGTTATATAGAATGGGATCGTTTTTGGCGACTCTATCTGTAATGGTAATGAGTACGTGCACTTGGATATCGGAATTGTGTTGTTATAATTGCTATTGTTTTAGGTCTTGTTTGAGATTGATGTTGGGTGGTGCTCGTCTAAGAATTTGGTTGTTGTTTTTGGTTTAAACTCTGATTGGACGTGTGTTCAGGTAGGTGTGGGAAGTTGGTATGACCATTGTCGAATCATTTGCGGCTTGTGGCTTACCAGTTAAAGCTTCGTTTTTCCAATCATTTGCTTTATTTCATTCTTCCTTGTGGGATAATGCTATGATACCGCGATGTGGTTGTCGCTACAGATGTATTGTCTGATGTTCTGAAAGTAGTTCATGTAATTATGAGTGTCAGAGAATATGCTGCACTGTCTGTCCTGTTCGGTATACTTGTTTGTGTAGTAGTCGTATTAGAAGCATTTAAAGCATTGATAGAGCCTGAAATGCCTTTCCTTGGAGCTCTAGCGATATGTGGAAGTGAAGCCGAAGCATTTTAAGCCACCTTCCTCAAGCTTCTTTGGCTTGGCCGGTGATAGTTTTCAGTGCTGAACGGTGGTTAATAATAAGTTTAGTTACCTAGTAGGTGGATATTGCAGTTAAGAGTTGGATTTTCTAGACTTATCTGCTCGATTATTTTTTGCATGATTTCCCCGGCTATCCAAGGTAACAAAGACCCCTTTCAAAGACCCCTTTCAAAGACCTCTTTCAAAGACCGTCGTGTTGGCAAGTGGACAGTGGCGGGATATTGGCAGCTCAGACAAGTTTGCCGGACTGGGTACTTGCCCGGAGGTGTTGACCGTTGGCCAGGATCACAACAACTCCAACTTTGATTAAGTTGCAACATCGACAGAAGCAACTTTCCCTGCACTTTCCAGCGCTGGGACGATTTCCTGCGCGGTTTGCTTGTAGGCTCCACGGAGCCGAACATTTAGTCTAAAATGTTATGATGCTACCATCTGCAGAGTGTGACAGAGGCTAAAAACACAGGTTCTAGGTCAATATCCCGAGGGCTAACTTAAGTGATGCGTGAGGCAAAACAGTAAGGGAAGATAAACAGAAAGAGGATGATTGGGAGGAAGGATGAATTAGCGAAAACGCGAATGGGAGAAGAATGGAAAAAAAGGTAGGAGAATGAATGAAGGGGATGATAAAGGGAAGAATGAATGTGGGATGATGAGTGGAAGAAAAGATGCATGTGAGGAAAGAGGACTCAAGAGAGAGCAAGACACACACACACACACACACACACACACACACACACACACACACACACACACACACACACACACACACACACACACACACACACCTGTCCACGAGGAACAGCGAAAGGGATATGAAAACAGACAATTAAATCTCCATTTAAAGTTTAACTTACGGGGGCGAATGGAGATGGAAATATAAATATGAAAAACAAGAAAATAATGCGTCAAATTTTGACAACGAAACACAACTACAAAAAAACAAACAAACCAAAATATGTGAAGAAGAGGGAAACGCAAGAGTTATTAGCATCGTAGAACAACGATTTAAAATTGTCATCAAATTGTACAACAATTTTCAAAATTGGGGAAATTAGGTTTATGTAGATTACAGATGCGATGATTTTTGTACAATGTTGACATGTAGAGAGATGAGTGAGGACTTCACAGCCGTGACCCAAGAGATTGGAGGAGGAAGTAATCCTCACAAAGAGCCAGAAATGGAGATTTTGAGCAATATAAACATTGAAAAGATCCGAAACAATTGGGATGCAAAGCTGACAGGAGGAAATTGAACATTTGTGCAGGATCCGGATATCTGATAGATCAAATTTCTGGAATATACAAAGGCTGCATATTTTGTGATGTGATTGAAAAATACGTTACAAGATATTTGGTTTACTTTAATGTTACAAACGACCTGCCTCTTTACGTCAATATTACGGAGTGCTTGGGTTTACATTTCCGTATTCAGAGATGACACAGATCAACAAGGTTATAGCCAAAGAGCATAAAGTAAAACAAAAAGTAACAACTTCATGTCTGGTATTCTCATCAGGCTTGGCAAATACCACCAGAACCCATTACCTCTTCCTAGACCACCCAATCCTCTCCCATTACTTAAACCTTCTATTAAACCATACCTCATGTGACCCATCGATCATCATGCAGCGAAACGTATAAAAGAAGCATCATTAATGCATATGTAGGTCGTGCAATACGTACATAGTCTCCTTGACAGCTCTTGAACCACGAACTTGAACGAATTCCGCCAAATTGTTGTGAAGAACGATTACAGAATTTGACGGAATCGTTAGTAAGAAGCTAGGCCATCATTTGACTGAGGATAACCAGGCCCCAGGGGGGTGGATAATGGCCCCCCCCAGGGCAAACATTACAGTGTATTATGAAAATACATTTACTCAGGTCTACAAGAAGGATGAAAAGGTGATACGAGATATAAATGAGAGGAATTGTAAACATCCCCGTGGAAACGAAAGGAGCTAAGACCAGGGATTCGAACCGGCAAGTTCTCCTAGATGAATACAAGTTGATCAGCACACACACACACACACACACACACACACACACACACACACACACACACACACACACACACACACACACACACACACACATACTGGCTGGCTGGCTGGCTGAGTGGACAGCGCTCTAGACTCGTGGACCTATTGTCCAGGGTTCGATCCCGGCAGCCGGCGGAAAAACCAATGGCCAGAGTTTCCTTCACCCTGATGCCCTTGTTACCTAGCAGTAAATAGGTACCTGGGAGTTAGATAGCTGCTACGGGCTGTTTTCTGGGAGCAGCCTTGTGACTCCTCGTATGTAGGGTCAAGTTAGGATTACAGGATAGGAGAACACCCTCTAACAATCCTGGAAGAGAGAAGGAACAGAGGGGAATATGACCACTACATGCAAGATACTAACGGTAATTGGGCAATGTTGCCAAGGACAGCCTATTCAAACTTAGAGACAATAGGACAAGAGGACCTCCGTTGAAGGTAGAAGTTAAAATGAGTCGAAAAGTAATTAGCAAAAGATGTCAGGCTGGGAAGACCTCGAAGGAAATATGTAAAAATAATAATAATTGAGAAATACTAATCTGACGCTGCTGTACGGATTGTTAACAAGGATACCAATCTCGCTAATCAATCTCCTCATGAAGCCTCAGTTTCATGAGAAAATTGGGCCATGGAACTCCAAAGTCAACTCACAAGGATTAAAAAAGTAAGAAAGAATAAAGAACTGGATCTCACTAATCCGTAGTCATCAACAGACAAGCAATCATAGTGTAGGGCACGCCACCCAATCACAGTACTGCTCTCAACAAATCACTCTCGCACAACCAATCACTGCCCTCTGTGGTTGCCAAACCTAAGATTGGCAACCACAGTTAGTTGCCGCCTTGCCCTCCAAGAATTTACTTTCACTCTTGTATTTTGTGTATTTTTGTATTTATATATACAAGAGCCACCTCTCATATACAAAGCCTCCTAACTTAGGAAAATAAGAATAATGAAAATAACAGAGCTCCCATTAACCCAAACGAGGCAGATGCCCAAAATTTACATTACTAGAAACATGAATCAGGAATATTATTGTATCGTATATCACATAGATTAGTACAAGCGATAGCTGCTTTTTATTTCATATAAATGATAAATATCCTTCCATAGATCATCCACAAATGTATGCATTAGTAACTAATTCATTATGCAAAATAGAAGGGGGGTCTCTCTCTCTCTCTCTCTCTCTCTCTCTCTCTCTCTCTCTCTCTCTCTCTCTCTCTCTCTCTCTCTCTCTCTCTCTCTCTCTCTCTCTAAGGTGCCGCAGGTTATAGCAAAATTGGCACTTTACGAGAATAAATAATAGCTAGTTTATTTTGTTAAAATTAAAGGCCTTTTTTTGGGTTGATTATAATGCCCGGCGGGTGATGGTGAAAATGGTGATGAGAGCACTCGAGAGACGTGATGGTGAGAGTGAGGGAAGTGAGGAGGGGGGGGCAGTTGTAGCGACTGTTGGAGCTGATAGTGAGAGATGATGTTGAGTCGTTGAATTAATGGTGGTGTTGAAGAGGGTAGTGGTGTTGATGGAGATGACTAGGGTGGTGATGATAATGATGATGATGATGATGATGAGTGCCCATGAACGTGTTCAGCGCCATAACACAGCGTCTGGAGTTATCGATCTAGACATGTTATGTACAAGTTTAGCACAGGTTCAACACGTGTTTCACACTGGTTCGAAACAAGTTCTACACAGGTTCTACTCACGTTTGACACATAGTTTCTACAAGTCTCTCAAAACAACGATCTACACAATTTCCACACATGCACCATACATGTTCACCGCCTGATCTGCACGTTCTATACATATTCCAAACACCCAAACACACGTTATACATATAATCCACACACATACACATGTTCTACAATATGTTCACCCATGTTTTCCCTAGTTCTGCACACGCCATCTCGTCGCATAGAACTATAGTGACCCGGATCTATAAGTCAACCTAAGTGCAAATCCATTCATTTAAAATGGACAAAAAGTGTGCTTTTTATTTGTTAATATTATTCATAAATTAACAAGTTATTACATTCAAACATTTTAAGTCACAAAAAATATCGGCATATTCATAAGTGTCTTATTTTAGATAACTTAAAAGAACATTGTTAACAGCCTTAAAATGACCATTATAATTACAATTTATAAGGGGTATAAAAGAGCGACAAAACCCATTACGACATGATGCTGACTAAGTGGGATATAACCCAATATTTTAATTCTAAACTGAAAACCAAACTAATACATATAATTGAAAATTGGCACATACAAAAAGCGGAACAAAAGTACTACAAATCTGCATGACTGGTGTATATGCGTCCTCAGGAGATGACTACAACCACTCGTCTACAACTACTGACTACAACCACTCGTCTACAACCACTCGTCTACAACCACTCGTCTACAACCACTGACTACAACCACTCGTCTACAACTACTGACTACAACCACTCGTCTACAACCACTGACTGACTACAACCACTCATCTACAAAACCTCTGAGTACAGAGCTCGGGCAATCCGACTTAGCCAATGATTCAAAGAGAGTGCTTAGCAATAAGCAAACTGTGCTAGAGTAGTTGCTTAATAATATTGCCATGTGTTCAGCTCGATAATAATATTATTAAGATACTATTATTATTCAAGTGATACATACCCCTGTGTGTATGACTTGATTAATTGAAATCACTTGTATCTTGTATCACATCACTTGTGTCACTTGAAATGCACCTTTTGTTTACCCCTATACTGACTCGCTCTTCTAATCAACTCTGTAGACCTTACACATCAACACACACACACACACACACACACACACACATATATATATATATATATATATATATATATATATATATATATATATATATATATATATAAATATATATATATATAAATATATATATATATAAATATATATATATATATATATATATATATATATATATATATATATATATATATATATATATATAAGACAAAAATGTCTTTGAAAATGTAAGAAGCTTACGAAACGCGTTCAGGCGTCAAACCAAAAATAAAAATGTAAAGAATGAATTTTGGAGAGTTTATTTTTCAATTACCCTTGACAGAGAAGAAAAACATAAGAAATATTGAGAAGATTCGTGTTAGAATTATTAATCTTACCCTTTCGGTCATATTCAACAACATATATATATATATATATATATATATATATATATATATATATATATATATATATATATATATATATATATATATATATATATATATATATATATATATGCACGTTATTTGTGAGATATTAAGCTGATCTTTTTCAATATTTTTGATCAATCTGTTAGTTTTTTTGTCTTCATCCGCCAAAAAATATCAAATTATGAGAGTTCTGTCAGGGTATGAATGTCACCTTTATTGCTGTGTTGATGGTTTATCTCCATAAAAGTGGAGTTCATGCCTCGCTGGGATAGATGGCTTGATTGTTTCACCATTAGCCTTTTGTTATTCAAATTCCATTTCAATAACTTTATCCATAAATGATTATTAATTTGTAATGGATACTGTTTAATTAAAAAAATTACTTTTATTCTTTCATTAATACAGGAAGAGGTCGTTATAGCAGCATAATGTACACTCATTTTCAGTACTTTCTGTTTATTTAACAAAATGGCGGCATCGTCTGGTTTGATTACAGGTTTCTTTCGGAAGATTCATTGAAAGGTTGCATTTGCAACACTGAATAACATGTGCACATGTGGAGGGCAAACCTGAGAGCTGAATGTTTGCTGCTGTTGATTCCTATTTTTTCACAATAACAGAACTTAAAATTTCATCTTTATTTCTCATCTTTGACTCAGTAGCAGATATTCTATAGCTAAGGAAAACTCTGTTTAAAGTTTAGGAGAGAATTGATTTTTAATTAATTACTATAGAGAAGCGTTATAGTTTAATTGCCTGTTGTGTGTATAGGCTGTGAAATAGAATATCATCAAATACGAAAATGTCTCACAAAAATTTGAGGACACACATACACACACACACATACACACACACACACACACACACACACACACACACACACACACACACATACGCAGAGACATGATCACTACCTACAAAATTCTCAGAGGAATTGACAGGGGTAGATAAAGATAAACTATTTAAAACGGGTGGTACGCGAACAAGGGGACACAGGTGGAAATCGAGTATCCAAATGAGCCACAGGGACGTTAGAAAGAACTTTTTCAGGGTCAGAGTAATTAACAGGTGGATTGCATTAGGTAGTGATGTGGTGGAAACAGACTCCATACACAGTTTCAAATGTAGATATGATAGAGCCCAGTAGGCTCAGGAATCTGTACACCAGTTGATTAACAGTTGAGAGGCGGGATCAAAGAGCCAGAGCTCATCCCCCTGCAAGCATAATTAGGTGAGTACAATTAAGTGAGTATACACACTCACACACACACACACACACACACACACACACACACACACACACACACACACACACACACACTCACACACACACACACACACAGAGAACTGTCAGAAAGTAGACTGTCAGATTGAAAATGATTCGTATTCAATTTTGTAACCAAACAATTATTTGCTACATTAAACTAAAAATAGTCGCAATTAAGCAGAACAAAGAGAGAACAATTTTCCGCTTGTCATGAACTCTTTGCTCCAGCTCTATTATCAACATCTGCCAGGAGTCATAACTTTGGTCACGTTATAACGATGCTACACGAGATATTGTCGTTATCTATTGCCTATAGATAACGTGTAGCATCGTTATAACTGCGACAAACGGTCCTGGTAGTACAGACGGGTTCGTTCGCGACGCACAATCAAGAATTCCGGGTTCGGATCCCGGGTGGGACAGAAGTGGTTGGGCATATTTCCTTTCACTTTTTTCAATACCCTATCAATTCCCTTCAGAATCTTGAATGTGGTGATCATGTCCCCCCCCCCCCCTAATTCTTCTGTCTTCCAGCGAAGTGAGGTTTAATTCCCGTTGTCTCTCCTCGTAGCTCATACCTCTTTGCTCGGGTACTAATTTGGTGGCAAACCTTTGAACCTTTTCCAGTTTAGTCTTATGCTTGACTAGATATGGACTCCATGCTGGAGCCGGATACTCCAGGACTGGTCTGACATATGTGGTATATAATGTTCTGAAAGATTCCTTACACAAGTTTCTAAAGGCCGTTCTTATGTTAGCCAACCTGGCATATGCCGCTGATGTTATCCTCTTAATATGAGCTTCAGGGGACAGGTCTGGCGTGATATCAACCCCCAGGTCTTTCTCTCTCTCTGACTCTTGAAGTATTTCATCTCCCAAATGATACCTTGTATCTGGTCTCCTGCTTCCTACCCCTATCTTCATTACATTACATTTGCTTGGGTTAAACTCTAACAGCCATTTGTTCGACCATTCCTGCAGCTTGTCCAGGTCTTCTTGAAACCTCAAGCTGTGTGTGTGTGTGTGTGTGTGTGTGTGTGTGTGAGTGTGTGTTTGTGTGTGTGTGTGTGTGTATTCACCTAGTTGTGCTAGCGGGGGGTGAGCTTTGCTTTTTCGGCCCGCCTCTCAACTATAAATCAATCAACTGTTATTAACTACTAACTAACTTTCCTCCCACACACACACACTCACCCAGGAAGCACCTGTCTAAGTCCCAGGTACCTATTCACTGCTAGGTAACAGGGGCATCAGGGTGAAAAAAAACAATGTTTCCAACTCTGTTCTATGTTGTGTGTGAAACTCTGTTGAGCCCATCTGTTTCCGCCGACGCCGGGAATCGAACCCCGGCCCACAGGACTACATATCCAGCGTGCTGTCCACTCAGCCACCGACGACCCAACCAGCTTAACAATATTACAACGAACATGAAGTTCTGAATGATGTAAAATACATTATCAAGCCTCTACCCTTTCCCGCCCAAAGGGAAGAGGCTTGATAATGGAATGGGAAGAATGGAGCCCCATTCCACCATTCCCCCCAAAGCTATATGTCTTGGTCCACCCACATAGCCCTTCCCCCCCACCCCCCCCCCCCCACCCCCTCCTACAATACCTCCATCATCTGAATCTACATAAACACGGCTGTTACCTCATTTTATCTCTTACAACTCCTCTATCTCTTCCAATTTAACTCCCTATCTCTTCCCTCCTTTCCCATACCCAGTCCCCTTTGTCCTACCAACTTCGATATACCTGTTTACCTGCGGTAATAAACAGTTTTCTTATGATATTTGACTGTTTGCTTAAGACATTAGATTGTTTACGTATGACATTATCTTTTTCCTTATGGCATTAGACTTTTCTTGATATATGAGTCGACTAAACCAGGAAGACAAATCGGTCGAAATAATAACATTAACAACCAAGTAAATGAATAAATACGATTTCGTGGTTATATTCCACGATAGCTAGTCGTAGCAAAAAAAATAAAATCAGAGTTCTCGACCCTAGAACAAAAATACAGAAAATCCGATCAAAAACAAGTAGGATAGCAGAGCGGCTTTTGGATTCAGTTTTTAGACCATAAACTTATTGCATAATTTTATATTTCAATCAGAACGCACACACATTATATATATATATATATATATACATATATATATATATATATATATATATATATATATATATATATATATATATATATATATATATATATATATATATATATAAAAGGGGGGTGGTAGGAGAAGCGAACACTCTTACGTATTCAGAGTTAAATGGCAAGTTTTTCCCAGAATGCTCTGTGTTCCCTTCTCTGAGGCTGTGGGTCCCTATAATTGCACCAGAGGTGGTACCCCCTATATATATATATATATATATATATATATATATATATATATATATATATATATATATATATATATATATATATATATAATTCTAAGACTTTATGGACCCTCGGCCAAATCTCATTATGAATCTAAACATGTATGGATATTTCAACCTACTAATGACGTTTTCTCACTTCTGTCCCCAAATCTACATTTCCAACCATTATGTGAAAAGGGGGAGGTGGAGTGGGTGTGGAGAGAGGGAGTTGGAGTGGGTGTGGAGAGTGGGAGGTGGAGTGGGTGTGGAGAGTGGGAGGTGGAGTGGGTGTGGAGAGTGGTAAATCAGTTGGTCATGCAGCGTGTTGGGACCGTTTATCATAGCGAATCATAGACAAAATAACAATAAACGATTAAATTTTTTACTTTAATTTACTCTAGTCCGAAAACCTTCACTAAAAAAATTAATAACTGTTGATAATAAAATATTAACCTAAAAACACCGTTCGTAGAAATTACGGATGCGTGAATAACATTACATGAAAGAAAAAGAAGGTATATATATATATATATATATATATATATATATATATATATATATATATATATATATATATATATATATATATATGCACACGAACTATTCATTATAAAATAAATGTGTTCTATTTCACTTGCATCACAGCCGGAATCAACAAACAAAAATTGCAAACTGTAAGAGAGTAATTAAAAATAATAATAATTAGCGTAAACTTTTTAATTTTTTTTTTTAAAGATGAAGGTGGGATGGGTCTATTTACGCTCACAATTGCAAGCTGAAGGGAAGAGAACTATCAGGAGTGAGCACCAAGCCATTACGACTATATAGCACACTTGGAAGGGGTCAGGATAAGGATTTGGGATGGGACGGGGGGGGGGGAAGGAATGGTGCCCAATCACATGGACGGTCGGGGATTGAACACCGACTTGCATGAAGCGAGACCGTTGCTGCTCTACCGTCCAGCCCAAGTGGTTGGACTGGACCACTGAAGTAGATGCAACTTGTTTTGTGTCTGTCTGTCTGTCTGTCTCTCTCTCTTCAAGGAAACGGTTCATTCGGAATGATCCTGATGTTCCTGATTAACCACAATCATCTTGAACTAATTCTGATTGTTGTGGGTTTTGTCTGATCTCGTATTGCCTAGTATGGTACAGATTGTCCTGTAGTTATCTGACCTGATTTTGCCTGACCTGCTCAGCACCCGTTCGAAACTTCCTGACTAAGAGCAAACACCCACCTCCATGTCTCAAAGGGTTTCACACTAGTGAATCGAGAAATGAAGCATATCATCTCTTCCATAGAGTGCCCATCACTGTATAACTAGCATTAGTACCCATCACTGTATAACTAGCTTCAGTGCCCATCTCTGCATAACACCCCATATTTTTGTCCGCTTACTAACAGTCGCTTAAATGCTTTTGCAAATTGCAAATTGAGATAATTAGGTTAAAAATCCTTGCACGTTTATGAAGAGAAAACATAGTTTTAATGAATCCAAGAAGGATTTTTCGCTTTCATATCCAGGGCAGAACAGCAAGGTCTAAATATCCTCCCTGGTTATAAGTTGAGTTTAACACATACGATCTTCCAATTTTTTACCATTCAAAATATAATAAATAGCTATTCAGAATTTAGTGTTGTTCTTAAGACGGACGCAATCTGTCCATAGACCAACTAATGCACGTGGAGAAACTTGCTGGTTTAAACGACGAAATATTTGAGCCAGTAGACAGGAATGGAGGACGTCCATTCAGGCATTAACAGATGGGTTTAAAAGGAAGAATAGACAGGATCACAGACAGACTTGTAGAGAAGCTCACAGAGAGAGAAAAGGGTTGACAGACAAGAGTGGGAGTATAAACGGGTGAAAATAAACAGGGAGCTCACAGTGGGACGAACGGACCCCGTCTCACAGTTCCGTATATATACACCGTCTCATACACACAGGTGCAAGGACAGAAAGATGTGTATACACACACACACACACACACACACACACACACACACACACACACACATGAGATATGATAGAACCCAGTAGGCTCAGGAGTCTGAACACCAGTTGATTGACAGTTAAGAGGCGGGACCAAAGAGCCAAAACTCAACCCCCGCAAGCACAATTAGGTGAATTAGGTGAGTACACATACACACACCGACAGACAGATGATCAAAGAGGTAAATGTTAAATTCACTCAGTGAAAACGTCAGAGGGGGGGCATAAAAGTCAGTTCGTTAACTTGCACGTTCCCTGCAAAAGTTTAACAAGGGCGGGGGTGTGCAACACTAAAAAAAATATTACATTTTACGAGTACATTCACAGATCGCATCGGCTCGCTCAGTGTGGGCATACAAAAAAATAAATGGAATTAATGGAATTACACGTTGCATTGCCAAAGTAATTGAAAATATTTTCAAAAATCATTTTTATGTGATTTTAATCAATGTGAAAAAATTTATTACCTCGTTTTCTTTTTACATGACGTGAGGTGGGGGGGGGGGGACTTGAAACACGTGATAAAATGACTTTTTTTCAACTCTCTCTACTGTGTGTGTTTTTTTTTTGGCACGTAATCGATGTTTTGTTTTTGTGGCAATTTAACAGGAACAAAAATGATATCCGATTTTGCCAAGGAAAGCCAGTCACTAAATTGAAGACGGGTTGTCTCCACAGCTGCTGCTGCTGCTGCTGCTGCTGCTGTTAATCTAACAAAAGCTATTTATACAGTTGCTATTGAAATTGTTGCTATTACAGTGCTGGTCCTCCTATTCCAATTGCTGCTATTGTAACTGATACTGCTGCCACTCTCTCTCTCTCTCTCTCTCTCTCTCTCTCTCTCTCTCTCTCTCTCTCTCTCTCTCTCTCTCTCTCTCTCTCTCTCTCTCTCTCTCTGAACTTAGACTTCGTTAACTGCTGTGCTATTCTCCAGGTCTGGTCACGTGTTTGGGAAATGAGACGCAGTAGGCAACTCATCGGTCTCATGGTTCTGTCTCGATATTTATTTATTAAAATGCCTGTCTGTCTGTCTGTCTCTTTCTAGCTGTCTGTGCGAGGCTGGAGGCTTGGGGATAGCCTCTCTTATTTTTTTTTTAAAGTAATTGCTGTTGGGTCCGTGCCAAAACAAACTATTATAACCAATTTATTTTCTTGCAACATTGTAAAATATGATGCACTGATCATCGGAAAATTAACATAAAATTTCTACGCATCATAAATTTTAAAGACGTAAATTTTGATGACTTCAACATCGTGGTTCCACCCGGGGCTTGGTCAACATTCTGAGCCATCAACATCATACACATCCCAAACACACACACACACACTCAGGACCACAACAGAAAGATATAGATGACGAGAGAGAGAGGGAGAGGCAAGCCATAGAGAAAGTCGAGAGGCGGGACCCCAAGAGCCAAAACTCAACCCCCGCAAGCACAACTTAGATGAATACACACACACACACACACACACGCGCACACACACACACACACACACACACACACACACACACACACACACACACACACACACACACACACATATATATATATATATATATATATATATATATATATATATATATATATATATATATATATATATATATATATATATATATATATATATATACACACACTTCAATCATGAGCTAAACTTTTTTCCACGAGACGAGAGCCGGACACAACCACACCGCCTCTCGTTTAAGAAAGTTTGAGGGAGCCTCTACTATCATCCGAACTCACGCAACCTGCCTAATCCCCTTGTTATTTCCTGCAATGCTGCAATTAGTGCATGTTGCTGCTGCCGCTGCTGTTGCTGCTGCCGCTGCTGCCGCTGCTGCCGCTGCTGTTGCTGGACAAGGCTCGCCAAGAAGCCATGGAGACAAGTAGGAGAATAAAGGCGACTGTCCATTAATGCTAACCTGACATTCGATTTAATCACTTGTATCCATGTATTTCTCCACCCATACATACATATGTACAGTACATGCATACATACATACATACATACATACATACATACATACATACATACATACATACATACATACATACATACATATATGAGGTGAGGTAGCTGTTTAGGGGTCTGATAGCTGAGCGGACAGCGCGCAGGACTCGTAATTCTGTGGCACGGGTTCGATTCCCGGACCAGGCAGAAACAAATGGGTAAAGTTTCTTTCACCCTGAATGCCCCTGTTACCTTGCAGTAAATAGGTACTTTGGGAGTTAGACAGCTGTTACGGAGCTCCTTCCTGGGGTGTGTGTGTGTATGTGTGAAAAAAAAATTAGTTAGAAGTTAGTATTAGTTGATTGACAGTTGAGAGGCGGGCCGAAAGAGCAAAGCTCAACCCCCCGCAAGCACAAATAGGTGAATACAAATAGGAGAATTTCAAATTCAAGTATGTTTATTGAGACAAGAAATAAATACATCTCAAAAGGACAGAGTAGCTTAGGCTATTTCTACCCCCCCCCCAATAAATGGGGGATCGAACCCGGACCCTAGGATTACGAGTCCAAAGCGCTGTTCACTCAGCTATGAGGCTCAGAATAGGAGAATACATACAGTACATACATACATACATTCATAAATACATACATATATACAGAAATTATTACGTTACACAAAAAATATTAATAATTCGGAGAGCATTCAATTGCCGGCCCGTCACCATCAAGGAATAATTATAGTGAGTGTGTAGAGGCGTGTCTCGTGTGGCCAGCTAAGCCACTCACCAATCCAACAATTAATCGCCAAATCACAAGGTGCGTTTTACTCCTCAGAATTCCCAACACATTACAGGAATTAATATTTTATGTTGAAATGTGATTTCTAGGTGCAAATGTATTGCGTGTGACTGTGACATCATTATATATATATATATATATATATATATATATATATATATATATATATATATATATATATATATATATATATATATATATATATATATATATATATATATATATATATATATAAACTAGAAAGAGTCCAGAAATATGCAATAAGGCTCGTTCCTGAGTTAAGGGAACTGAGTTATGAAGACAGAGGGAGCTGGACCTCACCACGCTGGAGGAAAAATGGATTAGGGCAGACATGATAACGACGTACTAGATACTAAAGGGGGGATTCACAAAGTAGATATCTATGTAATGTTCTGTATGTGTGTGTGCCGTGTTCAAGTGATCCTGCTAAAGCAATATCATCCGTCTTTGTTTTATTCATTTACACCTTAGAGTGTAGATATAGGAACGAAATATTTATTAATTTTGTCGTCCTGTCGTGAGAGAGAGAGCTTAGTCTTTAAGAGAGCTTTTAAGAGAGTTTTTAAGAGTTTGTAAGATCTGTTTTTAATCCTCCAAGTAGATCTGGGCAACGGATTGCTTCACTAGGTAGTCCTGCCGCTAGTGACTATACTGTCAGTAGTTGTCTAAGTGAAGATGTAGTCCAGGTCATCTGTCATGTGATCATCCTGTCATCCCATGAGTCGTGCTGTCAGTCATCCAACCAAGCTGTTGATGCCGTTCTTAAGGGTGGATCTTCATATTGTGTAATATTTCTTAGCTGTCGCAACTTAAGTGCAAATCTCTCATCCTTGCTCAGCATCTTCGTCCAATTAGAGAGCATTACCGGGCTTTTAATAGAGCGAGAAACTTCAAAGATATGGAGAAAATTGGAGGTTATCTGGTGGACATGTTAGAGGGACTAAGCGGAACAGGTTATCAGAGCAGCCTTCTTCCTATATGCCCGAAACGCTTTGCGTAATAGTGGCTTTAGGCATTGTATGTACTAGCTCTACCTATAAGTCAACCAATCTTTGTAAAAATTTCTTGTATGTATGTACCTTACCTAAATAAACATTTATTTATTTATTTATTATTTATAAAGTTTCCCAACGTCAAAAAAACGGTAAATTTAAAGTGTCTTCTCCTAACCTACCAGAGAACCCAAAACAGAAAACGGGACAGTACATCACTTTCGTCAGCCGCCTCCATTTTCTAGGAAGACAATTTTGTTTGGCCTTATGTAACGCATACGAGCGAAAAGCGACGTTCTTTGTAGGATGATAGGTTGATCAGAGCCCGAGTCTCAGGCTCCTTCCCTCACAGCCTGGTTGATCAGAGCCAGAGTTTGAGGCTCCTACCCTAACAGCCTGGTTGATCAGAGCCAGAGTCTCAGGCTCCTTCCCTCACAGCCTGGTTGATCAGAGCCAGAGTTTGAGGCTCCTACCCTAACAGCCTGGTTGATCAGAGCCAGAGTCTTAGGCTCCTTCCCTCATAGCCTCTGACGGGTCGCAAACCTCGACCGAACAATGCACGAGGGAAGGAACATCCCATCCACAGTACGGAAAATATAAGTAGTCGGAGGCATTAGAATTAAACGTGCCCAACCATTTCTGTCCTGCCCGGGAATCGAACCCGGGATCCTTACGACTGCGAGTTGAGAACGAAGCCACCTGTACTATACAGAGACCCCTGGCAGTATTGCGGTGATTGTTTAAGTCTGGTGGGGGTTGAGGGCCGGGTAGAGGGGGGTTGGGGTTTGGTACTTCGAAGGAGAGGTGGCAATGGATGGGGAAGGGGGGGGGGTAGTTGCGGAGGAGGAAGTTGGGGTGGTTGTGGGGGAGATTGGCAGGGGGGGAGGGGAAGTTGTGGGTGCGGTACATTCTCTCAATTTCCCCCACCACCACCACCACCACCCTCACCACCACCACCACCACCACCACCCTCACCACCACCACCACCACCACCACCACCACCACCACCACCAACAACAACAACACCACCACAACTCACAACACGCACAATCACCAACACACACACACACACAGATTGTATAAACTGAGATAACTGCAAGCCAACTTTTGACAAACTTACAGTAATAGCAGTAAGTAAATTGCTCTTGGTAGCTTCCTTGGTCATGTTGCAGCATCTAAGACCTCTAAATGATCTTGCAACCTGAGCAAGGCGCGCCAATTTGCTCGCTCTCCATCCCCCCTCCCCCCCCCCACTGGCGTCTCTCCCTCCATCCCTCTTCCCTCCTGCCTTACCTGGCGCTCCTCCCTCCACCAGTTAAGTCCCCTTTGCACTCGAAGCATTTTCATTCACATATCTCTCTATTCTATTTCTAAGCCTTACCAAAGCCTTGGATTCAGCGTTGCATCTCGACATTTTGTCCCAATCTACGACTCTATTGCCTGACCAATGTTCAAATGCAACCTTCAATAAATATAAAATTGGAAAATCTGATTTTTTTTCGTGTTGCTCCTGGCCCTGATGCGATAGTTTCATGGCTATGTTTGTGTCTCTAATCACCAGTGGCCTTCACAAGCAGGTAACTTCAGTGGTTTATATATATGTATTAACACGATGTACTGAACGGGGTGAGAATAGCTTGAGCTACCTCATCCCTTTGTGTGTATTTTACCTCAATAAACTTATTTCAATTTCAATTTCAATTTCAGTAGTGAGTAAATCGTTTCTGGTTAAACCCGTTTTTCTTATTGATCTCATAGTTATATCGTGTCTTCTTTGCCACATGGGTTAGGATATCGTGTTCTCCTTGCCTCATGGGTTACGATATCGTGTTCTCCTTGTCTCATGGGTTACGATATCGTGTTCTCCTTGTCTCATGGGTTAGGATATTGTGTCCTCCTTGCCTCATGGGTTAGGATATCGTGTCCTTCTAGCCTTATGGGTTACGATATCGTGTCCTTCTAGCCTTATGGGTTACGATATCGTGTCCTCCTTGCCTCATGGTTAGGATATCGTGTCTTCCTACCTCATTGGTTAGGATATCGGTTCTTCCTACCTCATTGGTTAGGATATCGGTTCTTCCTACCTCAAGGGTTACGATATCGTGTCTTCCTACCTCATGGGTTACGATATCATGTCTTCCTACCTCATGGGTTTCGATATCGTGTCTTCCTACCTCATGGTTAAGATATCGCTCCTAACATCATGGTTATCCTGTCATTTCTTCCCACATCTAAGTGCTTAAGCTTGATCAATTTCGGCTCGTGGCAGCTTTCTAACTTCTGGTACAAAGCTGGTGATGAATCTTAGGGTTTTCTAGGTCTTAATTACATTGTGTTTTAAGGTGGAAGATCCACGCTGATACAACATACTTTAGAGTCAAGTTTCACATACGTAGATAACAGTTTCTTTCAATAACTCTTGATTTAAAATCCTCAATGCTAATGATTGCCAATCTTGCACACGCTGCTGATGTAATCTGTGTTATGTGTGTTTAGGGTGAGACATCACTTGACGTGATATCTGTAGGATAGTCACGTTTGAGGATAGTTAAAATCTTCCAGCAGGGTTTTCTGTGCAAACTTCTCGTGTCAATAATTTGTGTCGAGTACAATTTTTCACCTGCAACAAATATTGGCATGTGTGACACTCTTCCTTGAAGGCTAACTATTTATTTATATCAGAAATAGTGTGTGTGTGTGTGTGTGTGTGTGTGTGTGTGTGTGTGTGTGTGTGTGTGTGTGTGTGTGTGTGTGTGTGTGTGTGTGTGTATGTGTGTGTGTGTACTCACCTAGTTGTACTCACCTAGTTGTGTCTGCAGGATCGAGCATTGACTCTTGGATCTTGTGTGTGTGTGTGTGTGTGTGTGTGTGTGTGTGTGTGTGTGTGTGTGTGTGTGTGTGTGTGTGATTAAGTACACACAACAACTAGTACCTAAAGCCTGTCACAAGTGATAAACAACCTCATTCCGGATATTGACAACATTGGCAATTAACCTAAAATGTGGTAATTTATTGACAAGGTGTCTCCCTCTCAGATTGACTCAATATACCTGGTGTGTGTGTGTGTGTGTGTGTGTGTGTGTGTGTGTGTGTGTGTGTGTGTGTGTGTGTACTTTCCTACCCGTACTTATAGGTAAACACTTACTTATCAGTGACTACAGGAGAGTGAGGTCTAGCTCCTCGTGCCCCGCCTTACTGGCCGTGTTGAGCCTATTCTGTTAAAATGCAACTATTCTGACGCTCGAATTCTTTGTCAAATCTGGCTTTAAAGTTGTGGATAGAGGGGGTTTCCAGGACTACTTCTTTCAGGGCTCTCTACCTGTTAACAGGATAGAGAGGGATTATATTCGTATATTATATTAACTATTATATATATTTATATATATATAGGATTATATTCGTATATTATATTATATTACCCTGTTAACTGGGTATATTCGTACCCTGTTAACAGGGACAGGGTACGAATACCTCCCTACATTTCTTCAATTCATTTGCGTTATCAGCTTCCACTTATGTCCATTTGTCCTACTTTCTCTCAATTTAAATGTATTCCATACATGTAATACAGGCTATTAAGTTCACCAACTGGGGGGGTTCATCAACTAGGCCTCCAAGAAACGTATTCTCCCTAAACATCCATGGCTGATAACCTCCCAAGTATTTGAAGCTTTGTCCTCTCCCTAAGTCTCTAAGCCTAATAAACTTCCTGATTAAGATCCTCTGATTCCTATCAGTCAGGTATTTTGACTGTTTAATAGTTTAGTATAGTATAGTGAAAAATAGTTTAGCATCCCAATCTGTTTCTTCACAATGCGTACCTTTGGTGATGTATGGTGTCAAAGGCATTTTACCAGACTGTTATGACGAGCCTGTCGTATAACAACAATCGAGTTTGTCATCAATTGAACATACAAAATTAAACCTTTTTTTATACAGATTATTTCTTAACGGCTGATTTCGATCATCTAAGGCGGCTTTTAAAATTAAAATTTCCTTATAAAAAAGAAAAACGACACCTGTTTGCCAGCCGTTCAATAATCTTAACTTCAAACCGAACGATGATAACTAAAGCTGAGCAAGGGAAATTATCCTCTAAAAGTTGGATAAATGTTTTATCAGGATATCAGGTGATATTATTGCGATTAAGGAAAGGGGATGAAACCCAGAGTGTGTGTGTGTCTTTCTCTCTCTCTCTCTCTCTCTCTCTCCCTCGTTTCCTCCCCCCTCTGTCCATCTGTCCCCACCTCTCATCCGTTTCCCTACCAAACCCTATTGGCACGTATCCCCAATTAATGGCATTCAATTAAAAGGATCGAAACTTTGATAATAAAGAGATCAGCTAAATTGGAAGTTTGATATAGTAAAGTCCCCACAGAGAAAACAAATAAAAAATTAAAATTTGAGCATTCCGGTTCTATTCTGATGCCATCATTTTGTTCTCGTTGTATAGACCAAAGTTAACGACTTGTTGAATGTTTCGTTTTGACAATAGCAACATGAAGGATTGTAAATATTGACTGCCACTATGAATTTATACAGATTTCATTTATTTAATCAGAAAATTGCGAATATGTTCTTTCTGTCATTGATGAAAAACAATTAACCCCCCATTAGCAGTTTTCCCAAGTGCAGGTGAGAGACCCACCCCCTCTCCTATTCCCCATTATGTTTCTTTCCTTATG
Source organism: Procambarus clarkii (assembly GCF_040958095.1). Classification (NCBI taxonomy): domain Eukaryota; kingdom Metazoa; phylum Arthropoda; class Malacostraca; order Decapoda; family Cambaridae; genus Procambarus; species Procambarus clarkii. The sequence continues at coordinate 15,781,466 of NC_091200.1, read as the reverse complement.
ATATAATAGGTCTCCTCCTTTTATCCATTTCTATGTGTCGTGGTGATCCATTTTGTCCACCACCCATGCGACGTACTGTGGAGCTCTCTTTCCTCCCACTTTATACTTCAAGTGGCACCTTTCTCTCCCATAACATGCCTCCCATGTAATGTGCATGTTCCTTCATTTTCTCCCCCTCTCGTATGCAAACGAAGGTGTAAGGGCACTCCACCCACTCCATGGTGTAGGAACCTTTCTCCACCCACTCCATGAAAGTGTAGGAGCGCCCCCTACTTCTCCTCCTCTTCCTCCTACCCCCCACACGCTCCGTGATGGGGTGATTGGCCCACTTCACTCCCTCCCCCACCTCCCCACCACCACCAATATTTACACCCACCCTGGCAGGTAAAAAAGGCGGTCCCGGCTCGTTAAGGTCAGGTGCGGCCTCCGTAAATCTGGACCACTATCGCCGCGTCCTCCTCCTCCTCTTCCCCCACCTCCTCTTCCCCCACCTCCACAGCCACCTTCTCTTCCACCACCACCTATATTAGCCGTTTTTCTTATTTCTGGTAGGTCTCCCGTCTCCAGTAGGTCACTGGAGACGGGAGAGAGGGGAGTGTGGCAAGCAAAGTATTTCTGCACACTCTTTCAGTACCCATGGGGAGATTCCGTCCGAACCAACAGCCTTTCTCACGTCCAGATCCAACAGATGCCTCTTAACCCTCATCTCTGTTACTTTCAAACCCTTCCAAGGCCGCCTGGTTTACTGCCACCTCTCCTAGCTCAGGGACTTCACCTCGTTCTATTGTGAAGATCTCCTGGAATTTCTTGTTGAGTTGTTCACACACTCTTTGTCATTCTCTGTGTACCTGTCCTCACCCGTTCTAAGTTTCATTACTTTTTCTTTCACTGTTGTTTTCCTCTTGATGAGGCTGTGATGTGTTGTGAGTGAGTGAGTGAGTGAGTGAGTGAGTGAGTGAGTGAGTGAGTGAGCGAGTGAGTGCGTGCGTGAGTGAGTGAGCAAGCAAGCACCCCAGGATTCATAAATGACACAGACTTCCCCCAAAGGAAAAGTGTTGAAGGCGACGAGACGCCAAACTTTCCATTTCACTTTTTGTTTGCCATAATTTCGAGACCAAACAAGTCAGGGAAGCATTTGTAGCCCCCAAAGGTACCCGGCGCCACTTTTCCTTCTCCGCTGATGACCTGCTCCCCGCTGGGGGGAACAGGGGATGAAGGAATAAGGGGAAGAGGGAGGGAATGGCCTAGACAAGACGAACACTATTTGCGAGGTCTCATTTTCCGACTCGTGACAACAGTATCGAACACCTCATGTGCTATTTTTTTCCAATTATAAATAGCAACATGAGTCTGACTTCCAGCTTATGAACCCTGAGACGAAACCTGAGGCTAACATGACCAGAGTGAAGGGAAAAGGCAGAGAATTAACTAGAAAGAGGTTTTCCAGAGTGGATCCTCCATTTGAACAGTCTTCTGGAGATGTCGAGGTTCATTTATTGTCAATCATAACTCAAGGTTATGTGGGGTTCCTGCAGGAACCGGTTCTGTCAGTTCACACGTCACCCTGATGATTGACACAGTTCTGTCAGCTGCTGGAAGAAACTTCCCACCAAACACACACCGAAACTACGACGTTGGTACAACGTTCGAACAAGTTTTAATAACACCTAACCAGTTATAACAACCAACATAGCAAGTTGTAACAACGTTCTAATACGTCATAAACACGTTAAGCCAAGATGTAACAACTTTATTACAAGTTGTAACAAGCGGAAAATAGCGAGAGATACGGTTTGTGTTTCCAGGGTTTAATCTCTCGAAAATGTGGATTTATCTCCACAGGCTTCTCATCTTGTCCAACAACCCCCCAACTACCCTCGAGCACAACTCCCTGCAGCTACCAACTACCTGTATCTCCTCACACAACTACTTTGACCATTCTCATCCACAACAACTTCCTTCACACTCAACAACTACCCCACCACCTTCTCCCACAACCACCTCCACCACACTCACCCACAACCACCACACACTGAACCAAAAACTACCACAACCACTCTCCCCAGAACTACCACTTCTGCATTCCTTGAAAATGTTGAAATCACGAAAGCGCTCGGATGATTTTCGTTGCATTTATGCTATGTGAATACTTACACATTTTCAATGAATGTATAAAATGAATTATGTATCTGTACTTTAACATATAGCCAACCTTTGTCTTAGCAATCAATTCAAACTTTAGTAAATAGTGCTTCCAGTGTGGATAGTTTAATGTAAGAAGTTGTGGTGGTGTCTGGAGAGAGGGTGGATGGGTGGGGGGTAGCCACAAGGCCTTCCCAGGCGCCTCCACAGGTGTCTCTCCGCTACAAGTTATAATTGACTTGTGCAACACCTTCACCTAGACCGTCTACACACTCCTCGTCGTTGACTGGACTACACACATACTCCTCCTTGTCTTCACCGTCCTCCCCTCCATCCCCTACACCCTTAAAAATATGATGCTTATGTTGACCAGACCACACACTAGAAGTTGAAGGGACGACGACGTTTCGGTCCGTCCTGGACCATTCTCAAGTCGATTCTCAAATCAACTGGTCAACATACTTCAGCCACGTTATTGTGACTCATCGCCTGCATATGATGCTTATTTTCCTACGTGTGTAGAGAGGTCAACGTATAGCCAAGAACAATCTTACAGGAGAGGTCAGCCTCTCACGACAACAGAAGACTGGTGACCAGCAATCAACAACCATTTAACACATAATTACATTGTACCCACTTCAAGACCCCGAGTGCAATTACCAGCAGAAAGGGCCAAGCCATTACGACTATATAGCACTAGGAAGGAATCAGGATAAGGATTTGGGGTAGGACGGAGGGAAGGAATGATGCTTAACCACTTGGACGGTCGGGGATTGAACGCCGACCTGCATGAAGCGAGACAGTGTCAGAGACAGTGTCAGCAAGAACATAAGCTGCTTATGTTCATGCATGTAATAGTCTATTAATATCCATTATGTTTCGTCCATTTGTTCATCTCAATCATGTCCTGTACCACCTCATCACAAGAGAATATAAGCCTTTGCTAATGGATGGTAAATCTACGAACCTTGCTACATGGACATTTCGTTCTGAGTAGATAAATCTAAAACAACAAACAGCGAGGTAAATGTGTCTTTGAAAATGTAAGGAGTGCCTTGCGAAACGCAATCCCAAGGCGATAGACCATTATATAGTGTGTAAATGAACTTTGGAGAGTTAATTCTTCAACTTGGTCAGTGCGGGTTCATGCCGCTAGATGGCTCTGTTGCTGTGTTTTTCCTCGCAGAGCTCCGAGTGTTTGTTGAGGCTGGAGAAGACATGAGTGATGATGAGACCCTCTCTCACTCCTCCATTACTCACGCCACTAACTCCTCTGCACGACAAAAGCTCATCCTCTTGCAGCTAACAACTTCTCTTCTTTGGCCTAACAGCTTCTCTTTAGGTTAACAGCTTTTCCTCTTTAACTCACAGTTTCTCCTTTGTAAGTTACCAGCTCCTCCTACTTGTCACCAGCTCAAACTCTTCTGTGCGTCACATCTCTTCTATGGGCCTCCTTCTCCTCTGAACGCCAGCTGCTGTTCTGAACGCCAAAATGTACACCATCAGCTGCTCTTTACGTCAGTAGCTCTTCAAGAGTACTCCAGCAGCTTCTCCTGTGTACGCCAAGTTGCGTCTGTTTCACCATGGGCTAAAGCTGTGATTTGCTTCATTGCCATTTAGAGTTGGAAAGAATCTGTTTTCAGCCTCAAAATAGTTTAGAATAACACAGTTCTTCATGCATCATATTACTGCGTTCTGTATCTCGCTGCGTCCCTATATAAAGGTGGCTGTTGGCTGATAGTCGCCCACTATCATAGATTATAGTCCCCTTCTATATCAGTATATGCTATACTGCCTCCCATGCAAGATATCCTGAAACATATGCTTACGGGTTCCTTGTGTGTTTATGCGTATGCATGTCCACTTTGTGTGCGTATGACTGTCTTCTTAGGGTGCGTTATTAGTGTGTACGCATTTTGTGGGGGTTGAAAATCTGAATATATGTGCGTAGAAGTTGCTGAAACGTATGTATGTGTGAACGTTTGCGTTCTCAGGTCTATCAGTATATGTTTTCTTGAATCAGCGCGTACATTTGGAACTATCAAAAGCTATTCCCAGTTTATTACGCACGCTTCCTCTCACGCTTTCTCTCACCTGGAACTACCAAAATGATACCTCTTTGTTACGTGCCTTCACCAGGGACCTGTCGAAGCATGTTCCGAAGTCCCACACACACACCCCTCATTTGGTGCTCGTAGAAGCTATAATTCCCTAACTACCCACCCACATTGGGGCCTCGTAGAAGCTATAATCCCTTAATTATACACCCCCTACTCTGGCCACGCAAAAGCTAATCTCCCCTAATCACGCACCCTAACTAATACCTTGTAGAAGCTAATCTCTTAATTACGCACCGTAACCAGGGGGGGGGGGCTTCATAGGAACTAATCGCCCTAATTATGTACCCTAACTCGAGCCTCTTGGGGAGTAATCCTTCCTTTACGCTTTTTCATTGAGGTCGATCAGAATTAAGGTTCCCGATTACGCATGTGCATCCATGCTGCATGCTCTCGTTAACGCGTCCAGCGTTGTTCTTTATGCTCGTTGTCTGTACCACTTCATTACCGCCGCTTCTTTTATCCACGAGGGAGAAAACTACCTTCCGTGCATAATGAACTTTGGGTCATTAGTGAAATTGAGTTGCGTTCCCTAACTCATTAATGGCGGTTAAAGAGTACTGTGACAAAATTCTCTGTCCACCACTATGTTACGCCTCTCGTGTGAGAGGAATTAAATTTTGATCCAATAGCTTAGCTGGTCATGGTTCCCTGAGTGTATAGTGTGTGTGTGTGTGTGTGTGTGTGTGTGTGTGTGTGTGTGTGTGTGTGTGTGTGTGTGTGTGTGTGTGTGTGTGTGTGTGTGTGTGTGTGTGTGTGTGTGTTTATACTTGTACTTACCTCATTACCTCCCCCCCCCCAAGACCTCACAGTCTCTGATCATGTTCCTGCAATCATTTTCAATCCTCATATTACGTGTCGCAATTCTAATGAAGTTGCTTAGCAAGCTAACTCGGAAATCCCTTCTTGATGTCCAGTTCTCTTCCCTACAACTCTAACCCTAAACGGGGGATTTCTGACATCCCTATTTTTGTCTCGCTTCATGCAGGTCGGCGTTCAATCCCCGACCGTTCAAGTGGCTGGGTACTATTCCTCACCCCCCCCCCCCCAATGGGATCTCCCTCAGCTTTTCCGTGCGACTGATCTCACGTCAGAAATGACAACGAACCTTTACCAGTTTTCTCTGGCTTTATCTAAGTATAGTTCATCATCTTACCACACGTCTGCTGGTGGTGTGTCTGCAGACTGCACACACATGACTCTGCAGTCGCGCGGCCGAAGTCTTGCAACCTCGCGACGTCCTCGCAAGTCCCGGGGCTTGCATTCATTTGCAACAGCAGACTTTTGTAAATTATTGCTGAACGTTCCCTAGCTTTAGTTTCTGCCATTTTTTCAGGTGGTGGGGGGGACTTCAAGGCCCAGGCTTAATGTGCAAGTGTTCGTCATTCGTAGATTATATATATATATATAATGGGTTAAACTTATCTTTGTTTATATTATAGATTATAGATTATATATATATAATGGTTTAAACTTATCTTTGTCTAGGTATCTGAAAGATATCCAGAAATGACCGAGTTCGCAAATGTTGCAGATGTTATATTGTTAATGTATTATGTGTAAGGCGCCACCTTCCAAGATCGTTTTTTTTCAGTTATATATATATTTTTTAATCTGTAATTAATCATGGGGTCTACCTTTCCCTTCACCTGGGCACGTTACTTTGTGTTTCTCTGGCTTCCCTGTACGATGGTCAACATTTCTCTTGTTGACTATTCGTATTCTCATACGGCTTTGTTAATTTCTTTTGGACGTTCCATTTCCTGAGTGGGTATTTTTTTCCCCCCATCACTCGCCTCTAAAGTCTTCGGTTTTCCAACTATACTATCTTTCTCTTGTAGCTGTTCCTAACAACCCAACAGGTACAACTGGCGAAATGTGGCTTGCATTAAGTTCATAAGTCGACTCGTCCCCCCCCCTCCTCCAGTATAAAACACTGATATATAGGCTCTGGTGGGCGGCTCCTGTCGTAAGTGGTCATGAGCTTCTGAACCAAGCAGGAAAAATTGGTACTGTTGGTGGTGGTGGTGTTGGTTGTTGGTGGTGATTGGTGGTTGGTGGTGATTGGTGGTTGGTGGTGGGGGTCGCTATTGGTTTAGAGGGGGACAGAGGGAGCACCAGATTGACTGAACACAGATGAGGGTAGGAGGCCTGGCCTGTGGGCTCTCGCATTTCTACATGCCTCTTGACAATTTAGTTTTAGATTATTTACTTCTCTTCTGATTCCCCCTAATTTTTGCTTGCTAATTATCCCCTATTTCATTCAATAATATTGGCATTAGTGGCCCTTTTTTCTCCTTTCCAATATCAAATCTCGTTAAATCATTTTGTCCAATTTCGGTGGTGGTAGAAGTGATGGTTTAGGTGATGATGGAGGTCAGAGTAGTGGTAGTTGCGAGGGGGACTGGTGATTAGGGTGGTGGTAGTGTTAAAGATAGTGGTGGTGGAAGAGTTGTGGTGGTTGTTGTGGTGGTAGTATGGTAGAGCTAATGTTGGTTGGTCTTTACTTGGCGGGCGAGGCCTAAACTCATTACCTGGTACATTGTGGGTCGGCATCCTGGCTAATTACAGGTAACCACCACAACAAACAAACAGGTAATGACAGGGAGGGAGTACAGGCGAGGGACAGAGCGAATAATTAACCAACAAGCTTCAAGTTTTATCTTCATCCTCAGCTTATTTTTTCTTATTTTTTTTTTTACATAAATTTATGGCCATTTAAAAATCTTCCATTTTATCTTTCCAAACTATAGTTTTTCTCCATATTTTTTTAAATTCTAAAGCAGTCTGCCTGTCTATATTTATCTGTATCTGTCTGTCTGGCTGCCCGTCTGTCTGTCCTTTCTCCTTTACGAATCTGATATTCTCTCCCTCCTCGTCCTCCTAGCTTCATTACTGTATTTAATAAGGCTGTTTCACCGCCTACCCCCCAACCTCAGATTACAAATATCAGCCAGTGCAGCTATAATTAGGGTTGCAGGGGGGTGGGAAGTTGAGATGGGTGCAGGGAGTAATGGAGGAATGAAGAAAAAACAAAGAAGCTTGGAAAATTGGCTCTGTGAGGTAACTTTTGAAGACAGTGAACGTGGATGAACTGAATACCAAAATTCGAGAGCCCTTATGTGTACTCGTTTCGATGTTCTTTGAAGGGCTTCAGCTCCTAAGCCCCGTCTTATAGAGCCTCAGCTCCTAAGCCCCCGTCTTGTAAACCATCAGAAGTTTGATTCGATGTCTGTTTACTCATTATTTTTCACATAGTTTACATTTAAAACTGTGTATGCTGAGTTGCCCTCAACCACTTCATCATCTTGATCATTCATTCCTCTACAACTCTTCCACTGACGACTCTTATGATGTCTGAAATTATGGTTTGGTTTACCATAGAGTTTTTTTATAGATTTTCAGCTGTTCACAAACGTATCCACAACGTTGATACAACTTTGCCTCCCTTTATCAATGCTAACAATAACATTGGAAGTTCGTTGGGAGAGAATATTGAGTATTCTGAGAGAAGATGGGAGGGCCAACAGGAGCGAAAATGAGAGGAGAGAGAATGGGAGAAAGACAGACTCAAGCACTGCCGGGAACCTCATCTAGTGTGTGTGTGTGTGTATGTGTACACACATGCATATGTACGTCCGTGTGTGCGTGTGTGTGTGTGTGTGTGTGTGTATGTGTACACACATGCATATGTACGTCCGTGTGCGTGTGTGTGACTTCACTGCCCCGTTAACATTTTTACTCTAATATTTTAAATTAACTTTTTTTGGGCATTCGAACCAATATAATAGCCAGGGAAATCAAGAATGCGCTTCCTTTCGACCCGATGCAGTGGCTTTAAATGAAGCAAGCTCCCTGTGTGAGCTCATTAAAGCCCCTCCTGTTCGGTTCACCGGCTCTCTCTCTCTCTCTCTCTCTCTCTCTCTCTCTCCCTTTTATTTGTTTATCTGATCTCATCCTGGACGCGGGGCAGTGAGCTGTTGACGACCAGAAGGCTAGATTTGTCAGTTATATATGTTACTGCTTCAGGTGCCGGCGGTCGTATCCTGCTTCTCCTGCACTGTGTGTGTGTGTGGGGGGGGGGGGCAGAGGGGACGCCATCATGCTATGAATGGAACTTGGAATATTTAATATTGTATCACTGTGTGAATTAGTAGTTTAGATGTTTTTTTATGTTAATAAAGCATTATATATCGTTATTATGTGTTGTATCAATGTTATTGAAGGTGTTTATATATATATATATATATATATATATATATATATATATATATATATATATATATATATATTCTTTTCTGGAATCTTTCTTGCGTATGATAATTGTTACAGTCCTCATCACTCTCGTTTCCCATTTCTCTCTCTCTCTCTCTCTCTCTCTCTCTCTCTCTCTCTCTCTCTCTCTCTCTCCCTCCCCAGTGCCGCCCGGCTGGGTTTCAATACTCCTCGACTCTCCCTCCTCCAGGCTAATTTGTGCAAGGGAGACAGTCACTCCGGGAGACAGGCCGACCGGGTGAGGCAGTATCTTCGTGCATTGTCCTGTGTGTGATGCTGCAGACGAACATCCTGTTGTCCTGTCCTCTTCTTTTCTCTGTCCTCTGTCTCTTTTTGTGAGTCAACACATCGAGGGAGTTATTGTTTTGAGTTCATGATCTCTGCGTCAGAGATGCCTTGGTCTATAGGAGCCTTTCTATTGGCTTGTAGTGTGGGCTGTCAGTGGACGTCAGTGACGTCTTGAAGACGGATTTTGACACAGGAAAGTTCATGCCCAGCAGAGAGAATGTCGATATCTTATTAATCATAATCCTGTGTTATCATATTCCGGTTTTCAAAATCAGAACAAAAAGAGAGAAAGTTCAGTGTTCTTTCTTTATCATATCTTTCTGGGCTTAAAAAAAACATTGTCCCTTGCTTCAATTTGTTTGATTAAAGCCCTGTGCTTAATTCTGACACCTCAGTTAAAAAAATAAAACAGTTTTAAATTGGGAATAATAAATACTACGCTAGACAAGTTGAGAAAGATTTGCAATGCAAAATAACTCAAAACCAATGCTGTCATAAATGACAAAATTCCTAAATATTACGTGCATCAATCACAAAATTTTCACCAAACTGGATAAGCCAGGCTCTTTTAAATCCAAATATAAGAGCTCTGTTAGAATTTTTTTTTTGTAATTCACTGAAAAACAATTAAAGTTTTAAGTGAACATTAGCACTGATTTTTGTACTATGTCGAGGTAGACCTTATAGATCTAGACAAAATTATTATATACGATGATATCCTGATATCGATGAATCAATATCAGGATGTTGCTTTATCAAGGATGACGAAGCAGCATCAGAAGAAGGGAAAATGGGGAGTAGTTCTTAGGATGAAGCAATACCATTGGTGGAGAACTAATAGGAGTGAAACAATACCAGGAGTGAAACAATACCAGGAGTGGAACAATACCAGGGTTCGATTACTAGGATTGTAATACACTGGATTGAACATAAACAATAGGGAAGAATCATTCACATGAATCTTCTTTTCACCTCTTCCTCTCACTCCCCTCTTATCATCTCCCTCTCTCTCATGCTCAATCCCTCCCACTCCTTCCCTCTCCCCTCTCCCTCATTCACTCCAGCTTTCACTCTCACTGTTCATAAATAGCAGGAGAGTAGTAGGATATATATATATATATATATATATATATATATATATATATATATATATATGTGTGTGTGTGTGTGTGTGTGTGTGTGTGTGTGTGTGTGTGTGTGTGTGTGTGTGTGTGTGTGTGTGTGTGTGTGTGTGTGTGTGTTTGTGTGTGTGTGTGTATACACAGGATATGTGGAAGCTGGTCAGAATTGCACTTCACCTTTGTAAACGCACATTAATGACACTATGTAAAAAGACACCTCGAACACTGTTTATGTTGGACAGACGTAAATCTGTGTATATATGTATTTATGAAAGTAGGATAGATTAGCATTTAAAAAGCCCTACAATCACCTTCTGTGATTGATTGCTCAATAAATCACTGAACTAAATGTTTAACAGATCTCCAACCTCGTCCATGAAGGACAGAAGAAAATGTATATATATTGGTTAACATTGTAAATGTGTGTTTACGTCTGTGGTAGAAAATGATAATAAAAAAGTGCTCGTTAATTAATGTTAACAATGAACATTTTTCACCATGATTCCTAACTATTACACACAGCTTCTTTCCTATAGCTTCCAACCCACAGCTGCTTTCATATAGTCGAACTGTGAATGCGCAGCGGTACGAGGTTGTTCCACAATTACATTTCTGTAACAGCAGTACACTGCAAGAACAAATGTATAGAGTTGCAACAGTGACACAAGCCTGCAATAATGGATATGGAGCTGCAACTGAGATGCAGGTGAGCATGGACTCAGCCATGCGGAGTGTGCCTTCGTGTGTGCAACAACGCACTCTCACACACACTGTCAGTCACGTGTTTCAACCTGACCTCTCACACTCTCACACACTGTCAGGTGTTTCAACCTGACCATCAACTAGTCTGGTGCGCTCTAGCGAGGAGTGGAAATAGAGAGGAAGGAGAGAGAGAGGAGGCGGTCGAAGATAAGGTACCAGAACAGAGAGGATTGGAGTACAAGGAAAGAATATGGAAACTTAATCAAACTACATTAGATAAGTGGCGATAAATAGAAGATTTAATGCAACAGATAATATCATAATTAGTATTGATAATGTACATATTGACGAAAGGTTTAGTAAGTACAACAGAAAGAGATGGAGGCTGGAGATATATCTTGACAAAAGATGTGAAAAGATACATTTATTTGCCCCAATGGAAATTAATAAATGCAATATGATCGTCAAACATGGCAATAGGAGCGTGATATAGCAACCAAAGCCAAGGATCAGGATGAACTGCTTCATACAGGAATAAGGAATAAGATGCATGTAAATAACAAGGTGATCAGACTACTCAAAATGAGAGACTGAGGTCTCAGAATTAAGCACAACGCTTTAATCAAACAAATTAAAGCAAAATGAGAGACATAAAAAGATAAGGAAGTTTGCGAAATACTTCGCGAAAGTTTTTGGAAAGTTCCAAGCTAGATTTTGATCTTTCATTTCAACCTAAATCTCAAACGAAACAAACTTACCCACAGTTTTTATAGTGTCATTTACCGAACAGGCAATAACACCGTAAAAATAATTACAGGAACTGGATGTGATGAAAAGCACAATCCAAAACATCATCACCGAGGATACTAAAACAGGTATTAAAAACTAAAAGGACTCACCTGTAACGAATGACTGAACGAGATCAAACTCTCCATGTTGGCGGAAATGCGAATCCGGTGAAAAAAATTATAACAGCGAACAAGATGCTAAATGAAATTAACTGGGTGTAAATATGAGCAACGAACAAAATGCGAGACGACAAGAAAACACGTCAAGGGTGGAGAAGGAAGCTGGAGAAACAGATGAGAAACGTTAAGATGAACGTACTCGACAATAAGGTCGTATACGTACATGGAACGGCGCTGTAAGAACGGCTCGGTAAAGTAAGTGATTATAAAAAGAGGGCACCAAGCCTGGAAGGCTATGTAACAGACGTTAAAATATTTATATATATAAAATACAAAGAGAAACAGAAGGAATGAAAGTCGTTGCGTGGAGAAGGAAGGTCTTAGTGTGTTGTTGGTCGTAACACACAATTGAGTGCCGACATAGAGATGGACAGAGAGTAAATGAGAGAGATGGACAGAATAGAGTAAATTAGTCACACAATGACAGATAAAGCCTTAAACCCCACACAGTGAACAAAAGTTTTAAATTACACAATGCACAAAAATTAACTATGAATTTTGTTTAAATAACAAAGAAAAAACACACAAATAACACAATCAAGCATTAAAAGTAGAATAAAAACAAGATCCCTCTCCATCCAATATATATATATATATATATATATATATATATATATATAACTGAAAACTCACACCCCAGAAGTGACTCGAACCCATACTCCCACAACTGGTATGTACAGGGACGCCTTAATCCGCTTGACCATCACGACCGGACATAAGGAAGTGATAGCCGAGGCTATATGAACCACTTCCCCGCCGGCACTCGGATGGTAATCTTGGGCATAGCATTTTATCAAATCACCTCATTCTTTGGGGCACACGTGAGGAACACAAATGCAAACAAGCCTGAATGGTCCCCAGGACTATATACAACTGAAAACTCACACCCCAGAAGTGACTCGAACCCATACTCCCACAACTGGTATGTACAGGGACGCCTTAATCCGCTTGACCATCACGACCGGACATAAGGAAGTGATAGCCGAGGCTATATGAACCACTTCCCCGCCGGCACTCGGATGGTAATCTTGGGCATAGCATTTTATCAAATCACCTCATTCTTTGGGGCACACGTGAGGAACACAAATGCAAACAAGCCTGAATGGTCCCCAGGACTATATACAACTGAAAACTCACACCCCAGAAGTGACTCGAACCCATACTCCCACAACTGGTATGTACAGGGACGCCTTAATCCGCTTGACCATCACGACCGGACATAAGGAAGTGATAGCCGAGGCTATATGAACCACTTCCCCGCCGGCACTCGGATGGTAATCTTGGGCATAGCATTTTATCAAATCACCTCATTCTTTGGGGCACACGTGAGGAACACAAATGCAAACAAGCCTGAATGGTCCCCAGGACTATATACAACTGAAAACTCACACCCCAGAAGTGACTCGAACCCATACTCCCACAACTGGTATGTACAGGGACGCCTTAATCCGCTTGACCATCACGACCGGACATAAGGAAGTGATAGCCGAGGCTATATGAACCACTTCCCCGCCGGCACTCGGATGGTAATCTTGGGCATAGCATTTTATCAAATCACCTCATTCTTTGGGGCACACGTGAGGAACACAAATGCAAACAAGCCTGAATGGTCCCCAGGACTATATACAACTGAAAACTCACACCCCAGAAGTGACTCGAACCCATACTCCCACAACTGGTATGTACAGGGACGCCTTAATCCGCTTGACCATCACGACCGGACATAAGGAAGTGATAGCCGAGGCTATATGAACCACTTCCCCGCCGGCACTCGGATGGTAATCTTGGGCATAGCATTTTATCAAATCACCTCATTCTTTGGGGCACACGTGAGGAACACAAATGCAAACAAGCCTGAATGGTCCCCAGGACTATATACAACTGAAAACTCACACCCCAGAAGTGACTCGAACCCATACTCCCACAACTGGTATGTACAGGGACGCCTTAATCCGCTTGACCATCACGACCGGACATAAGGAAGTGATAGCCGAGGCTATATGAACCACTTCCCCGCCGGCACTCGGATGGTAATCTTGGGCATAGCATTTTATCAAATCACCTCATTCTTTGGGGCACACGTGAGGAACACAAATGCAAACAAGCCTGAATGGTCCCCAGGACTATATACAACTGAAAACTCACACCCCAGAAGTGACTCGAACCCATACTCCCACAACTGGTATGTACAGGGACGCCTTAATCCGCTTGACCATCACGACCGGACATAAGGAAGTGATAGCCGAGGCTATATGAACCACTTCCCCGCCGGCACTCGGATGGTAATCTTGGGCATAGCATTTTATCAAATCACCTCATTCTTTGGGGCACACGTGAGGAACACAAATTCTGGTATATAGTCCTGGGGACCATTCAGGCTTGTTTGCATTTGTGTTCCTCACGTGTGCCCCAAAGAATGAGGTGATTTGATAAAATGCTATGCCCAAGATTACCATCCGAGTGCCGGCGGGGAAGTGGTTCATATAGCCTCGGCTATCACTTCCTTATGTCCGGTCGTGATGGTCAAGCGGATTAAGGCGTCCCTGTACATACCAGTTGTGGGAGTATGGGTTCGAGTCACTTCTGGGGTGTGAGTTTTCAGTTGTATATAGTCCTGGGGACCATTCAGGCTTGTTTGCATTTGTGTTCCTCACGTGTGCCCCAAAGAATGAGGTGATTTGATAAAATGCTATGCCCAAGATTACCATCCGAGTGCCGGCGGGGAAGTGGTTCATATAGCCTCGGCTATCACTTCCTTATGTCCGGTCGTGATGGTCAAGCGGATTAAGGCGTCCCTGTACATACCAGTTGTGGGAGTATGGGTTCGAGTCACTTCTGGGGTGTGAGTTTTCAGTTGTATATAGTCCTGGGGACCATTCAGGCTTGTTTGCATTTGTGTTCCTCACGTGTGCCCCAAAGAATGAGGTGATTTGATAAAATGCTATGCCCAAGATTACCATCCGAGTGCCGGCGGGGAAGTGGTTCATATAGCCTCGGCTATCACTTCCTTATGTCCGGTCGTGATGGTCAAGCGGATTAAGGCGTCCCTGTACATACCAGTTGTGGGAGTATGGGTTCGAGTCACTTCTGGGGTGTGAGTTTTCAGTTGTATATAGTCCTGGGGACCATTCAGGCTTGTTTGCATTTGTGTTCCTCACGTGTGCCCCAAAGAATGAGGTGATTTGATAAAATGCTATGCCCAAGATTACCATCCGAGTGCCGGCGGGGAAGTGGTTCATATAGCCTCGGCTATCACTTCCTTATGTCCGGTCGTGATGGTCAAGCGGATTAAGGCGTCCCTGTACATACCAGTTGTGGGAGTATGGGTTCGAGTCACTTCTGGGGTGTGAGTTTTCAGTTGTATATAGTCCTGGGGACCATTCAGGCTTGTTTGCATTTGTGTTTCTCACGTGTGCCCCAAAGAATGAGGTGATTTGATAAAATGCTATGCCCAAGATTACCATCCGAGTGCCGGCGGGGAAGTGGTTCATATAGCCTCGGCTATCACTTCCTTATGTCCGGTCGTGATGGTCAAGCGGATTAAGGCGTCCCTGTACATACCAGTTGTGGGAGTATGGGTTCGAGTCACTTCTGGGGTGTGAGTTTTCAGTTGTATATAGTCCTGGGGACCATTCAGGCTTGTTTGCATTTGTGTTCCTCACGTGTGCCCCAAAGAATGAGGTGATTTGATAAAATGCTATGCCCAAGATTACCATCCGAGTGCCGGCGGGGAAGTGGTTCATATAGCCTCGGCTATCACTTCCTTATGTCCGGTCGTGATGGTCAAGCGGATTAAGGCGTCCCTGTACATACCAGTTGTGGGAGTATGGGTTCGAGTCACTTCTGGGGTGTGAGTTTTCAGTTGTATATAGTCCTGGGGACCATTCAGGCTTGTTTGCATTTGTGTTCCTCACGTGTGCCCCAAAGAATGAGGTGATTTGATAAAATGCTATGCCCAAGATTACCATCCGAGTGCCGGCGGGGAAGTGGTTCATATAGCCTCGGCTATCACTTCCTTATGTCCGGTCGTGATGGTCAAGCGGATTAAGGCGTCCCTGTACATACCAGTTGTGGGAGTATGGGTTCGAGTCACTTCTGGGGTGTGAGTTTTCAGTTGTATATAGTCCTGGGGACCATTCAGGCTTGTTTGCATATATATATATATATATATATATATATATATATATATATATATATATATATATATATATATATATATATATATATATATATATATATATATATATATATGTGTACCATTAAAATTCACAGCAAACGGAAGGGCACGAAAAGGATTTATATTTAACAAGTTAAAGTGGTTAGTATATGGGTTTGTAATGGTCCTTTTAACAGGTACTCCTCGTGTGTATCACGGAACAGTATGTTGACACAATCGACTTGAGAATGGTCCAGGACGGACCGAAACGTCGTCGTCCCTTCACCTTCTAGTATGTGGTCTGGTCAACATACTCTAGCCACGATATTGTGACTCATCGCCTGCATATGGCACAGTATGTGGGGATGTGCTGCATACGACACCACACGACCAAGACACTGAGATGAAAAAAAAGAGTGCTGGCGAGGAGAAAACCAGACATTGAAATACCAAGATGTGTACTAAGATCAAGTAATCAACTGGAACAGTTTGATGATGGTTGAGTGTGCATGTCTTCAGCCTCCTTGAGGGAGCTGAAGACACTTCCTCGTGCATAGCTTAATGTCAGCTAGAGAGGAGGAAATTAAGACTTAAGAGTTTTGGAAGATATGGCTCAAGGTGATCATAATACTGTCATTTAGTTGCTTCTTGAGACACTATAGGGTGGAGGGGAGCCCACAGCCGGAATTACGACCTTATGTGTGTGTGTATATATGTCGTACGTAATTGGCGGAGTCGCACTACTTGGTCTACTATGCAAGGCCTGATTTGCATAACTAGCAGTGGTTTTCGTTATTTTTAAATATGTCTTTCCAAATTGGTTTATTACAACTAATATTACTATATTATATTAAGAACGTAAATTACTGACTTGGTTATGTTAGGATAGGTTAGATTAGGTTAGGTTTGGAGGATCTGATAAAATTTCTATGCTACTTTTAACTCAAATTAAACAATTCCAAATCTTATGTATAATGTAATGGAAAACACGTAATCATTCCACAAGATAACTTTTTTGAAAAATATAATATTTCAGGAATATCCTGCTTGTTAATCAACTTGGCAAACAAAAAATATAGACAATTTTACATAACTTTCTTTCGCGAATACATTGCCCTCCCGCCACCATACAAGCTTGGCCAAGCTTGACATTCGGACCATTGGTTTCAGGGCAACCATTAGTACGCTTGAGCGTGTGACCTTGAATAAACTCCTACTTTCGGCCCCCCTTTCATGTCAATTACACGGATACATATGTATATCGTCATGCATATGCTGCTACCCTAGTTTATATGAAGGGGGGTTTAAAGAGAAGAATTCAAAGAACCAGATCCGTGTAGAGGATGATTGGTTGTGTGGGATGATGTTCCACGTTTTTTCAGTGTCAGATTAGTTAGTAAATGGAATGCAGTAGGAAGTGATGTGGGGGAGGCTGACTCCATACACAGTTTCAAATGTAAATATGATAGAGCTCGAGAAGTTCAGGAACCTGTACACCAGTTGACTGAATGTTGAGAAACGGGACCAAAGAGCCAGAGCTCAAGCCCCGCAAGCACAACTAGCTGAGCACACATACACACACACACACACACACACACACACACACACACACACACACACACACACACACACACACACACACACACAGAGGGACTCGTCTGCAATGCGTAAATGGGGAAAGATCAAGATGAGAATACTCCCCAAAGATCAGGAAAAATGCCCGATTGCGGCTGGCAGCCAGTTAGGCCATCCTTCTCAGCCAATTATGTAGAGTGTTTAGTCTCTGTGTGTTCCGTGTCTTCTGTCTCACCACTCTTGACTGCCATGGGGTACTCACCTAGTTGTGCTTGCGGAGGTTAGGCTTCGGCTCTTTGGCCCCGCCTCTCAACTGTCTCAAGCAACCGGTGTAGAGGTTCCTGCGATTACTGGGCTCTATCATATCTACATTTGAAACTGTGTATGGAGTCTGCCTCCACCACATGGTGTGTGTGTGTGTGTGTGTGTGTGTGTGTGTGTGTGTGTGTGTGTGTGTGTGTGTGTGTGTGTGTGTGTGTGTGTGTGTGTGTGTGTACCGTACCGTTCTCCTCTACAGCGAGATACAGACCGTACCGTTCTCCTCTACAACAAGATAAAGACCGCACCGTTCTCTTCTACAACAAGATAAAGACCGCACCGTTCTCCTCTACAACAAGATAAAGACCGCACCGTTCTCCTCTACAACAAGATAAAGACCGCACCGTTCTCCTCTACAACAAGATAAAGACCGCACCGTTCTCCTCTACAGCAAGATAAAGACCGCACCGTTCTCCTCTACAGCAAGATAAAGACCGCACCGTTCTCCTCTACAGCAAGATAAAGACCGCAAAGTTCTCTCCTACAGCAGGCTAGACGACAAGCCGCCGCCGGCCAACAAGACAATCCATTCTGCCATAAAATTTCTAGCGGTGAAACATTGCCCTCCGGAAACTACTGAAAATTTAATTGTCGCGGCGCACAAGACAAGTTTGACCAAGCTGGCCCTCTTGATTTTGGCCCGAGTTCCCATGTTGGTTGAGCTGGGGGTCCCTGGGCGCGGGCAGGGGTCCCTGGGCGCGGGCAGGGGTCCCGGTGCAGGGGGAAGGGGGTTCGGGGCAAGGGGCAGGGAGGAGGTGCAAGCTGGTGCACTCATTTAACGCTATATATTACAACCTTTCTCCAGATTTCTGTCGTAACCAACCTCCCAACTTTGTGAGTAAAGCGTCCATGAGGCTCGGGACCCGTGGCGGCGCCCTGCTCCGTCCCCTCATCCCTCACCCTTATTCGTGAGGCTTCGGACCAGCTGCGACCTCCCTCATATCCCTCAGCCCCTCATCCACCTACGACTTTTGAAATCCAGCTTTCTATTCGTGACGTGCGGCTCAATCCACTCCAACACGTCATCCTCTGACCATGTCCCTGAAATCCTGTGCTACTATCCCCAACTACACGTCTCCAAACACACGAGGATTGATGCTTCTTGCGTAAAAGAAAATGCATATATACTGATTAGCATTGTATAAATGATTAGCCAAGTCTCAAGAAGACAAAATACCCATTAACTACCCCCTCCCCAACCAATCACCACCACCACCATCAACAACAACCACTCACTCACCAATCAGGTCACACACTGCGGGACAGGAGCGGCGCCTCTGTCCCTCCACCAAACACCACCTATCTCCGTTACGAGCGGTAAACACGGTATTACTTCACTCTCCACAAAATGCAAGAAATGTAGAATACAATTGAAAGTGGTTTGCGCGTTTATAGCCTATTCCTCCAAGACCCTTGCCAACGACATGCGTGCACAAAGGTCTATCAATAAAACAACTTGCACACACGCACGCAAATATGTCGCACACACACACACACACACACACACATACACACACACACACACACACACACACACACACACACACACACACATACACACACACACACACACAAATGCGCGTTTTTGCAGCTGAGTGGAGAGCGCTGGATAGTCGTAGTCCTAAGGGCACGGGTTCGATTCCCGTTTGAGGCTGAAATAATTGACTAGTTTCTTTCACCTGATGCTTCTGTTCAGCTAGCAGTAAATAGGGTACCTGGGATTGAAACAGAATGTATGTAGTAGCAGATATGAGAGAAAACTAAGTCTGGAGCCGGTACATTAGACAACAGATAGTTAGGAAGGCGGGGTTCAAGAGCTAAAGGCTCGATCTTGCAGGCGCACATAGTAGTGATAATACACACACACACACACACACACACACACACACACACACACACACACACACACACACACACACACACACACACACACACACACACACACCGAATAATGGCAGATGAAAATGTTGCCCAATTTGAAATCTCTGAACAAGGAGATATTCTACCGCAATGTCTTACTCTGGATTAACATGATCACGCCATACAAAATACTCACGGAAATTCACGGCATACACAAAGACAGATTATAGCATAGACGGGAAGAAAGCAAAGTGACACAGGTGGAAACTAATCTCCTGAAAGAGACACAGATTCGAAATAACTTGTTTAATATTAGATTAGCAAATAATTCATTAAATAGGGAAAAGGTGGAAGCAGGAATTAGACGAGACTTGTCAAATGCACAATAAATGGGAGTTTGTAGTATCTCTGAACAGATCAAATTATAAAAAATATATAAGTAACAATATTTCCATCTTTTAAATTCATCTGAATCCCCAAAAAGCATTGTTTAACTCATTAGTTAGTCATACACCAGTGTACTGCCCCAATACATTCATAAATAATTCACAAGGGGCAACTATAGCCATAAACCACTGTGAATCACAACTTGTTATTCTCAGACGAAAGACTTAGTAGTCAATAAGTTCCAACCCCAAAACTACACGGTAAAAAGGCACGCACGACCTCCCAGCCATAAACCAGTGCCCCCAACACCGAACTTGGAGCATGGTGTCACGAGAGGTACTAACTTAAACTTTCCACCGAACTTCAAACTTCGGAAGGAAGGAAATGAATGAATAAAGGAAAATCGATGGCGTTTGTTTAGCGTAAACGGCGGGAATTATTGGAATGTGGTCAGTAGTTGTTAGGGGTGAAACACAGGATACAGAAAGCCGGCTACGGGCAGGAAAGAAAGGAACTATGAGGAGAAAGCGCCAAGTTATTACGACTACATAGTACTTGGAAATGGATCAGGATAAGGATTTGGGATGGGACGGGGGGAAAGGAATGAATGGTGCCTAACCACTTAGACGGTCGGGGATTGAACGCCAACCTGCATGAAGCGATACCGTCGCTCTACCGTCCAGGCAGAGTGAGGAAACCCTTAACCATCTTGAGGTTGAAGGAGAAAGAGACTTACAAAGATAGATTAACAATTAGAGACTAAAACAACAACAGAATAGAGTAAGAATAACAATCAATCAAAATTAAATAATTCGATTCAAACAAATAATCTGATCATTTATATATACTGAGTAGAGTACGGTTCCTTATTTCTGCCCAAGAGATCTGGGTTCGATTTCCCCCCCCCCCCCCCGAGGCGAAGGAATAGGATTCGAACTGGGTGCCTATTTCGCAGTGCTACATGCTAAGCTAGTGGAGCAGCTGTGTCTCGCGATTTGAAAAGGGTCGAATTGTTCACTGTTCATTGTTTTAAAACACTTTAGCCTTATCAGAAGCGTACGAACTGAGACAACCACTTAGTGTATGGAGACCAATTCTCACGGAGAAACTCTCCGAATTTATTATTATTTTTGTTTTAATTATCAAAATTAATCTCTAATTTGTATAATTATTTTTATAGTATCCATATTGTGGGATATTAAGTGCAAGACAGACGCTAGAAAAAGGGAAGCTCTCTATGTGCGACTCAAAAGCATTATCAGTTCGTCCTATTTTATTAATATATTAAATGGTGTGATAGAAATTATTTTACCATCAGATAGAATAATTTTTAATTACTTTCAATAATGTGGTGAAACCACGTACTCAAAGTCCAGGGATTATTTAAGTACTACACGACAATGAGCAAACATTAATGTTGTAGAAAATACGAACAATGATTATAATTCTAAACCCCCTTCTTCCCTCCCTCCTTCCCATTCACTAACCATCAATCATTACGCCTATACGGAACAATGTGAACAGTGTAAACAATAACATGCACTGTTAGTCAGTGTTTTAAGCATCACCAAAAGGCTCCAGAGAGATAAATCACGACAGTGAAAAATTATGTGTGACACATGTACAGTTGAACACACATAGAACAGACATAAAAACAAAATAATAACTATTTATCACCTCTCACTGTTGATAAATAATGTAAGTATTGTATAATTGAATAATAGCAACACAATTTACTTGGCTGTTAACAATATAATTATTCTGGAAATAAGTCATGAGGCCATTGTATTAATGAACCAAGCATCCGAGAGTTCTCAAAGTAGTAACCATCCCGTAATATTAATTTGCATACCAAGATATCAATTTACACATAATGGCATTGATTTGCATATCACAATGTTAATGTCATATACTTAAACCGTCACATGTAAGCCACATGATAAGTTTTGTCCTTTTTTTTGCGGGTAGAGCAGTATATGAATAACTATCTTAGTGACTGTTTTTATCTAGCGTGAAGTCATATGTTTCACTGAAAGTGACAGCATATTCCGTGTTGATTATTTTCTTGTTTAGGGCTTCTATCCCTCTGACTAGTTGCCTGTCTATCCCTCTGACTAGTTGCCTGTCTATCCCTCTGACTAGTTGCCTGTCTATCCCTCTGACTAGTACTGTTGCATCTTGCTTTAATTGGAAGAGGATTTCTCCAAATATCATATTTGTTCAAGGTTGACTAAAAAAATTAAAATTAGCTGTAGAATGTATTATAGTTATTAATAGATTTACGCAACGTTTCGAACCTACAAGGTTCATTCTCAAGTGAAGAGACAGGAGGAAGCATTGGATTTTTACCGCTAGAATGTCAAATACATACAATTAGGTGAGGGGGGAAAGTTGAAAGTAAGAAGTATTGTATGGGTCAATAATATAAACATACAGGTAGTCTTGTGATTAGAACCCAGGTGACGGTATTGGGCATGACCTTTTGCCCAGTGACATCCTCATTGGCATCTCCACATTCCGGTCTTGCTCTCACTTTCATGGTGGGTAGAGTGAATAGCTCCGTTATTTGAGAATTTATGGCGGGTTGTTGAACTTTTAAGTGAAGGGCTTCAAGAATTTGTAATCTTGGGGTTTCTCTAATATGCAAGTGTTTTTATTCAGCATTTCTCTTGTTAGAGTGATGTCATGGGGGTTTTCTCATGTGCTTTTAAGGGCACCTAATTCAAGATGACAGGTCAAGCGCCTCGTGAGCTTGGTCGACGTCATACCTATATGTATTTAGGGTGAAGGTTACATCCTTCGTGGGGGCAGGTATATATATATATATATATATATATATATACCACGTTCAACTGCTGCAAAGGATTCTCAGATGGTTTCGGCCTGTTTTTAATGAGGTTAATGGTCTTCTTTGTTTTTATAGTATATGATGTCTATGTTTCGGTTAAGAGTTGTGCATTTTAATCCTTTATGGATAATTTCATTCATTATTCTTTCCTCTTTCTTGTATTCACTGTACATGGTGAATTAGTAACATAATTTTATTGAAGGTGTTGTGGTTTCTGTTCTTGGTTCAGGATTGTACCATCGGTTCAGGTGTCGTCTTATGTGATGTTAATCTCGTGTTATCCTTTCAAACTCCCTCCTCACGTTGCTCCCCTCCGAGCAGTGGGTAAGGGTTCGACGATTATAAACGTTGAGAACACTGGCTATTTACCTCAGGAGGTATTCAGTCCTACCGTTTAGGCATAATCCTATGTTTATAGGCTTGGTGTATACGCTGGTGCTTAGAGATTCTTCTGTTTTTTGTTATTAACCCATACAGGAAAGGCAGACTGTTATTGCTATAATTTTCATGAGTGAATCGGAGTCTTGACTCTCTCTCTCTCTCTGTCTCTCTCTCTCTCTCTCTCTCTCTCTCTCTCTCTCTCTCTCTCTCTCTCTCTCTCTCTCTCTCTCTCTCTCTCTCTCTCTCACTCTCTTTCTCTATCTCTCTCTCTAGATGGCTTTTTAGACCAATTACTTCTAGTTATTGTACTATAACGAATATGTCATCGACATAAACGGGAGAATACGCTTGTTTTTTTGGGTGTGAATATATATATATATATATATATATATATATATATATATATATATATAATATATATATATATTCCTGGAGTGAAAATGAACAACTGCATCTTTGTGTAATCAAACAGGAGTGTTAAGAGAACTGGGATAACAGCGAGTGCAGGCGTAGGTGTGATGTTACAGCCTGCCGTTGTCATAGTGACAGCCTCACCCCTGGCTATGGTGTTCGAGATATACCTCATCATCCTAGTCTCGACTCACCTTTCACAATCCCCCTCCTAACTCCCCCATCCCACTCTCCCATTCAGCATCCACCTAGCCTCTCTTCTCTCAGTATCCTCATTCTCCTTCACTATTCTTCCTATCCCCCTTCACGTCCGCTCACCATCCCACAACATCCTCTTGACACCACACTATTTTCTCCTCTCATGGCTCGTATGGTGCCTATCACCATCCTTCTCCTCGTCCCAAACTTGTAGCATATTTTCCTAAAGGAATAATTAGGAGAATATCTGTGCATCTCTTTTATGAATCAATTTTTATGAAATATAAATATTTCTATTGGTACAGCTGTACTGTACTGACAAGTGGTAAATTAATTAACCAAAGCTACTTTCTGAATTTATTGTGGATTTTTTTTCCACGAAAAATTCACTAAATTTTTAAACATATTGAGTTAATCTGTTTTGCCCATCTTCAGCCAACTGGGAGATATTTATCCCAAGTGTTAAGCTGTTATGACTATATTGCACGTAGAAAGGAGACAAGGACAAATACTTTAAAAATACATTAAAAATTACTTTAAAAATCTTTAAAAAAACATTAACTAAATACTTTAAAAACTACTTTAAAAAACATTAGCTAAATTCTTAAAAAAAATACTTAAAAAACGTTTGATACTTTTAAATACATTAGCTTTTAAACAGACCCCACATACGATTTCCTTTGAGTCAAGAGTGAAATATTTTGTCTATCTCACAGTTTGTACTCCTACGCAGTAATACATTTTCTGAGAGACCTACACAGTCGTGTACATGATTACACTACTTGATAACGGTCCAGGACGAACCCAAACGTCGTCTATTATGTATTTCCAGATGTATGGGTTGGGTACCAACGATTACTGAAATACCCATTTCGACGAAATCGTTAGCAGAAAGCTTGACAGCCACACTACACTGTGAATAATCGGTCCACAAACGAAGACACAGCAGTGAAATTATTAAAATATATACCCTACCTGGGCCTATTAAGAGAGATGAAAAGGCGATACGGAATGTCACTGCCATGAATTTTAATCAAGTGAAAACACTGCGTTTTGTCCTATTATTTACAGTGACAACCGTACTGAAGCTGTACCGCACGACGGTACAGCTTCATCCCTCGTCAAAAAGAACAACATTCCCGCCTCCTCTGATAGACAAAAGGGTACAAAAGTGCCATACGAATATGAATGTAAAGTATGGCACTTCATACTTCATACGGAACTATATTCAGTCCCTTTGTATATTTCTTCGTATATTCAGTCCCTTTGTCAACCGGAAACTAAACTTATCTAGGCACAATCCACCAAGCTGTCCTGTAATGTAACACTTATAACAACTATATTATTAAATAATCACTAAAGAACATATATTCTCTCTTGTCCTAACTTCAAAACCCTTTAAACTGTAATGGCACTTAATATGCACGATTTGAAAATGTATAATTAAACAGCCCCATCCGGACGGTGGGGAAATATATTTATCCGGTTTACCAATTATCCGATTCGTTGGGGCTTCCTATAATTATAATGATGTGACCCTGATTCACAGGGGAATTGTTGAACCCGATTGTGCGGGTGAACACTGCAGAAGTGAACACTTAGATGATGAACACAGCTGACCTGAACACTTAAATGGTGAACATTTCAGAAGTGAACACTTAGATGGTAAACACGGACGAAATGAACTCTTAAATATTGGACATTGCTGGAGTAAAAAAAAATTACATGTCAACACTTGGATGGTAAAAACTTTAATAGTGATCACTGCACAAGTGGTTACTGTAGAGATTCTGTAATCACTGTCTAGATATTCACTGTAGAAGTGATCTCATAAACACACTGCTCCCCCCACACTTCTCCCCCCACCACCACCAGACACCCTCTCTTCTACACCCGACACCCGACACCCGACACCCGACACTCTCCCTCCTACACCCAACGTAAGCTACACCCTGTTAAACCGACATCTGACTTATTTTGTTTTTAATTAACACAACTAGGCACTCACCTAATTGTACTCACCTAATTGTGCTTGCGGGGGTTGAGCTTTGGCTCTTTGGTCCCGCCTCTCAACCGTCAATCAACCGGTGTACAGATTCCTGAGCCTACTGGGCTCTATCATATCTACATTTGAAACTGTGAATGGAGTCTGCCTCCACCACATCACTTCCTAGTGAATTACATTTATTAACTACTACAACTGCATTTGTGCAGCTACCCTAGACTATATGGAGTACATAGTGTGTAAGATCTAGCTACTTGATGCTAAAAATCTCCCATCACACAGGGTGGTTAGTCATTCAGGGCCATGTGTTCAGTAGTCTGCACTGGCAAACTCTAGACTTCTATTCCCATTTGGCTTTTATTCACGAGTATAAGTATGATTAATTTTTATGTGTAAACTAAGTCTTTGAAAATGTAATAAACATTACGAAACGCGTTCAGGTGTCAGACTTGAAATGAAGAATGAATTTTGGAGAGTTAATCTTTCAATTACCCCCGACAGTGAAGAATAACGTAAGAAATATTGCGAAGATTCGAATGAATTGTTACTCTTACTCTTACGGTCATATTCAACAACATATATATATATATATATATATATATATATATATATATATATATATATATATATATATATATATATATATATATATATATATATATATATATGTTTACGCATGAGAAACGAAACATCACTGTCATATTTTTTCACGTTTTACACTTTTGCAAAATTTCCCTTTATCAAAACCGATCGAAGACAGTTAAAAAAGGATTATGTTAAAAAATGCGATCTGAATACTAGCCAAGCCGCTAATAATTGTATCGAATATTTAATTCCGTTGCCAGACCTGGGCCGAGCGGTGTTACCAGACCTCAGAGAGCCCCAGGCACTGTGGTAGAGCGAGGGTCAACAGTGTTACCAGACCTCAGAGAGCCCCAGGCACTGTGGTAGAGCGAGGGTCAACAGTGTTACCAGACCTCAGAGGGCCCCAGGCACTGTGGTAGAGCGAGGGTCAGCAGTGTTACCAGACCTCAGAGAGCCCCAGGCACTGTGGTAGAGCGAGGGTCAGCAGTGTTACCAGACCTCAGAGAGCCCCAGGCACTGTGGTAGAGCGAGGGTCAGCAGTGTTACCAGACCTCAGAGAGCCCCAGGCACTGTGGTAGAGCGAGGGTCAGCAGTGTTACCAGACCTAGTAACTCTGTTACCAGGTGGTGCTGGTGGTAGTTGTGGTTGTAGTGGTTGTTAGGGGGGAGGTATTGTTTAATTCCCTCCACATTAAGCCGTTTATTCCACCCTTATGACCCATCACCGCTTGGATTACTCCCTCTTCCTGTCGCACTCCACTCTCTCTCTCCTCCCCTTCCCTTGTCTATTCCAGTTCCCACCTCCGCTTTTCTTACTCCGCCTTCTCCCTCTCTCCTTACTTCATCCTCTCCTCTTTGACTCTTTCCTCTAGTCTCTCCTTTGCCCCTTCCTCCTTCCTTTACTTCCTCGGCCCTCTTCTTCCACTCCTTCGTCATCGCTCTCCTTTCTCTCCCATGTCCCCATTCTTTACTCTTTATCCCTATATTTTCTTCGGCTTTGTCGACTTTTTTTCCTCTCTTTCACACATACACACACACAAGGGCCTCGTGGCTGAGTGGACAGCACTTGGGGGGTCGTAGTCCTCAGGGCCCGGGTTCGATTCCTGGCCGAAGGAAAAGGAGTAGATTTTCTTTCCCCTTGATGTCCCTATTCACCTAGCAGTAAATAGGTACCTGGGAGCTAGACTGCTGCTACGGGCTGCTTCCTGGGGATGCACTCACCTATTTGTGCTTGCGGGGGTTGAGCTCTGGCTCTTTGGTCCCGTCTCTCAACTGTCAATCAACTGATGTACAGATTCCTGAGCCTACTGGGCTCTATCATATTTACATTTGAAACTGTGTATGGAGTCAGCCTCCACCACATCACTGCCTAATGCATTTCATATGTCTACCACTCTGACACTGAAAAAGTTCTTTCTAACGTCACTGTGGCTCATTTGGGTACTCAGTTTCCACCTGTGTCCCTTTGTTCGCGTACCACCCGTGTTAAACAGTTTATTCTTGTCTGCCCTGTCATTTCCTCTGAGAATTTTTTAGGTAGTGATCATGTCTCCCCTTTCTCTTTTGTCTTCCAGTGTCGTGAGGTGAATTTCCCGCAGCCTTTCCTCGTAACTCATGCCTCTTAGTTCTGGGACTAGCCTAGTGGCGTACCTCTGAACTTTTTCAAGCTTCGTCTTGTGCTTAACAAGGTACGGGCTCCATGCTGGGGCCGCATACTCCAGGATTGGCCTTACATATGTGGTATACAAGGTTCTGAATGATTGTGTGTGTGTGTGTGTGTGTGTGTGTGTGTGTGTGTGTGTGTGTGTGTGTGTGTGTGTGTGTGTGTGTGTGTGTGTGTGTGTGTGTGTGTGTTCGAGAGAAATATGTGTAGTAGACGTCATTGAGGAAAATACATTGTTTAGAAAGGTGGGGTCCAAGAGCTAATAACTCGATTATGCAGGCACAAGTAGTAAATACAAACACAAACACACACACACATACACACGGTTTCGAGGTCTACAGGCTTTACAAGGGACCCAGGTTCGATTCCGACCAAAACCGAAAACAACAGGGCAGAATTTTCTTTCATATGATGCCTCTGTTTACCTATCAGTAAATAGGCATAGCGTAGTTACGTTGCTGTTGTTGGTTGCATACTATGCATGAGTATGTATAGAAAAGAGAGATAGATAGATAGATAGATAGAGAGAGAGAGAGAGAGAGAGAGAGAGAGAGAGAGAGAGAGAGAGAGAGAGAGAGAGAGAGAGAGAGAGAGAGAAATATATAGTTGATATGATAGAGCAAATCGTTGGGAGATAAGCTAGAGAATTAGACAACTAAAAGTTAAAAAAGCGGGGTCCAAGAGCTAACAACTCGATCCTGCAGACAAAAATAGGTGAATGCAGATACCTCGACACCTCGACGCAGCCCATTCTACCACAGGACGTAATATTCTACTGCCCCCCCCCCCCCCAAAAAAAAAATGCATGGCACTTCCTGAGTCATACAAATTACAGCAGTTCGATCGTTAATTAAAAAAATGCAAATACATAAGCGACCGTGTTTGTGTGGCGCGAGTATTGGTAACCTCTGGATAAATAAATTGGATTTTGAGTATGTGGATACGAACTGTGCTTGTTGTTGTGACGCCTGCAATGTGACGCCTGCCGTTGTGACGCCTGCCGTTGTGACGCCTGCCGTTGTGACGCCTGTGGTGGTGACGCCTGCCGTTGTGACGCCTGTGGTAGTGACGCCTGCCGTTGTGACGCCTGCCGTTGTGACGCCTGTGGTGGTGACGCCTGCCGTTGTGATGCCTGCCGTTGTGACGCCTGTGGTGGTGACGCCTGCCGTTGTGACGCCTGCCGTTGTGACGCCTGCCGTTGTGACGCATGCCGTTGTGACGCCTGCCGCTGTGACGCCTGCCGCTGTGACGCCTGCCGTTGTGACGCCTGCCGTTGTATAAGTCGGCGACTAGCAGGTTTGGGTAACAAGGCAGATATATGAGGACACGTTACACACGTGTCGTTACAGCACCAACAGTCTTTACCCAGCAAGGGGACACAAACACTCATTCTCAATTGAATGAACTCCTTTGGTCTGATCCATCCAGCCAATGGTCTCTTTGTTGTCAGCCAGTTCGTCCAGGCTGTAAGTTGGTCGACTCTTTGATGCCAGAGTCGATTCGACTCTGGCATTCCTTGCTTTGATGGAAGCTCGAGGAATGGTACATGAAGCAGGGGTATATGAAGCCTCGGGATATGTATCATCGAACCCCTTATAATGAGGTAACAGAGGGGCAGTAATCAAGCCATAAACTAATCCTACATTTATGCAACAATCTCTAAATTTCCATCAAAATGTATCGTATCATAATGGCGTAAAGGAAAGCCCGAGTTAGGAAGGAATGTGATCAAGTAAAACACCCGGAGAATTTTGGAGTGTTCTGGGGGTCACCTGGCTGCAGTCTCGGTAATTTACATCAATAAAGTGCTGATGTTGTTTGTGGGAGAGTTGACCTGGCCAGGTCACAGTTTGATGACGGACGCGGGGCGTCAAGTCTAATGGAATCACTAACTCATCTTGGATATTAATGGAAGCCAGTTATTTCATGCCGAGGGAGAGGAGTATGAGAGACAGTGAGAGAGAGAGAGAGAGAGAGAGAGAGAGAGAGAGAGAGAGAGAGAGAGAGAGAGAGAGAGAGAGAGAGAGAGAGAGAGAGAGAGAGAGAGAGAGACTCACAGCATGGAACCTATATCTCCATTGCCAAAGGAACTAAAAAAAAAGACTCATTAGCCTCATATATAAATCTGGCGAGCATCAGAACAGCCTTCAGGACTCTAAATCAGTGGTTTCCAACCTCTTCGACCACAAAAACCATTGTATTAAAAAAATACAATACAAAATAAAAACCGAGAGTCCGGACTCTCACGGACTCCCAGTTTTTTCATGTCTACGGGGAAAGATTAGAAAAATCTGAGCTTAATAACCCCGGAGAAAGCTGAAATAAAGGACACATGATCCAGGCATATAAAATACTTAACATCGCTCGATGATATAGAGCCATGTTTAAATTGAACAGTTCCGTAATGAGAGAACAAAGAGGTCGTCGGTCATCATTACAGTGGACGACCGACCGACAGTTGGAGAAGTTGGGCACAAGAGCTGAAGCCCGATTCTGCAAACTGTGTTAAGGGAGGACACGGAGTGAGGGCGCGAGCCCCGTTCCCACGCCACGGCAGCACGACCAATAGTATCGAAGTCGTTGCAGAATCCGATTATGTCGTCTGATCCTCTTGTTGGTGGCGCTAGTGTGACCTGCCAGCTGCTCCCTCGCCCCCCCTGTTGTGGTCCTCAGCTGTTCTCTCTCCTCCAGTTGTCCTCAGCTGTCTCCTGTCTTTCCTGTTGCTATCAGTTGCCTCTCCCTCTTCCCACTCACTTCCTTCTCTTGTACTTTTAACATCACTCTCTTGTTGTCTTCTGCTGCGAGGCCTTCGTCCTACTCGTGCTGTGCAGGAGGCGTGTCGTACCTGGCCCACCACCCTGGCCCACCGCCCTGGCCCACCACCCTGGTCCACCACCCTGGCCCACCGCCCTGGCCCACCACCCTGGCCCACCACCCTGGCCCACCACCCTGGCCCACCGCCCTGGCCCACCACCCTGGCCCACCACCCTGGCCCACCGCCCTGGTCCACCGCCCTGGCCCACCACCCTGGCCCACCGCCCTGGTCCACCACCCTGGCCCACCACCCTGGCCCACCACCCTGGCCCACCACCCTGGCCCACCGCCCTGGTCCACCGCCCTGGCCCACCACCCTGGCCCACCGCCCTGGTCCACCACCCTGGCCCACCACCCTGGCCCACCACCCTGGCCCACCACCCTGGCCCAGAACTCTGGTCCTCACCCAACCAGGTGAACACGGTCGCCGGCCAAACATCACATTCTCTTTCAATTAGTTTTATTGCAGGTGTTCACGCTCCAGTGTCCCGTCTTTGTGGGTGTTTGTTTATTGATTTAGCGTGTACTGAGGGGGACATGTGCACGTGTACACGTGTCTCTTTGTTTACTATCTGTGCCTGTAGGATCGAGCGTCGGCTCTTGGATCCCGGTTTTCCATCCACCAGTTGTATAATGTAATGACCTCTGACTTATATTTCTTCAAGTATATCTAGTTTTAAAATTGTGCATTGGGCTTGATTCTATAGCCTTTAGTTCATTCCATTTCCCCACAGTACGCTACAAGGAACTTTCTAACATCTCTGTGACTCATCTGAGTCTCAAGCTTCTTCTCATGTCCTCTTGTGCTATTGTTATTCGTGGTGAAAATTTCCCTATTTTATGTTCTGTCAATCCCCCCCCCCTAAGTATTTTATACGTCTCTATTATGTCCTCTCTCTCTCTCTCTCTCTCTCTCTCTCTCTCTCTCTCTCTCTCTCTCTCTCTCTCTCTCTCTCTCTCTCTCTCTCTCTCTCTCTTTCTCTCTCTCTCTCTCTCTCTCTCTCTCTCTCTCTGTGTCCTCTTTTCTAGCATCATCGGGTTTAGTTCCTTCAGTCTCTCTTCATACCACCCATTCCTTGCAATTATGGGCCGAGCCTTGTTGGAAACTTCTGAAGCTCTTCGAGTTTCCATATGTTTCTTTGGGTGAGGGTTCCACGAAGGAGCAGCATACTCTGTACTATGTGTACAACGACTAACTCCATCCTTATTTAGGTTCCTAAATAATGATGTTCTAACTTTTGGTAATGTTTAGAGCCTCCGGAGTTAGCTTTGTGTGTGTGTAGATGGGTGTTACTCTCTATTTTACAATACTCTGACGATGCCTATCTCTGCTGTTGTTACAATCACCCATATCCTGTGCATGGTTTTTCCTTTCATACAATTTGGTAAATACAGGTTTGCTCTTCCCTACTCTCTTTATTATCTATTAGGGTCATTTGTTAGGTTTGTCTTATAACTTAAAAAAAAGTGCTTTGTCCTAATGTCCTCCCACAAGTCCCTAGCTAACAAAGTTGTATGGTTGTGAATATATCCGTATGCCACTGTGTATAAGCTGTGTATGCCACTGTGTATAAGCTGTGTATGTCACCGTGTATAAGCTGTGTATGTCACCGTGTATAAGCTGTGTATGTCACCGTGTATAAGCTGTGTATGCCACTGTGTATAAGCTGTGTATCCCACTGTGTATAAGCTGTGTATGCCACCGTGTATTAGCTGTGTATGTCACCGTGTATAAGCTGTGTATGCCACTGTGTATAAGCTGTGTATGCCACTGTGTATAAGCTGTGTATGTCACCGTGTATAAGCTGTGTATGCCACCGTGTATAAGCTGTGTATGCCACTGTGTATAAGCTGTGTATGCCACCGTGTATAAGCTGTGTATTCCACTGTGTATAAGCTGTGTATGCCGCCGTGTATAAGCTGTATATACCACCGTGTATAAGCTTATCTCGACTTCCTCTTCTATTCGCCAGGAAGAGAAGGTGATTTTTTTCTTTGTTCACAAAAAATTCTCTTCACTGCCTCATATCGTGTGTTTTATCAATTTGCCTGAGCGACTTGGCAGACTCAAGCCCCAAAAATCCTCTCCCCTGCCACCAAAGTTAGATCTAGCGTTTAATTAATGTCGAGTCATAAACTTAATTTGCGGTAATTACTGAATCATTTAGGGTTGAAAAGTTACAATGAAATTATCAAAGAGAAACCATTAAAGACCGATATGTTGTGGGGGAGTTAAGTGGTGTTTTGGGGAAGGCGTAATATATATATATATATATATATATATATATATATATATATATATATATATATATATATATATATATATATATATATATATATATATATACATATATTTTTTTTTTTTTTTTTTTTTTTTTTTTTTTTTGAGATATATACGATATATACAAGAGTTGTTACATTCTTGTACAGCCACTAGTACGCGTAGCGTTTCGGGCAAGTCCTTAATCCTATGGTCCCTGGAATACGATCCCCTGCCGCGAAGAATCGTTTAAATATATATATATATTATATATATATATATATATATATATATATATATATATATATATATATATATATATATATATATATATATATATATATATATGTCGTACCTAATAGCCAGAACGCACTTCTCAGCCTACTATTCAAGGCCCGATTTGCCTAATAAGCCAAGTTTTCATGAATTAATGTTTTTTCGTCTACCTAACCTACCTAACCTAACCTAACCTAGCTTTTTTTGGCTACCTAACCTAACCTTACCTATAAATATAGGTTAGGTTAGGTTAGGTAGGGTTGGTTAGGTTCGGTCATATATCTACGTTAATTTTAACTCCAATAAAAAAAATTGACCTCATACATAGAGAAAAGGGTAGCTTTATCATTTCATAAGAAAAAAATTATAGTAAATATATTAATTCAGGAAAACTTGGCTTATTAGGCAAATCGGGCCTTGAATAGTAGGCTGAGAAGTGAGTTCTGGCTACTAGGTACGACATATATATATACATATATATATACCTGTTTTGTGATGAAATTGTTTTTCTTCTGCAATATTACTTAGCGGCCCGAGGTGCTCCCGCTCTGTGTAAATCATATCAGTATTAAACAAAGTGCTTACGGAGCATATCTTTTTCTTCTCCTCTTGTGAGATTACATCCAATTTTGTTTGTAACTTCCATGTTGTTAGATCTCATCGATGTTACATGTAACTCTGCGTTGTGTGAGACTATATACCAAATGGTCTATCGGTCATTTCTCCATTATATTCATATGTTATCTTCTGAAACCTGCATATGTACTTCTGTTCTATCGGGCACTGTCTAAATAAACAAAAGAAGAGGGGCCATAATTGTTTTAACTGTTGTATTATCCCATCAGACGTTGCAGCTGATACATTGTCAGCTGTATTGACCGAACCACACACTAGAAAGTGAAGGGACGACGACGTTTCAGTCCGTCCTGGACCATTCTCGAGTCAGTTGTATCAGCTATGTCTTTGAGAGGGGGAGAGGAGGTAGCAGCGTGTATTACGAGGGGGAAGGGAAGGTATGAGGAAGGGTGGTACTGAGGTTCGATGGAATGGGTTGCTTATGGAGAGGGGGGGGGGGGGTTACTGCGTTGTGGAGGAAGGGACTACCTTTGAGATAAGGGAAAGGGGCGCTAGTTATGTTAAGTGGGAACGTGGGGGTGTGAGGGAGGTGTTGAACAGGAGGCTACGTATGTTTTTGAAAGAATGGGTTACCTGTATTGTCGAAAAGGTATTTTCTTGTGTTGTAGGGGTAACGGACAACAAATGTTGTTACCCGTTCCTCTACAACATTACCAACATATGTTGGTAATAGGTTACCTGTGTTATGGGGAAGAAGGGGCTATATCTGTGTCATTGTGGAAGAGGCTACCTTCTGTAGCAGAGAGCGCACTGAACTGTAGCTAAAGGAGCTACCTGTCAGTTGTAGTGGCGCCTTTGTTTAGGTGTAGAACGTTCAGAATATTAACAATGGTGTGGGAGACTTGTCAATGATTTGACAGGTGTGTGGGGGAGCTATCAGTTGTGTGGCTGGTGTGATGACATAAATCACTGATTCGTTCATGGAACCTTTTCCATCGAGATAATATATTTTGAATAAATAGCTTTTAGAACAATTCTAATTGTGCATTCAATAACATCTACTCTCACACATCTCTATAAAAGCGTGTTTAAATACACCCTTTTTTAATGCACCAGCATCTGCTCTGCACGTCTATGTAAGAGGGACATAATGGGTTTGAGTCAATACCAGAATACCCTTAGACGTTTACCACATATCAGAGGGCACAGCACGGCACCTGTCGACGTCTATACCATGACTGTGGCACACCCACAGCGCCTGTGGTGTGCCTGAGCAGTGGAGACTGTGCGGATTTGTGCATGGGAGATGGGCGGTCTAAGGTACGTGTCCCGGCTACACCAGCGGGTGTCTCCACACTGGCTTATGATGTATATGCAAATTTCTAATTGAAACCGAGGAATTTAGTGTACAGTATAATTAAATTACTTCGAACTATAAGGACTCAAAATGGATAAATATGGGCCTTCGAAGAAATTATGTAAAAACCTATGCGATCGCATTAAGAATTAGGAAGTTTAATTAAAACAACAATTTATCAAACCAGATTGAACTAAAAATAAATAATAACAGCTTAAATTAATTACGAAATACGTGGTAATATAAATTTGCTTCTGTATTGACTAGATAAAAACCTTATGTTTTGCCTGTATGTGAACGAGACTAGTCCCACTAGCTTAGGTAGTTTCACAAGTTTAGTTTAGGTAAGTTCACTTGACAGGTAATTCCTAAAAAAAATGTATAAATTAAACAGCCAAACCAGTCCCGAAGGCCAGATGCAGAATTTGCCAGGGTTCTAAACGAATGTAAAACTGAGCTCAGTGAACCCTTATCTTGCAGATTTAATAAACCATTACTGTCGAGCAGAATGCCAAACCTGTCGAGAATGTAGCTCCCATTTTTTAAGAATAGGGATAGATCACTGATATCCAACTATCAGCCAATTACCTTATCATTCCTTATAGATAAAAAAAAAAGACTTGAATCAATGATCGCAAAAAGCAATTCATTCACGTATTAAATATTATTCAAGGATTTTGCAAACGTGGTTTTACTAAAGGACAGTTTGTTCAACAAATTTACTCTCATTTTCCCCAGCATTTCTCGAGCAAATAGATAGCAGCAACATTTGCCACACTCTGTACCGAGACAAAGCCTTTGATACCGTGTTTCATTACAGACTCGTTAGGAAATTACAGGCCCGTGACATTGGGAATAATGCACTACGTCG
This sequence comes from Procambarus clarkii, assembly GCF_040958095.1. Taxonomy (NCBI): domain Eukaryota; kingdom Metazoa; phylum Arthropoda; class Malacostraca; order Decapoda; family Cambaridae; genus Procambarus; species Procambarus clarkii. Next base: position 15,745,313 of record NC_091200.1, on the reverse strand, counting down.
GGTTAAGACGCAGTTATTTCAAAGAAAACAAATTGTTCCCATAAATGAAGTTAAGCCCGACCGGGAATGTGGTGGAGTGCCCCAGGGCGCTATCCTGGGACATCTGTTGCATGTGGAGTACCCCAGGGCGCTATCTTGGGACATCTGTTGCATGTGGAATGCCCCAGGGCGCTATCCTGGGACATCTGTTGTATGTGGAGTGCCCCAGGGCGCTATTCTGGGGACATCTGTTGTATTCGGAGTGCCCCAGGGCGCTATCCTGGGACATCTGTTGCATGTGGAGTGCCCCAGGGCGCTATTCTGGGGACATCTGTTGTATTCGGAGTGCCCCAGGGCGCTATCCTGGGACATCTGTTGTATGTGGAGTGCCCCAGGGCGCTATCCTGGGACATCTGTTGTATGTGGAGTGCCCCAGGGCGCTGTGCTGACACATCTGTTGCATGTGGAGTGCCTAAGGGGTCTGTCCTGTGACATCTGTTGCATGTGGAGTGCCTAAGGGGTCTGTCCTGTGACATCTGTTGCACCTAGAATGCACCAGCCCCCAGAACAGTGATAAAATAACTAAATCTAAGTGCCTTGACCGTCATTAGTTGGCCTCTTAAGACAAAACATTAAAGTAAACATTTCCGGAGAAAGGTAACATGATGCTGTTGTTCATCTCCAGAAGAGATAACATTAAGATCCATTTTTTTTAGGGGGGAGGGGTAAGGTGCCATTATTGAGCCTTACATTATGCAATTCAGTCTTGGTCACTGTAATTTAACATGGGACATAAATTCCCTCGAACGTGTATAGAGAAAACGATGTCAAAGTTAATCTCAAGATTTATAGAGTCCATCTTTACGAAAAAAAACTTAAGAAAGTTTTATTTACGTTCTTTATAAAGGTGAAGCGTATGAACTAATATGATTCAAGTATACGAATGAATAAAAGGGACTACGATATGGGAATTTATTAAGGTGTTAAAAACAGCATTACAAAATAAAACATGAAACAATAGATACAAAGACAAAACTGGGTAAGTTTAAATTCAGAAAAAAAAGACCTGGGTAAATACTGGTTTGGAAAATAAGAGTGTTGATTTATAAAATAAATTACCGAGCAACACAGTACACGTAGAATCGCTGAATTGTTTCAATCGTAGGTTAGACATATGAGTTTGAATGTAAACTGCCTCGCCTAAGCTAATGGACCTCGGTACCTGCATTTATTATTGTGTTATTTTCTTATATGTGAACGCTAGAACACCTGTACGTGTCTACACCATGTGTGTGTGTGTGTGTGTGTGCACCACAACACCTGTAGACGCTTATACCATGTGTGTGTATGTGTGTGCACCACAACACCTGTAGACGCTTATACCATGTGTGTGTGTGTGTGTGTGTGCACCACAACACCTGTAGACGCTTATACCATGTGTGTGTATGTGTGTGCACCACAACACCTGTAGACGCTTATACCATGTGTGTGTGTGTGTGCACCACAACACCTGTAGACGTCTACACCATGTGTGTGCGTGTGCACTTGCTACAACAAATGCTCACACCATAACCGATCACTGTAACGTTGTTACCACATTGTCTCTCCCTCCCCCTCAGCTCCCCTCAGCTCCCCTCTGGTATTATCTCTCCCTCACCTCAGCACCTTAGAGTTCTCTCTTGAAGACACTCACATCTCTCTTGATTATCATGAAGATTCACACAAGCCTTAGCGGTTCCAACGATAATCTTCCTAACCTCATCTGAATTCAATTAACATTTTCCCTATTCTCTGATGTCTCTGAGGCTCTTGATGATCTCTAACTCATCCTCATCCGCCTCAATAGTCTAACTAGAACCTCCCTCGAGCGTATGGCTAGCCTAGCCAATAGCCTCGCATAACTGAAGGATTCTAACCCAATTCAGATATGAATATCTTGATGCAGTATTTTCTTCGCTGTTTGATGCAATTTTTCGAAGAAATATCCCGAGCACTGGGGGTAGGTGGAGCACTTTATCCCGTGCGCTCGTCGGCGGCTTCCACCAATATTGGTGTAAATCCCGCCCTTGGCATCCCCCCATTTTACGGGAAAACCTCAATGGATATGTGAGAAAGCTGCGGCATTTTAGCTCTACGCCCACCACGCCGGCAAAGCCGAGAATCCCATTGGTACCTCGGTTACTGGTGGCTCTTACGAGCGTGGGCGAGTGCGTGCCAGGCTGCTCCCAAGGCAAAACAAACGAGTGTACCCTGGGGCAGAGCCGTCGGGGATCAGGAATCGTTTGTGGAAAGACGGAATTTAGACAGGTGTATGGTTTGTCAACAGGTGTGTGTGTATGTGGCTCGTCGACATGTCATGTGTTTTGGCTCGTCTATGTGTATAACTTCTCGACAGCTGTGTCGCTCCTCGAAGATGCTTGGCTCCTCTACCGAAGCCGAAGTAAATCTTCTAAATAATTAACACAGAAAAGGGGGCGTTTCTGGACCACCTCCTCAGTTCTTTTTTACCGACGTGACTAGACAACACCGTTGCGCAGCCAGAGGACCAGTGACGTCTCCTGGAATGCTCATTTTGACGTCAAGATCTTGACCAGGAAGAATGACACCCACTGACACTAGACAGATCATCTTGAGACCAAGAAGACAAAGGGGCAAAGGAAAGTATGATGCTCTTGTCAGAGAAACAGACGAGGCTCAGCCCTTTATAATCCCACTAAATTATGGTGTATTGTTTATAAATAGATCCATATATATATAGAATGTATTGGTGAGCATATTTAATTAAGCACTTTTACCAAATTTGAACTAGGTGAATACACAGACAGAAATACACACACACACACACACACACACACACACACACACACACACACACACACACACACACACACACACACACTCACACACTCACAACACGCATTTCAGATTCATAAAACAGCAATAATATAATGAAGCCTTGGGAGCAGTCAGACAGGGCCATCCCTCAAGAGTATAGTGAGTTGCTCTCGCTCTTAAACTTCCTCAACCTCCCCCGACGCCTTTTTCCTCTCTCTCTCTCTCTCTCTCTCTCTCTCTCCCCGAGCCCCAGGGATGATTTAGTGGCTCATCTAAGTTATGCCCTCTCGACCGGAGCCAGGTGGAGCCGAGGAGCCGTAGCTCACGCTGGCGGGGACTCGACGGGGCCTCGTGGTAGTTGGTGTCTCCCCTGGGTGATGAGACTTATTGAAATTATCGGCAATATTCTGGCTGCGAGCTACGTTTGTTTTTCAAGCTTTCGCGGTTATTCGAGGCGCTGGGTGGCGATGATATAAACACTGAAACACACACATACACGCACGCGCACACACACACACACACACACACACACAGAACGTCTGGCTCAGGAAGCACAGGCACATAGGATAACGTCGGCAGCATACTTTTTACACTGGTAAAAGTCAGAACATCATTCAGGAACCTAACCATAACAGGCGGCACTCAGGTCACTGTGTAACAATGCCACGTGACCATGTCACATGCCACTGTCACGCGTCAATCATGCAGTCCCCTCACCGCACAGACCACACGGGAGAAACTTGACACTGTGTGCACAGGTTCACAACCCGGTTCGTCCTACAATTACGAAGGACGACTGAAAGAACTAGACCTAGAAAAGACAGGAGACAGGAAACATCTAAAATACTTTGATGGAAATTGACAGGGGTGAAAAAAAAGAACAATCACCCAGGTTTCAACAATCACCGCCAGTCACAACCAACTGTCACCTGCCCATTAAACACTATCACAACCAACTGCCACCTGCCCATTAAACACTATCACAACCAACTGCCACCTGCCCATTAAACACTATCACAACCAACTGCCACCTGCCCATTAAACACTATCACAACCAACTGCCACCTGCCCATTAAACACTATCACAACCAACTGCTACCTGCCCATTAAACACTATCACAACCAACTGCCACCTGCCCATTAAACACTATCACAACCAACTGCCACCTGCCCATTAAACACTAATGATAATAACAATAATAATTATCATAATTATAATATATAGTAAACAGGTTTTTACCAGTAACTTTCTTTCGAACTAGGAACTTCTTTCCGAGCGCCAGAAACACGGGTCCGAGCGCGAGAAACACGAGTCCGAGCTCCACAAACACGGGTCCGAGCGCCAGAAACACGAGTCCGAGCGCCACAAATACGGGTCCGAGCGCCACAAACACAGGACCGAGCGCCACAAATACGGGTCCGAGCGCCAGAAACACAGGTTCGACACTACTTCAGGTCATCTGGTTTTCAAGCATGGCTTTACAGCTTCGTGTCTAAGAGGAGAATCTTCATCACCGAACCAGTTATATAAAGGTTCCACCCAGAACGTTTTTACACATTAATATATATATAATGTACTGGATGTTAATTTTAATGTCATTATCGCATCTTTAATTTGTGCTTCAGATTAATGTCCGTTATGTTAAGCCTTATTATTCATTTCTTAATTAATAATTTTCCTTAGTGACACTAATTATGCTTCGCAAAGGGAAAAAATACTGGAGAAACAAAGACATAATAATAATGATAACCAGACCACACACTAGAAGGTGAAGGGACGACGACGTTTCGGTCCGTCCTGGACCATTCTCAAGTCGATTGTCTTGACCATTCACTATCGACTTGAGAATGGTCCAGGACGGACCGAAACGTCGTCTCTTCACCTTCTAGTGTGTGGTCTGGTCAACATACTTCAGCCACGTTATTGTGACTCCTCGCCTCCATAATAATAATTATAATAATAATTAAATTAAAAATAATATCAGTAATACTGAACTGCACTTATATATAAATAACAGCTTGATAGGAAGTAATCAAAAGTATGATGGGCTAGTTTATAGTGACTTAAGGAGAGGCAACACTGTGAACTGAGTGTCCAGACCCGGCCACTGCCTCACCTGGCCCGCTACAGTGCCACGACCCAGCCACTGCCTCACCTTGCCTGCTACAGTGCCACGACCCAGCCACTGCCTCACCTTGCCTGCTACAGTGCCACGACCCAGCCACTGCCTCACCTGGCCCGCTACAGTGCCACGACACAGCCACTGCCTCACCTGGCCCGCTACAGTGCCCCGACCCAGCCACTGCCTCACCTGGCCCGCTACAGTGCCACGACCCAGCCACTGCCTCACCTGGCCCGCTACAGTGCTACGACCAAGCCACTGCCTCACCTGGCCCGCTACAGTGCTACGACACCCGAGGAACACTGTGATTCCTCCTATCCAATCTCAGGGCGGCCGGGTCGACCGCGGGGGCCCTGGGACTAGGATTATCCTGCTGCTGCGTGCCGCTCCTCTTGTCGCAGTGGCCCTCTCTCTCTCTCTCTCTCTCTCTCTCTCTCTCTCTCTCTCTCTCTCTCTCTCTCTCTCTTCTCTCTCTCTCTCTCTCTCTCTCTTCTCTCTCTCTCTCAGATCTATGCTTCTTTGCCAAACTCAATTGTCCGTTCTCATAGCACAGTTTTGACAAGGATTCTGTTTGTTTCAATCTCGAAGTCGGTGTCAGTGGGCTTCAAGTCTGTGTCTCCGTTTCACTTCAGTAGTTTCTCCGTGGCTATCTCACTGCCTCTCATTTCCGTCTCTTTGTCTCCATCTGTATCAGTATTATTCACTGTCTCGGCGTGTCTGTCTGCGGGGCTGCGTCTGGATTACCGGGTGCCTGTCCATCCAGGCGTCCTGCTGTTTTCATTCCATTCTGCATTAGAAAATGCGACCCGTGTTTTATTTCCAGGTGTTCATCATAGTTTTCCTGTCGACTCGTTTAATTCAAAATGGAGAAAATTGTTTTTTGTTTTTTTTTTACTCATTTTCATTTTTTGTTATGAAATTCGAATTGAATTGTTTTAAAATTGTTGTTTAAAAATAAATTTTTAAAACAATTTTTAGAATTGTTTTTCCGCTTTGCGTAATAGTGGCTTTAGGCATTGTATGTACTAGCTATACCTATAAGTCAAACAATCCTTGTAAATATTGTATGTATGTATGTACCTTACCTAAATAAAATTGTATTGTATTGTATTGTAAAAGAGGTCTGTCGTCACCCGCACTACACGTGGGGTGTAGTGTGGTTGGGAGGGGGGAGGGTGATGATTCACCCCACCCCCACCCCCCTCAATCCCACTAATGACCCCCCCCCCCCTCACCCCATCTTTTCTCTTTCACCCCCACCCTTCCCTTTCTCCCTATCCTTCCCCCACTCATCCCCACCATTTTCTCTCACCTGAGCTAATCCCCTTTCCCTCTCATCTCTTCTTCCCCTCCCTCCTCTCTCTCTCACCCAACACTCACCCGTCACCTACATCTCCTCCCGGGTCCCCTGAACCCCCCTCCTCCATTCCTCACACGCTGAGTGGTCGATCTCAGGAGACCTTATCAGCAGGAACACAAAAAGGGCCGGTGTTGCCGGGGTTGTGTAGTGTCATAATTAACACCGCTCACACACCTCTCTAAATCTACTTTTTTGGGATTTTGGGATTTAATATTTTGCGTGTTACCGTGACTCTCTTTAACGTATGACGTTTAAGGTATGTGTTATATGGCCGTTGTTAACACTAGTAAGACAGAAAGCAGGGATGTCTTGAGTGTGTATATATATATATATATATATACACCTGGCCTCATCTTTCTCACCTGGAGGGGCTGGAGGCGACACCGGTAATTATGTGCGTGTTTAGCATAAGGAGCAGAAGTTACTGCTGTGTTGACACATCCAAGTTGAGGCCTCGGAAGCGTGTCCGACAGCGTCGCCTCGTTTCAAAGTCAATTTTGCGTCATAAACGTCAAATTGTTATCGCAAGTTCAGCCGTTGTGATGCTCTTGACGAGTCCAGGTAACGAGATGTGTATCTGTGATAACTTGAATGTGTATATATATATATATGTATATATAATTCTATTTTCTTCCGTCTTCTAGGAACACCATCATGGCCTCTCTTTCCCACCCTTCCTTTCCGGGTTAATACGATTACAGGAATAAATTTGTATAGGGAATTTCAGGTTTTGCATGTTACATGCGCACCGTGCCTTAGCGAGACCCCGCCCTCACTCTGCCCGGGGCGGGTGGAAACACAGCCAGGTGTATCCCTACATGTGTTACCACACAGTCAGGTGTAGTTGTGTCAATACCTTAGACGCACCTGCTTTTCAAGATCAGGTATTGTCCAACACCTGATCGATGCATGCGATATATATATATATATATATATATATATATATATATATATATATATATATATATATATATATATATAATCTGGCGCTCTCCCCTGGAGGCGTCCCTGACGGGGCTCTCCCCCGGGGCAGGACGCAGAGAGCGCCAGAAATGAGGATGGAACGTTTGGCGAAAGCTTTGAAGGCTGAGTATAAAGCTGCTAGGGACGGCCCGCCCGCGCCACCATGCATCAAGATCACCGCCATAAATATAGGAGTTACATCCTTATCAACCACAGACACACGCGCCTCGACCCCACTGTGAAGACACTGCCGGGATAACCTTAATATTTCCACCCTTGTCAAACGTTTCTCTCTCTTTCTCTCTCCCTCTCTCTCTCTTTCTCTCTCCCTCTCTCTCTCTTGCTCTCTCCCTCTCTCTCTCTTTCTCTCTCCCTCTCTCTCTCTTTCTCTCTCTTTCTCTCTCCCTCTCTCTCTTTTTCTCTCTTCCTCCTCAGTTCCTAAGTGTCATTCACGGCAAGGTATGGCAACCAGCGACGCTCGCTATGGCAATCCAGGCTTAATTTTTGCCCCAAAACATGAAACTAAAACATTAATTGTTTTTTCAGATTTTCCGACCTGTTCTGGTTCGTTTACTAGCACGACAAAGGAACAAGTTTCAATACTAGCACGAACAAGCCGCTTGATCGCGCATGGCTTTATTATCAGAAGCGGGCTTTAACTTTATTTCCTCAGTTAGCGTGCCTTTATTTGGCGCTTTCATTGTGACATAGAGCGGGAGGCAACGGCCCGCGGGCGGTAAAAGCCAGAGTATTCCAGTTATTCAGAGATTGTTGCTCTGTTAATTCTCGCCTTTAAAATGACTGTTACCGGGATCAAAGGGCCAGGTCAACGGGGCTGTTGGAAGGGCAAGAGTACGCTCCAACGGGGGACTGTTGGAAGGGCAAGAATACGCTCCAACGGGGACTGTTGGAAGGGCAAGAATACTCACCAACGGGGGCTGTTGGAAGGGCAAGAATAGTCACCAACGGGGGCTGTTGGAAGGACAACGGTTATCACTTGTGTTCAAAGTGATAAATTTCAGAACAAATACGTAGAGAGATGGCACGAACTTTCTCATTGCAAGATTTCCAAATAAAAGGATGTGTTGCATCAAAGAGTTCATGTCCCCATAAACGGGAGACATTAAGAAACCTATAAGGCCAACAGGTGACCTTCGGCCGGGCACAACCCACAACGATCCCTGAACTTCCTTGTATCTTTCTACTACTGAGTAAAGAAGCGCAGTAGGTGTATGGAAACAGGCTCAAGCGGCTCGCGCTGCTGGGAATCGAGCTCGGGTTGTCGGTTGAGAGCCGACGTCGCTGACCAGTGAGCCAGGTGAACATAGAACACGTCGCCTCCAGACACAAACAATTTCATTACAATCCGTTTTTAAATAATTAGAGCTGATGCCTGCAGGTGGCGGGGCGTGGCAGCGTATGGTAGCAGAGGTGACGATGCTAGAAGGGTCAAGGGAGATGCTTGAAAGTATATGAAGTATAGGAAGCTGCGAGGAGTGCAAGTGGAAATAGTAAGGGGGGTGAGGCACACCTCCTCCCCCTAGCTCACTATCAGCATATCTCCAATGGAACCACAACCTCTCTCCCACCACCTATTCCACCAATGAAGCCTCTGTTCTGAGGTACTCCCATATTCTCACTCGCTCCCACAAACACTCACTCGCACGCACATATTAGAAAGAACCTTTTCAGTGTCAGAGTAGTTAGTAAATGGAATGTATTAGGCAGTGATGTGGGGGAGGCTGACTCCATACACAGTTTTAAATGTAGATATGATAGAGCCCAGTACATCAGTTGATTGACGGTTGAGAGGCGGGACCAATTGAGCCAGAGCTCAACCCCCGCAAGCACAACTAGGTGAGTACACACACACACACACAGGGGGCGCTGGTGGCTGAGCGGACAGCAAGCTGGATACGTAGCCCTATGGTCCGGGGTTCGATTCCCGGCGCCGGGGGAAACAAATATGCAGTTTCTTTCACCTTGATGCCCTGTTACCTAGCAGTAAATAGGTACCTGGGAATTAGACAGCTGTTACAGGCTGCTTCCTGGGGGTGTATGTGTGTGGAGAAAGAAACAAAAAAGTTAGTAGTTAGTAACAGTTGATTGATTAACAGTTGAGAGGCGGGCCGAAAGAGCAGAGATCTGCCCTCGCAAGATCAATTAGGTGAATACAATTAGGTGAATACACACACACAAATGGTAGAGGTTGTAGAGAGAGAGACTCCCTACCACACAACATTAGGGAGGAGACACGGAGACGAGAGGGAAGATCCAACCTGCAGAATTAGAGTTAGTCTTCACACAAAGCGAAGTGGACATTGAGAACATTGAGCATGAAATATCCCCGGGGCCAAGTGACCATTGTGTACTAATGTTTGATTATCGAGTTGTTATGAAAGCTGCGGCAAGAGGAGGAGGAGAAGAAGGGAAAGTAGTTTCCCATAAAGGCGATAATTTTCAGAGAAAATTCCCCTCCACGGGAAAGGAAAGGGAAGGGAAAGGGAAGGGAAGGACATTATCAGGCGAAAGCACTAAGCCATTACGACGTTGACCAGACCACACACTAGAAGGTGAAGGGACGAGGACGTTTCGGTCCGTCCTGGACCATTCTCAAGTCGATTGTGCCATCACGACTATATAGCACTTGGAAGGGATCAAGGTAAGGGCTTGAAATGTAACTGGGTTGTGGAAGGAATGGTGCCCAATCATTTGGAAGGTCGGGTATCGAACGCCGACCTGCAAGTAGCGAGACCGTCGCTCTACCCTCCAGTCCACATGGTTTAATACCAAGAGCAATAGAACTAAGAGAAAAAACACGAGACATGATGGACTTAATAACTAACCAACGCAACGCACAGAGAAAAAACCCTCAGCTTGGAGGAAAGTACCAAATACCCCAAGAATAAGTACTTGGTCTCTGCTATTCTTAGGACGCATAAATGAAGGGAATTATCAGGGGGAAAGCGCCAAGCCATTACGACTATATAGCACTGGGAAGGGGGTCAGGATAAGGATCAGGGATGTGACGGAGGTATGGAGTGGTGTCCAACCACTTATACGGTCGGGGATTGAACACCGACCTGCATTAAGCGAGACCGTCGCTCTACCGTCCAGCCGAAGTGAAGCGTGAAGTTTATATATTCATATCAATGAAAGATGATGCAAATTTAAGACAACTAACAATCACGAATATTGTCAAATGATGCAGAATGACGTGGAAAGGCCACTCAATTTCCACCCAGCTAAATTGGTTAGATAGCAACAAGAACCAACACAGTGAAGGGGTGACGACTCCCTAAAAGAAAAAGACCAAAAAAATAATACAATCCCCCCCATTTGCCTAACAACAACGGCTCGCATAAATAGGATTACAATATCAGCCTTTCCAAAATAAAAAAAAACGAAATATATAATAGCCTTTACGAACTCAGGTAAAACAAAAACGGAAAAAGACCTACAACGACTCGTGGACAAAAAGCATAATACTACATTCGAAAAAATCCGAACATACACAACAAAGGCTTGAACGTGAAGAGCAAGAGTTTTTAACATTGTGGAATACCTGATAGTGAGCCGAACCTCAACACACGTGAGCAAATCCTACAAGGGCCTTGACGAGGATTCGAACCTGCGTCCGGGAGCATTCCAGACACTGCCTTAATCGAGTCAACCCACGTGAAGAAGTGGCAGGACCGAAGGGACATGATAAGATCCAATATTCGCATGATAATTGATAAGGTTGAGAAACGCATTCACGTTCACTATACGGCAGAACAGAGCAAGGATGATGGGGTGATCACGTTCACAACCAGCTTAATAAGATAGTGAGGCGGGCCTAATTAGAGGTAGTTAAATAGAAGTACAAATAAGTGAGCTCAATAAGCACACACAGCACATTAGCAGAGAACACCCTCCCCCTCCCCTTTCTTTCTTTAAAGAAGCTGCCTTTGTTAGGGTAACTAACCCAAAGACCAGTGGCCGAACGGAAGGCAACTTGATCAACCTTGTCTACTGAGGATATACATTTTTCTTACCTTGGGACACCCTCCTTACCTCACTCCCTCCATCCACATGCCTTTCCCTCTACCATATCCCAATCCCTCCATCAAATTTCTCCCTCCCTCCTTTTCCAATTCACTTTCTCTTCCCCCTACGTTTTCTCTCTCCTCGCCTCTATCTCCTCTACCCTCCGTCTCTTAACCCACAATCCCTGTTGACCAGACCACACACTAGAAGGTGAAGGGACGACGACGTTTCGGTCCGTCCTGGACCATTCTCAAGTCGACTGTTTCTTGACACCCTCCACACTCCCTCACCCTCTTAAACTCTCCTCCACCGTCCCCGCCTCATGAGGCGGCGTGAGGCGAGGCACATGAGAGGTGGTGAGTGATGGAGGCGGCGTGAGGCTCACACACCGACCTGTGATAACGCCTCATTGTTGCTGTGACCGTCACTACACCTCCACAAGGACCCGCCCGACGCCCCCATTGTCGCCTCCCTTCTTAATTTCCGCTCTGTAGTGATCCCTCCTTTATGGCGGGGAACACAGTGCCTCTCCCAACTTAGAGAGAGAGAGAGAGAGAGAGAGAGAGACGGGTGTGTGTGTGTGTCTCTCTCTTTTTCTCTTCCCCCTCTCCCCCTCTACAACATTCTCTCCCTTTCCTCTCACTCTCCGCTCTCTCTCGATTCCTATCTCCCTTCCTCCTTTTCTACCTGTCTTTCTCTCTCTCCTCCCATCTCTCCAAACATCCCTTCTTCTTCCCCTCCTCCCCTCCTCCTCCGTCTCTTTCCTTCCTTCTCTTAATATTTCTATCTCTGTCTTTGCCTTTATGTCTGCTTTTCACTATCTCTCTGTCTCTGTGTCTCTATTATAAAATAATATGATAGTCTATCTTTGGCATGTGAGTGGTCTACCAGTGGGAGGAACCTAGTAGGGTGAAACATTAAACAATATAATAGCTGTTTGAGAATGGTTCGGGGCTTGAGAAAGCCAATTCAACCTGTGAACGATTCATCAGTTTTGTTCTTCAACAGCCAAAATATGAATATCAGAAAATGTATTTTAATTTTCTCAAAATCAACGAGTAAAGGTGTATATTACAAACCCCTGGCATGCGGTTTTCTACTCAATTCTGGCGACTCCGGCCAGCCTATGTCCGTCCTGTACCCAGGACCACTCCCTCTGCAAAGTTGGGTGAAGCTAGCCCCGAGCGTCTGGCCTCCAACTTTAAGACAGACCAACATGCTCTCTTGTAAATTACTTAGAATTAAACTATTTTGTTCTGTATAATCTTCATAACAGCTGGCCAGGTAATTAGCTTCAGATTACGTAACAAGGAACTTTGCCTGTTGTTACATTAGTTGATTAGTTCTTTCGCATCTGTCACGTGTATTACTTTATAGAATATGTATTCAAAATCTTATAATATCATTGATGAAATGAGTAATGATAAACCCGTCAAACACACACCGAAACTACGACGTTGGTACAACTTTCGAACAAGTTTTAACAACACCTAACCAGTTATAACAACCAATATAGCAAGTTGTAACAACGTTCTAATATGTCATAAATACGTTAAGCCAAGATGTAACAACTTTATTACAAGTTGTAACAAGCGGAAAATAGAGACAGTTTCGGTTTGTGTTTCCAGGGAAGTCTTCTCACAGACGTAAGAACATAGGATAAACACCCACACTTGTGTATTTGTGAAAGACTAGGTGTAAACTCCTTACCTTTGCATAAACGCACAAGTTATTTGTAACCAAAGAACTGTTCCGCGTGAAGGATTCGAACCTCAGCTAGCCTGGTGCATCAAACACACTACTGTAGCATATCCAGTATGGTAACCACTTGACCATGGACGACTGTACAAAAAAACGTTGGTAGTCTAGAATTATTTCCCCAACGACCCGACAGCACTCGCATGGCAAGAGATCACCAATCATTTTCATCAAATCAGTCACTATTGATGACGTATTGAAATCAAATTACACACTGTTTATTCATGCAACAAAGACAGAGAAAGTATATTAGAATGAGTGAGATAGAAAGATACATCAATTTCCATTTCTCTCCAGCAGAGAGAGATACACACGCGTGTATCTAGCAGTGATGTCCCTGCTAGTCACCGCCAGTGTATGAGGCAGAGAGCAGTGCCACAGATGGCACAACAGTGAATCTAATTATTATGGTGGGGTCTGACGAAGCCCAGGGCAGGAATATCTATACAAAACAAACAATAATGTATAATTTATTATTGATAGGGGACAGGCAGCTATTGTATACTTACATGTTAGGCTTATAACATGTAACCCCCCGCCCCATACCCCCTCACCCCCCACAAGGTCGAACTAATGACCCTCCAAGACGCTACCACAAACAACCTGACTAGCTCTTGGGTACCTATTTACTGGTAGGTGAACAGGTGCATTAGGCGATAGGAAACGTGCCCAATCATTTCTGTCCCGAAAGGGAATTCGAACCCGGAATTCCTGATTGTGAAGCGAGAACGAACTCGGATTATCCTTATTATTTCTCTCTCTCCCATGCCCTCTATCCCTAATTTTCCATTTTCTTTCTTCCACCCCTTTTTGAATACTTCGCTCATATTGAAGCTTCTCCTCAAGCAGTCTTCATCGACCTAGCAACAGCTTTTGATACAGCAAACAGAGAAATCTTACTAGAACAGCTTGCTGTGAAATGGATAAAGGGTTATTTGTCTAATCGAACAGCATATCTTTTGTTTAATGGTGTTAAAAGCACAGAGAACAAACACTTTGAACTGGGAACCCCACAAGGACCCCTCAGCCCCTTGTTGTTCAACGTTCTAATGCATAAACTTATTAAAGAACTTCCAACTAATAATGAAGACACTGTCATTTGTTATGCTGATGATATATGTTTACAGGCTGCCACCGAGCCTAGAATGCAAGTTCTGCTCGATGCTTTTGCTACTAGAGCTGAGGAATGTGGCCTCCTTATCTCTGTACAGAAAACTCGTGCCCTCATTCCGTGTGGTATTCCACCACCCAATAGATGGGCGAGCACTTGACAATTGCGAGTCTTACAGATACCTTGGTGTCCCCATTAACGACCCTGGGTACCTTTCTTCTCTCAAGAGAAGACTCTGGGAGAGATTAAAGTCCTTGCGGGTCCTTGTTGGTGTCAATCATGGAATTAACGTGAGACTTGCTAGAATGTTTTATTTATCATTTATACGCTCTGTGACTGACTACAATGCTCTACATCTCACACTATATACAGACTAAGAGCTGAAATCTCTTGAAACCTTGCAAAATGAAGCTATGCGTCTCATCGTTGGGGCTCCAAAGTTCACGAGAATAGTTAATCTGAGAGCAGAGTTAAAATTACCTACCATAAGTGAGAGACTTTTGTCCATTAGCACAGTTTTCGGCGTGAAGGCATTGAGTAGATCTCGGCAACAAATGAAGTTTCAAGCTAAGCTTTCTAATATGCTACACTCACCTGAGGTCTATAGAAGAAGAAGAGCGAAATCTGATTATGCATTTTGGTTCTACAAGGTAGCCAACTCCATCAAAATATTAAATATGTACTCAACTAAATTAATGATTAATCAACCAATTACTCCATGGGATAACTGGGATCTATCAGTTGTTTTCATAAATGCACCGAAGAAAGATAGACACTCTACATTATTAAAACAGTTAACACTGAAAAGCATCACTGAGAGTACTCAGAGTATGGGTAACGATGTGTATCAGTGCTACACCGACGGCTCTGTAGAAGAAGGTGGACGATGTACCGGATGTGCATGTAATATATTTGAACAATCTTGTCTCGTACATACAGCAATGAAGCGCGTCAATGACTGGGCAAGTTCAACTCAAACCGAAATCCAGGCATATACCTTGCCACTGAATTTTTAAAAAACAAAGGCAGTGGACTTATATACTGTGACTCGCAGAGTGCATTGAACGCACATAGTAGTGACACCCAGACAATAGTCAGTGATATTCGAATGAATGTTTTAGCTGCTAAAGAAAACAGATTTGAAATTAAATTCCTATGGATACCATCACATGTTGGCATCTCAAGGCATGACACTGTTGATATGCTTGCAAAGACAGCCTGTAGAAAACCAGTGGAAGAAATTGATATGGGTGTTTCATTAGCAGCGACAAAGAGAATACTTAAGCAAATATCTAATGAAAATCTCACCGACCTAACAAATTCACAAAGACCTGAAAGTTGTAGCATTAGATACTAAGATAAATATCGTGAGGAGACATTCACATATGGGACTAATAGAACAAGAACCCGGCAATGTGATGTTATAGTGGCCAGAATACGCCTGGGATATAGACGTATCTGGCAGCTTTATCAACACCCAAATGTCGAGTACACAATGTGTCAACTTTGTGAAAGAGAAAACATGCACTCTCTTGAACATTATATTGAAGAATGTCCAATACTGACTGACTTTCGCCCTCCTGAGCTGAGATATGCTGAACTCTGTAACTACTATATGAATACTTGAACACTTGATGATATATTGGACTTGTACCCAAGATTGACCATGTAATGTATCAATTATACAATGTACGCATGTGATGTAACTATATAACCTGAGCTTGTAAAAGCACCTTAATCACCTTCAGTGGTAAAGTGCTTAATAACACACTAGTTTCTCTATCAGCTATCTTACCCCCTCAGAGTAGGAGAGCCAGAAATGTATGTGTGTGTATATGTGTAAGTTTGTATATATGTATATGTGTGCGTATGTATATGTATGTATGCGTATAAAGTATATGTGGAAGCTGATCAGAATTACATTTCACCTTTGTAAATGCACATTAATGACACTATGTAAAAGACACATCGACCACTTTATGTAGGGCAGACATTTAACTCCATGTATCTATGTATTTATGTCTGAAGGTTAGATTAGCATTTTAAAAGCACTACAATCACCTTCTGTGGTTGATTGTTCAATAAATCCCTGAACTATATGTTTAACAGATCTCTCACCCTGTCCATGGAGGACAGAAGAATATGTATATATGCTGATTAGCATTATAAATGTGTGTCCACGTCTGTGGTAGAAAATAATTAGAGAAAAAAACTTTTCTCTCTCTCTTGTTGCGATGATGTATTTTTATCAGTTCTCGGTGCCAGAGTCTTTTATATAATTTATGAGGTATTTATTTATTGTTTAAATGCTCTCGAGCGCACGCTTATTAACGAATGTGCGTTTGTTTATGAGTGTACTTGTTCTTATAAGTGAGCCCCATGCGTGAATGAGTGTATATATATATATATATATATATATATATATATATATATATATATATATATATATATATATATATATATATATATATATATATATATATGTTGTACCTAGTAGCCAGAACGCAGTACTCGGCCTACTATGCAAGACCCGATTTGCATAATAAGCCAAGTTTTCCTGAATTTATGTATTTTTCTAAAAAAAATCTTATGAAATGATAAGGCTATCCATTTCATTACGTATGAGGTCAATTTTTTTAATTTGAGTTAAAACTAAGGTAGATATATGTCGTGTCGTAACCTAACCTAACCTAACCTAACCTAACCTAACCTAACCTATCTTTATCTCACCTAATCTAACTTCGTCAATAATTTATGTTCCTAATATAATATAATAATAATAATTCAAATAAACCAATTGGAAACAATTTGTTGAAAATAAAGAAAATCACTCGGCCTATTAGGCAAATCGGGTCTTGCATAGTAGGCCGAGAAGTGCGTTCTGGCTACTAGGTACGACATATATATATATATATATATATATATATATATATATATATATATATATATATATATATATATATATATATATATATATATATGTGTGTTCGTATTTGTATATATATATATGCGTAGGCATGCCTGGAATGAGTGTCTACATTAGGGAAAGATTTAGCTACTTTATCATTCCTCAACAGTTGGTTTCTGTAGCTGTGAATCCTGTCGACGCTCCTGTTCACTGTTGTACTTCCTCTTGAAACTGTGCAGACACTCACTGTTTGTTTCAGTACATTCCGTACTTTGTATAAATAGTTTAGTTCGTCTCTTTGACTCACTTGCTTACCCTATTTCCATCCATGTAATATCGCTATATTATCCTTCACTTCGGGAAAAAGCCGTCTATATTCACTCTGTTATATTTTAGTAATTGGTTCGTGGTTATCATGTCTCATCGTAGTTTAAATTTCTTACTTCAACCTTGATGCAAACTTGTGGACTTTCTCAGTCTTCGGCGTCTTCAAGTTCTGGACCGGCGAACAGTATATTGTCTTGTATAAGTCACTGTTTAGCTTGTTTAAATATATCCATTTGTTTGTCTCTGTTGTGTTTGCTGATGTTATCTCGTTGATATGAACTTCTTGCTTTGCTGCTGGGTTCGCGTCTTAATTCTTCTATATCTCACAATGATTCCTTTAGCTGTTTGCCCAGCCACTTGGGCTGGACGGTAAAGCGACGGTCTCGCTTCGTGCAGGTCGGTGTTCAATCCCAGACCATCCAAGTGGTTGGGCACCATTTCTTTCCCCCGTTCCATCCCTAATCCTTATCCTTCCAGGTGTTATATAGTCGTAATGGCCTCGTACTTTTCCCTTATAGTTAGTTCCCTTTCTATAGCTGTTTGTCTCTTTATGTTGAAGCGTTCATCGTTTCTCTTTCTGCACTCAGTATCATCATTACCTTACACTTATTATGTGTGAATTCTACTGGTCATTTATCTGCTCATTTCTGCAGCTGATTTAGGTCCTCGTTCAGTAGCCTGTATAGTTCGCTCGGTCATTACTCTCCTCTTTAGCTTTGAAAGGCCTACGATCTTTAATATCCAGGAACTCGTGTTGGTTATTAGCAAAGACCTGGAACAGCAGAGGACCGAGGATGGAGCCTAGAGGGATCCTGCATGTTGATTCTTCAGTTCGACATTTTAATTCTGATTTGGGGAGTTTGTTTACTGCCAAGTATTCCCTTGCCCAGCCCAGTAGTACCTTGATAGTTACCCAAGTCTCCTGAGCGTATACTAGATGTATCAAAGGCAATTTAGACAAGTGTTATCTCCACAAATTCTCTATATCTTGCCTCTACCTGTCGGAGAACTCTATTAGGTTTGTTAGGCATGACTTCTACCTTCTAAAATCATGCTAACTCGTCGCCAATTTTACCATTCCTCTTCCCCCCCCCCCTTAAACTGCCGGAAACTTAGATTCTCCCCCCAAACTACCCCATTTACCCATATCGATCTGACTTGCTCCGCCCCGTCCTCCCCCCCTCCTTCCCCCCTTCCACAGCACGTAAGCAAGACTAACAGTTTGTGATGAGGAAAGATCAGTCCTTCGTCCCAGGGCTGGGGAGAGTCAACAGGGGTTTACGCTGCTGGAACGTGACTGGAATGTTCCATCACGACACCCACCCTCGCTTTCCCCTCAACCCCTACCGCCCCTCATCCGTCTCTCCCTCACCTCTCGCTCCCTCACTTCTCGCCTCTCTCCTCTCACCTCTCGCCCCATACCACTCTTATTTTTTTTCACCATTGCCAAATATTTGATTTCGCCGACTTAATCAGGTTTGTCTAACATTCGATAACCTATCAATTTATCAGTTGACATTTGAGAGAGAGAGAGAGAGAGAGAGAGAGAGAGAGAGAGAGAGAGAGAGAGAGAGAGAGAGAGAGAGAGAGAGAGAGAGAGAGAGAGAGGAGGGATGAGGAACGGATAGACACACACACACACACACACACACACACACACACACACACACACACACACACAGGCCAATTCAGGAGATGTGTTGTGTTTCAAACCGAGATAAATCATGGGTTTGTCCTGCTAGGAACTAAATACTTTAAGCTTCAGTAAATTGCTCGATAAGTGTCAGTTTATTCCCCGGCCCGAGTGTGTGGACGTGTTCCAGGCCCTTGATGGGTGTGTGTTTTCACCTAGTTGCTTTCACCTAGTTGTGCTTGCGGGGGTTGAGCTTCTGCACTTTCGGCCCGCCTCTCAACTGTCAATTAACTGTTACTAACTAGTAACTAACTTAAAAAAAATTCTCACCCCCCCCACACACACACAAATACACCCAGGAAGCAGCTCCGTGACAGCTGTCTAACTCCAAGGTACCTATTTACTGCTAGGTAACAGGGGTATTCAGGGTGAAAGAAACTTTGCCCATTTGTTTCTGCCTGGTCCGGGCCCACAGAATTACGAGTACGGCGAGCAGTCCACTCAGCTACCAGACCCCAAGCTGAGTATGTGTGTGTGTGTGTGTGTGTGTGTGTGTGTGTGTGTATTTACTTTTTGTGCTTGCCGAAGCAAACTTTCTAACCCATCTATTTTTCTTCTATTATGTCTATTACATATATTTATAACACACACACACACGTACTCACCTATTTGTACTCCCAAATAGGTGAGTACAAATAGGTGAGTACACACACACACACACACACACACACACACACACACACACACACACACACACACACACACACACACACACACACACACACACACCACATACAAATCTTAGCCTCACCAAATATTGAATGTTACATGACGCAAAGTGCGTATAAAAACATATGTTAAATATTAACCCCCCAAAAATATTTGATTTACCAACAAAACTAATCAAGTCATTAGAGCACAAACAACCAATTGCAACAAGCTCATCATTAACACTATGGAGGCCTCGAAACTGGCCAGTTAACAACCTCCAAAACAATGATGAACACCTAGTGCTCTTAAACCATTATTTTCACTTGTAATTACCTGATTAACTGCCTATTGGGAGACCTGATTATGAGTATAGTGCTAAGCGAATTGTGTTTGCAATCGATTATTTAAACAATTCTTGTAATAATGCTGAATCTAACTCCCTATTTTTGGCTTATATAAATTTATTTACATATTTGTCCAACACCCGTGGAAATCTGGTCTTACAACCACACAAGTAAATATTAAGGTGTACAGGTACTTAGATGTGTGTCCATAGAGATCTGGGAGCTCAGATAGAGACCTTGGAGCTCAGTTAGAGACCTGGGAGCTCAGATGGAGACGTGGGAGCTTAGATAGAGACCTTGAAGCTCAGATAGAGACGTGGGAGTTCAGATAGAGACGTCGGAGCTCAGATAGAGACCTGGAAGCTCAGTTAGAGACCTGGGAGCTCAGATAGAGACCTGGGAGCTTAAGATAGAGTCCTGAGAGCTCAGATAGAGACTATGGAGTTCAGTTAGAGACCCTGGAGCTCAGATAGAGACCATGGAGCTCAGACAGAGACCTGGAAGCTCAAAATTGTGACCTGGGATCCCAGAGAAGATTAAAGAGCGTGTTCTGTCATTGTTATCAGATATTAAATTTTGAGCATTTCTCGGATCATGTGTGATAATCTGACTTTAATATTTTACTCTAATGTTCTCTAAATTGTGAACCATACAAATGTAATTCAGAGCTGTTTATTACACAGCATAAATAATGGGTACAGAAAGCTCTCTCTCTCTCTCTCTCTCTCTCTCTCTCTCTCTCTCTCTCTCTCTCTCTCTCTGTCTGTCTGTCTGTCTGTCTGTCTGTCTGTCTGTCTGTCTGTCTTTCTCTCTCTCTCTCTCTCTCTCTCTCTCTCTCTCTCTTTCTCTCTCAGCTAAGGCTTCCTAGTTTGGGGTGTTTACCTGTGACTACTTAACAACGCGAAGCTTAACTGCAGTGTATTAATTAGGTCTGAAATGTGCCAAACAGGCCTCGTTTTCCGCCAATAAACGAGCAACAGGAGACAACAGTGAATGAGGCCGTTGTCTCCTGTTGAGAATGAGGCTGTACAGTAATTCCCGTAGACCCCCCCCCAACCCCACCTCCTCCTCCCCCTCCCCTCTTCCTGACCCCCCTCTTCACCCTCTCTTCCCCCAGCCACGACCCCCCCATTTACCCCTACCTCCAACCCCCCCTCCCTCCCACAAGGCGTTATTCTACCCCCAAACAACAACCACCACCCTCTCCCCCCACAATTTTTTTTTACCCATCCCCCCCCCTCTTAACCAAAAGGTTCCGCCCAAAAACTCTTCATTTTCCCAAATCCCCTACAACCATACAGTCTCTCCTCGCACCCCCAAACACACATATCCACGTCCCCAAACACACATATCCACGCCCCAAGCACTCATATCCACGTGCCCAAACATTCATATCCACGCCCCAAGCACTCATATCCACGCCCCAAGCACTCATATCCACGCCCCAATCACTCATATCCACGCCCCAAACACTCATATCCACGCCCCAAGCACTCATATCCACGTGCCCTGGGACACAAGACTTTTATTTCCCGTTTCGTACACGGAGGAAAGGTTTGGCGAGAATCATCAGGTTCGTGCGGGGTTTCAGCTCATTATTTTAACATGAACAAGTTCAGATCAATGACCATCTATTTCAGCTAGAAACAGATGGTGGGGGTTGGTATATCGTGACTGTCTGTGTTGATATCTGGGGCGACTGTTGTTATCTTGTGGGATTGAGTGTAAACTTGTGTAACTGTGTAACAGAGGTGTTGGTGTAGGGGAGTGTATCTTCCCTTCACAGTCACAAGAACACAGACACCACAGAATTGTGAATTCTGAGAGAATTCTTTCTGTTCTTGTGACAGAATTGTGAATTCTGTCACAAGAACACAGACACCACAGAACACAATCACACAACACCCCAGAACACAGACACACAACACCACAGAACACAGACACACAACACCCCAGAACACAGACACACAACACCACAGAACACAATCACACAACACCCCAGAACACAGACACACAACACCACAGAACACAGACACACAACACCCCAGAACACAGACACACAACACCCCAGAACACAGACACACAACACCCCAGAACACAGACACACAACACCCCAGAACACAGACACACAACACCACAGAACACAGACACACAACACCACAGAACACAGACACACAACACCCCAGAACACAGACACACAACACCACAGAACACACACACAACACCACAGAACACACACACAACACCACAGAACACAGACACACAACACCACAGAACACAGACACACAACACCACAGAACACAGACACAACACCACAGAACACACACACACAACACAGACACACAACACCCCAGAACACAGACACACAACACCCCAGAACACAGACACACAACACCCCAGAACACAGACACACAACACCACAGAACACAGACACACAACACCACAGAACACACACACAACACCACAGAACACAGACACACAACACCACAGAACACAGACACACAACACCACAGAACACAGACACACAACACCACAGAACACACACACAACACCACAGAACACAGACACACAACACCACAGAACACAGACACACAACACCACAGAACACAGACACACAACACCACAGAACACAGTCACACAACACCACAGAACACAGACACACAACACAGAACACAGACACACAACACAGAACACAGACACAACACCACAGAACACACACACAACACCCCAGAACACAGACACACAACACCCCAGAACACAGACACACAACACCACAGAACACACACACAACACCACAGAACACAGACACACAACACCACAGAACACAGACACACAACACCACAGAACACACACACAACACCACAGAACACACACACAACACCACAGAACACAGACACACAACACCACAGAACACAGACACACAACACCACACAACACAGACACACAACACCACAGAACACAGACACACAACACCACAGAACACAGACACACAACACCACAGAACACAGACACACAACACAATCACACAATATGAAGACAATGTCAAGCACTCACCTGCAGTTGAACAGTGTACAATAAGTATTAGAATATCCTCAAAACCGAGAAAAACTGCATATTGAACAAGGCATTCCTGGACACAGTTCAAGAACTACTCGCTCATATATAACCATTCCACATTTTGCAATGATACAAAAGCGTTGTTTTCCCACAATCAAAGATTTGTCCGCAGGAAAATAAATCACGAATTTTCCTTGTCTCAACCGAAGATTTTTCTCACAGTGGCCGAATATCATCTGATGGGAAATTTGCTGTCATATACTGGCCTGAGCATTGATTGACGCTTTATAACTTGGGAGACGTTATATATTTTATATGATATATGGAATACTCACTTCCTGAGCGGGTTATGGGGGATGGGAAGCAGAACAGCAACAGATGTTTAGGTAGGTGGGTGTTTGGGTAGGTGGATATTTATATAGGTGGATGTTTGTGTAGGTGGGAACTGAACCAATGAGAGGGCAGAGGGAACGAGATGGTGACTATTTCAACGAGCCGTCGAGGAAAGCTATCTCTAGGTAGATGAAATGTATTTCTGAGTAAAACAGGCAGTGATAGACAAGTTGCAGAGTGCACAAAGGCCGTTGCTAGCCGCCGCGTTTCAGCTAGTTGGGTTGCGCAGCACTGACTCATATCAATATGCAAATTCTACCTCCAATTTGACAAATAATTGCCATTTATGAGTCATGTAACGATTTAAAGTGAGAGCAGAAATAAAATATATCATGATTAATAATTTCTGTGATGGAAAAAACGACTACTGGAAATGTTTACGTAAAAGTAGAGTTTTACTGTTGTGTGTTGAACAGGAGGGTTCAATGGTGTCCTCACGCGACTGTTGGTCATTTGTGAGTGTTGTTGAACAGCAGCGATGACTTGGTGGGGAAAGCCGCACACACACACGCACGCACGCACGCACTTACGCATACACAGGCGGTATGCGTAAGGCGGGACCAAAGAGAGGCGGTATGTGAGGCGGGACCAAAGAGCCAAAGCTCAACCCCCGCAAGCACAATTAGGTGAGTACACACATACAAACACACAACACACACACACACACACACAGGGGCAGGCGCCTCAGTGTGTTGCAGAGGACGTGGCTGAATGGACAGTGCTTAAGACTCGTAATCCCAGGGTCCGGGTTCGATCCCGGCAGCCGGCGGAAACAGATGGGCAGAGTTTCTTTCACCCCTGATGTCCCCTGTTACCTAGCAGTACATAGGTACCTGGGAGTTAGACAGCTGTTACGGGCTGCTTCCTGGATGTGTGTGTGTTTGTGTGAATGGAAAAAAATAGTAGTTAGTAACAGTTGATTGATTGACAGTTGAGAGGCGGGACCAAAGGGCCAAAACTCAACCCCCGCAAGCACAACTAGTTGAATACACAGTAGTGTATTACATGTATCCAAATCGGACTCCAGAATGAATAACGAGGTATTCTGGCTTAGTTAGTTTTTAAGAGGGTATACAGAATTGAAATATTTTAAAATACAGTGTGCATTATGTTGATACGAATTAGTTCAGATCGTCATATCTTCACGATGCGTGTTTCCCTAAGAAAAAAAAACACACACGCCAGAGTAAATTTGGAGTAAAACGCAACACACACAACACTACAAAACACAACATTTCACTGCAATAACCAGACCTGATGTATGTAATCTATTTCCATATTAACAACACCCTCATTCATCTCTCGGCTGAGAGAGCTACACGCTCCCTCAAGTTGTTGGGAGAACAACTGATGGTCTTATACAACACCTATGGTCTTATACAACACCTATGGTCTTATACAACACCTACGGTCTTATACAACACCTACGGTCTTATACAACACCTACGGTCTTATACAACACCTATGGTCTTATACAACACCTATGGTCTTATACAACACCTATGGTCTTATACAACACCTATGGTCTTATACAACACTTATGGTCTTATACAACATCTATGGTCTTATACAACACCTATGGTCTTATACAACACCTATGGTCTTATACAACACCTATGGTCTTATACACTCATGGTTTTATACAACATCCTTGGTCTGATCCATCACTAATAGTCTTATTTAAGGCTGTTATATGACTTTGATGGTCTTAAGAATCATCGACTTATACTGATGACTGAGTCTATCATGGAGACTTATACTGATGACTGAGACAAAGATGGAGACTTATACTGATGACTGAATCTACCATGGAGACTTATACTGACGACTGAATCTACCATGGAGACTCATACTGATGACTGAATCTACCATGGAGACTTATACTGATGACTGAATCTACCATGGAGACTCATACTGATGACTGAATCTACCATGGAGAGTCTTCATTGGTAGCCCTAAATCAAGAGTCCTCCCATATGACAATTCTACCAAGAAAACTCTACCCTTAGCAACTCCTCAATATTTAAAAAAAAATTAAATGCTGTTATAGACAAATTCTGAGAATTTTATTCCAATAATTCTAGTTATCATCGAAAAATCGGCTTGGATAACTGAGCAGCGGAAACGCTCTCCTCTCGACAATGCTGTTCTAGTTAATTCTACCAACGACAGATGGAGCTCTATGCTCTGGCAATTTCACACGAATTATTCTACTGTGATAGATGTGCCTAGTCTGCTCTGATGAGGCAGGCCCCTAGAGAACTGACTCAATGCATAACGATAGCAAGTTACGTCTCTCTCATCAAGGGGGAGGTGAAAAAAAATTGATCTTCGATATGAGAATATTAGTGACAAAGCTTTGTTGAACTCGCTGGTTGAATATTCATAACATCAAAACATTGCTCTATCATAGTATTATTGGTTAGTTTTTTGGGTTATAAACATGCAGAGACGAGATGGACTCATTGGGTTGACTGTTGCATGACGGTGGTGAGAGTCATATATGAGATTATATATGAAGTCTGTAGTATACATGCATCTAAGGTGTTGAGGTTAAGTGTTTATTAGACCGTTAAAGCGTCACTTGTGAGGTGTCTTTAGCCTTCTATACCATCGGGTAAAGGGTGGGGAATTTTTGTGAGACATATTGTTATTTCTGATGGTGGTGATGGTGGTGGTGTGGTGATGGTGTGGTGATGGTGGTGGTGTGGTGATGGTGTGGTGATGGTGTCTGGTGATGGTGGTGGTGTGGTGATGGTGTGGTGATGGTGTCTGGTGATGGTGGTGGTGTGGTGATGGTGTGGTGATGGTGTCTGGTGATGGTGGTGGTGTGGTGATGGTGTGGCACTGGTGTCTGGTGACGCTGGTGAGATAAAGATAGATACAACAACATTCAAAACCTTGTTGTTGGACTTGCTTGTATATCGATATTTTACACAGTGGAAAGTTTTGCCGGTTTAATATTATCTAAATGACTGTAGGAAGATTTGGCCTAATTGGACTGAGTTTAGTTTTCCTATATGTGCATGTTTGGTGAGTGTACTCACCTATGTGTGCCTGCAGGATCGAGCTCAATAGCTCCTAGACCCCCGCTTTTCTAGCCGTTGGTAGTCTAATGTAATGACTCCTGACCTATTTCCCTATCATTCCTGCTTTTAAAGTTACAAATGGAGTTTGCCTCTGCAACCTGCTCCTTTAGGTCATTACATTTACTCACTACCCTTATGTTAAAGGAAAACTTTCTTACATCCCTAAGACACATCTGAGTCTCAAGCTTTCATCCGTGCTTCGTTGTTCTGTTCTTACTATCCTCATCTGTCTCAATCTTCCGCATTATTTTTACGTCATCAACAAACATTAACATATAAGACTCAACTCCTGCAGTCAAGTTGTTTACATAAATGAGAAATAGTATGGGACCCAGCACCGATCCTTGAGGCACCCCGCTTCTTACGCTACGCCAGTCCAATTCCTCGATCTGACAGCTGTCCGTTAGGTAACTCCTTACCCATCTACCTAACGCGTAACTACCTAACGTAACTTACGCGTAACTACCTAACTACCTAACGTAACTTACCCTAACGCGTTGCCGCCTACTCCCGCCAGCCACTCAGGTTTGCATAGTAACCTCCTGTGTGGTACAGTATCAAAGACTTTTTGGCAGTCCAGAAATATGCAATCTGCCCAGCCTTCTCTGTCTTGCCTTATTTTCGTTACCTTATCATAAAACGCCAGGAGGCTCGTCAGGCATGATGTCCCTTCTCTAAAGCCATGTTGTTGAGTACTTACAAACCCAATTCCTTCTATGTGTTCAACTAATAAAGACCAGTTGCACCATTTATTACATGTAGCCATTTATTTACCTGATCACACCCCCCCCCGCCCCCTTCCCCCACCATCCCCCCATTTCGCCCCTACCACTCACCTCCCCCCCCCCATTAGCTACACATATCACTTACCGACGCCTCATTAACACGATCGTTAGCCAGGAAAACGGAGACGAAGCACCGAAAATCGAAAAGAAAATGAGGAAAATGGAGAAGAAATATTTCCCTATTGGTGGTAATTTTAACGTTTATAAAGTGTTTTATACCTGGTGTTTGTGTGGTGAGGCAGTAGGAAAGAGAAGTCTCTCTAAAGAGGGAGTAGACTGTGAGAGAAGGAGGGACGGAGAGAGAGAGAGAGAGAGAGAGAGAGAGAGAGAGAGAGAGAGAGAGAGAGAGAGAGAGAGAGAGAGAGAGAGAGTCATGGCCTTTCAAAAGCGAGAGGAGGATAATTACGATTCAAATTGCGCATTTGACTTCACAACAGATCAATAATATAATATAAAAACACTGAAAGTGAACGTGCAAGCCAATTAATCGTCTTCCGAAAAACACTCGAATAAAGTTATTAAAAAATTATACAACATACGCATACATGTTACTTCACATAGGGATAAAAATATGTACCTACATAGATTATGTAGTATTGATTCTTCTTATATTCTTGGGAACTCTTAGACCTTCTCTTCCACTTTTACCCGCCGTAACTACAGTCATTTGCCACTCGCTAGTTACTCGCAGGATCGATCTAGGAGACCTCAACGCCCACCAGAAGTCAACGCTCTGAGAGACCTCAACGCCCACCATAAGTCAACGCTCTGAGAGACCTCAACGCCCACCATAAGTCAACGCTCTGAGAGACCTCAACGCCCACCAGAAGTCAACGCTCTGAGAGACCTCAACGCCCACCATAAGTCAACGCTCTAGCAGACCTCAGTTTGTCGGCATTCTGTGTATTAAAACAGCAACTTCGCCTTTCGTAGTCCATATTCAAAAAATAAAATCCGTTCTTGAGAAGCTGGAGTAAGGAACAAATAGCTGGTATAGATGGTGTAAAGAACATGACAGCTGGGAGCAGTAGACATGACAGCTGGGGGCAGGAGGACATGACAGCTGGCGCAGGAAGACATGACAGCTGGCGCAGGAAGACATAACAGCTGGGAGCAGTAGACATGACAGCTGGCGCAGGAAGACATGACAGGTGGGACAGGAGACATGACAGGTGGGACAGGAGACAGAGGAGTAAGATCCGAGTCAAGCTCACGAGGAAGCGAGCGCTCTACAGGGCGACACATCACACACGCACCTTTAAATCCTGCAATTAGTTAGATAATGAGGAGGACGATACTGTGCTCTCCTCCTCCTCCAGCCTATCTCTTTGTTGCAATTAGCTTCCACTCAGCTGTGCAAATCTGCAGCTAAATAATTCAGAATATAGCTTGACTCTCCCCCCCATCCTAAGGTACAACAATATATTGAAATAGCTGAGGTGTGTGCCATAGCTGGCCAAAGAAGTGTTAAAAAGGTGATTACGCGAGTCTCCCCAAAGTCGAACAGAGACTCTGAACGTTCTCTCTCATCCACCACCTCCCATCAGCTGTGTATTCAACCTGTCTTCACACTTAATGCAGCGCGATTTTGACGTTATCAGTGTATCGGACCTCGATTGGTTAGGACGGGTGCAGTGATTCGCATGCTCCTGGTTTGGACAATCGCTTCGTATATGACGCTCGTCAAATTGCGAGACGTGAACAGCACCGCTCCTGTGCCAGGAAAGTTACGGGCTCACCATAGACCGTGCTACTTGGAACTTGTTCCGAGTTGCTGAATCTAAAACAACAACAATGTGAGACCTGACTAGGCAGGACTCTGGATTATTGCCACTTATTCGTAAGACTTTTTCTGTCACTATTTTGTGTCATTTTTTCGAATTATACTAATTATACTAATTTTTCGGGCCTAAGCGTCCCCGCGGCCCGGTCCTCGACCAGACCTCCTTTTTGTTACACATCCCCAGGAAGCAGCCCGTAGCAGCTGTCTAACTCCCAGGTACCTATTTATTGCTAGGTAAACAGGGGGCAGCAGGGTGAAATGAACTCTACCCATTTGTTTCCACCTCCGCCGGGTATCGAATCCGGAATCTTAGGACTATGAATCCCGAGCATTGTCCACTCAGCCGTCAGGTTCCCCCCCCCCCTTTTCTTGCCTCGGGTTATCACATAAACATTGAGTCTTTGTGGCTTAAAAACTGTGTTTATTTTTGTATTTAATTTTTTTTTTGTAGGGAAACACAACTGTATAATTCTGTCTACCTGATATATACCACTTCACGTTCTTGACACAGGCGGCTGAATACGAATCATCACCCGTGTTGAATCACATCCGGGATGTTCAGTCGCTCCCACCGCAGAAAAGATTGCCAACGATTTGTTTAAAGTTTATTAAAAGTGTTTTTTATATATAAAAGTATATAAATATAACAGCGAGGATGGGCGAGGTGGAGCCGTCAGGGATCACGTATATAGCAACGACAGTGGGCCAAGGTGAAGCCCTCGAGGAAGTGATATGACGGCCTCCTTACAAGACCTAGGAAGGGACTTCCCTGGTAAACCGAGGCGGTATGATTCTAACCGGAGCCAAAGGAAGATCCTCCTTAGAGCCAGGGGGATTCGCCTGGCCTAAGGAAAAATGAGGAAACGTGGTATATGCAAAACTTGCAAGTGTTGGCGGGAGGTGAGGATTGCTTGGATCACCTTGTGAGAAATGATCGTCTGAGAGATAAAGGGAAACACAGACGAGTGCTCTCAAGAAACAGGAACTGTGAGGATTCAGCTCACGCAGCCTCCAGCAGCTAACAGATTTGGAAAAGCTTGATGTTGCTCGAGTCTTAGTAGACTGGAAGATCAGGCGTCGACTGGTGGAACAGCAGGAGTTGACAGGAAAAGCAGGAGTCGACTGGAAGAGCAGGAGTCGACTGGAAGATCAGGCGTCGACTAGAAGAGCAGGAGTCGACTGGAAGAGCAGGAGTGGACTGGAAGATCAGGAGTCGACTAGAAGAGCAAAAGGAGTCGACTGGAAGAGCAGGAGTCGACTAGAAGAGCAGGAGTCGACTGGAAGAGCAAAAGAAGTCGACTGGAAGAGCAGGACTCGACTGAAAGGGCTTCAAACAACGTGAAGCATACTCAACTAAACACACTCGTACATAGAAGGATATGAGTCAACTGGAAGGATAAAGAGTCACATAAGTGTACCTTACTTCATCCCAAACATGCTAACTGTAAAATATATTTAACAGATTTACCAGTTTTAAAATTATGAATAGAGTTTGCTTCCACAACCTGTGTGTGTGTTGGTCTGATAGTCAGTCGTATTCTGCATGTCAGTTTTGCGTTATATAAATTACCAACATCATCAGTTAAAGCTATCATATATAATTCACATAAAACTATGAAGAGTTTTGTACTGATAAGCTCCGGAGAAGAGAGCAATATCATAAATGCATATTCCTTTGATGCTGTCATGAGGTCAGAGGTCAAGCGTCTCACTGGGGTCAAGGGCCACACTAGAGGTCAGTAGCTTCATTAAGGTCAAAGTTCACGCGATGGTCAGAGGTAATGCCGTATATATAAAGGGTCATGAGGTTAAGGGTCATACACAGGTCAAAGTTCACATCATGGTTTTAGGGCACAAAGACTATGTTAGACTTGTGTATGAGTGGTGAGCGTGTTTACCCATCAGTACTCACTTCCTCAGTACTCACTACCCTACTACGGGCTCACCATAGCCCGTGCTGCTTGGAACTTTTTGTTCCAGGTAGCTAATCTTTAACAACAACAACAGTACTCACTACTCACCTATCAGTGACTACGGGAAAGTCGGGTGTAGCTCTTGGAGTCCAACCTACTGGCTTTGTTGTACATGTTGCAATACAATTTACATATTCTCACGTTCAACTTCTTTGTTGAATCTGCTATTGAAAGTTGTCGATGGAGGTGGCTTCCACAACTTCTCATTTCAGTGGATTCCACTTGTACAGGTTAAGGGCATTTCCTTGTATTCCTTCGGTTCATTTGCATTTCCAGCTTCCACAACCCATTCTCTTGTTTAGATAGTAGTTTTTGTAACTATGTACAACCATAGTACAAAGATTGACATTCTAAGCAATTAGATAATAGACCTTTGTACTATTCACTTTATGGAGTTGGAAAAAATGAAGCTAAAAAAAATTTTTAATATTCTTAAGCCTAGTATAGCATACATAAGTACTATATTAGGCCTCAGATATAGTGTATTAGGCCTACGAAGGTTAGGTTAGGTTAGTTTGCCTTGATAGTCAGGCCTTGCCCAAGGCCTGACGGCTGAGTAGACAGCGCTCGGCATTCGTAGTACTAAGGATCCCGGGTTCGATCCCCGGCGGAGGCAGAAATAAATGGGCAGAGTTTCTTTCACCCTTATTCCCCTGTTTCCTAACAGTAAATAGGTACCTGGGAGTTAGACAGCTGCTACGGGCTGCTTCCTGAGGGATGTGTAACAAAACAGGATGCCTGGTAGAGGACCGGGGCGCGGGGAAATGTTAAGGCCTGAAATCATCTCAAGATAACCTCAAGATAACCTCAAGATAACCCTCATGATAACCTCAAGATAACCCTCAAGATAACCCCCAGTTTAATGATTTCTCAGTAATCCCAGCCAACTTTCCCATCTTGTAGACCAACTTCTCAGGACCATTTTATCACCTGGTGATGTCGCAGCCCTTCAGCTTCTCTACATAGTAAGATAACACAATAATATTCTGCACTTCTGTTTCTTGGAACGTTCCTAATAATACCTAAATTTTTTTAAAACATTGTTATAATATTTTTCACTTACTATGCATCATTATTAATAATAAAATATATTCTGATATACTGAACTTAAAATAACTATTTTTACTTTGCGTCATGTATGATTTTAATTATTAATATAATGTCCATTATTCTGAAAAATGTATTGTATATATTTAAATGATAAAATGACTACAAGCAACACCATTTATAAATATTAAAATTAATGTTAAAAAACAGCGATAAATTTGCTCAAAACTAAAAAAAAAAAAAGGTTGTATATTGTAAAGTTTCAACAATCATTCCAATAAATCCAAAGACATTTAGATCGGAAGTTTTATAAATCAATAAATCAATGACCTTCACCTAGTGATAAAGCAGTCTTGCTTTCCAGCTGGAGCCGAGCTTCAAGACCTCGGATCTACGCAGGAAATTAAATACCCCTGGAGGCCTGGTCGGAGACCGGGCCGCAGGGCCGTTAATCCCCGGAAGTTACACAAGGTAGGTCGACCCCACAACACACCCACACCCCAAGATGGAAACTAGTCAAGCTTGCGATAGTTCAACAAGGGCAGTTTTCTTTAAATATTGACTAAAACCCGACACCGTCTAGAAGCAAAAATAATACGTAATTAGTTCAATAAATTCTCATCTGGGGGTGGCTCAAAGCTCATGATTAACAGAGTACATGACCTAATCCCAAATCAGATGGTCAATTTAGCGATTAGGCAAAGCCGGAGGGGACTATTTTTGTTTAAACCGCAAAAATTGGTTCATTTTTTTTAAAGAAAGTTATCCCTATTTTAAGAGTGTACGAGTATCTTCAGAGTAAGACATTTTATTATTGAGAATGACATTAATAAAACCATGAAATATCGTACATGTTGAAGCTGTCTCTTGTTGAAATAATTATTTATATATTTATCTTTTATTAGTTATCTTTATATTTACAGATAGCGTATCAACAAGGACTGTTGATAGAGTGCTGCTCGCATGCTTCCTCAACTCGAGTAATTTAACAGTGATCAATCACCCTTGATTACCGACAGTGAATTAATCAATTACCATGAGTGCTGTGAATTGTACACCGTCAGTTGTACAAGACAGCTAATTCATCCCTGTAGGGTTGAGTCTAAGTAAATACATTATTATCAGTGAGGAAACATTGTATGCAGTGAATGCAGTGAAGAGTGCATACAGTATAAGAAGTTCGCAGTATAGGGAACAGTGCATTTAGTGATGGATGCTATGCAGGATACAGTATATGCAATAAAGAGCGCGCTTCAGGCAGTAAAGGAACCACTGCACAGGTACAGTGCAATCAGTGCAATCAGTACAATCAGTAAAGGGGGTTCAATTCTTCCAGCCAGTGTGAGTGGTTCTGTCAGATATGCATCTTAAGTCTGTGGCGTTGTTTACAAGATTCTTGCAATGAAAATATCAGTTCCATATATTGCAAAATCGTAACTGCTGGATCAATGAAGCACTCAAAATGACGCAATGTAATAAAAACCATTTTGCGATATCGATCCAAAATAGAGATACGAATGGAAAATTGAATAAATAATTAGTTTTTGAAACTGCCTCAAAATAAATATTATATATAATTGTCCAATATTTTCTTGGGACTTTGAAATTTCACCCAAAAGAAATAACGAAACATATTAAACATTTTTGGTAAAAAGGAACACGTTTCTGGGTTTCAATTCTGGCACAGATCAGAATTGCTCGTTATAGGAATTGCTCGTTACAGGAATTGCTCGTTACAGGAATTACTCGTTACAGGAATTACTCTTTACAAATATTCCTCGTTATAAGTGAATAGCGAGGTGCTAATAGGAAGGCAGTGTAGCGGTGATTGGCCACTTCGCTCCAGATATCATCAGGAGACGATACACACGCCAGAAATAGGAACTAAAAATGGATTTCCAGATATCGAAAGTAAGACAGAGCATAAATAATTATCGAGCTATAAAAACTGATTAAAAGTTAAAAAATGATACTCTCAATTTATCTGAAGTGAAAAGAAAAAATACTATCAAGTTAGCTGACATCAAAAAAGATTGTTGACCAGACCACACACTAGAAATTGAAGGGACGACGACGTTTCGGTCCGTCTTGAACCATTCTCAAGTCGATTGTCAATCGACTTGAGAATGGTCCAGGACGGACCGAAACGTCGTCGTCCCTTCAATTTCTAGTGTGTGGTCTGGTCAACATACTTCAGCCACGTTATTGTGACTCATCGCCTGCATCAAAAAAGATACTCTCAAGTTATCTGACGTTAAAAAAGATATTCTCAAATTATCTGAAGACAAAAAGGATATTCTCAAGTTATCAGCAGGTAAATAAAGCATTCAAAAGCTGTCAGAAATTATACGAAGCGTTTTCAGGTTCTGGAATAAAACATACAAGACGGGAAAGTCATCAGACTTCCCCGACTGGAAAACGATAACAGAAGATAACAAACGATAACAAAATAACAGAAACGATAACAAAAGAAAAGATATTCAAAGAAGAGCATCATTTTAAAAATAAATGTTGAGCTGAACTCGGCTATAAAATTTTATTATACATATAATTAATTTTAGAACGATATATATATATATATATATATATATATATATATATATATATATATATATATATATATATATATATATATATATATATATATATATATATATATATATATATATATATATGTTGTACCTTGTAGCCAGAACGCACTTCTCGGTCTACTGTGCAAGGCCCGATTTGCCTAATAAGCCAAGTTTTCCTGAATTTATGTATTTTTCTACTTGTTTTCTTTTGAAATGTTAAAGCTATCCATTTCACTATGTATGAGTTCATTTTTTGAAATTTGAGTCAAAACTAACGTAGATATATGACCGAACCTAACTAACCCTACCTAACCTAACCTAACCTATCTTAACCTAACCTAAACTAACACAACTAAGTCAATAATTTATGTTCCTAATATTATAAAATTGATATTATTCAAATAAACTAATTGGAAACAATTTATTGAAAATAAAGAAAATCACTCGGCCTATTAGGCGAATCGGGGATTGCATAGTAGGCCAAGAACTGCGTTCTAGCTACTAGGTACAACATTTATATATTCTTGTAAATACAAATTATTAATATTATTGTGTTACCACCAACAACACCTGATGTTGTGAAAAAAAAATAATCAGGGTCTGAAATTTAATTAGAAACATAATCCGTTTTGAAAAAAAAGAGAAAATGATACCTAGACGTACACATGTGCGTATACATGGAATGCTCTGGAACGCACATGTATACATGAACGGAGGAAGGTGAGTACATAAGGGGGTAGGGTGAGTAAATAGGGGTAGGGTGAGTAAATAGGGGTAGGGTGAATAAATAGGGGGGGGGGGGAGGAGAGAACAGGAGGGGTATAGGATGCTAAGCTTCGTCTGGAACACCTTCTCCAGGGGGGGGGGGAAAGCTGTTACCATGACAACAGAAGGCTAGGTATCACCACCCCTCCCTCCCCTCCTCCAAACAGCCACATGTCCTCGCGGCCGAGCCGACAGCGCTCAGTGTTCGTAGCTCCAAGAGCCAGGTTCGATTGCGGATTGAAGCTCAAACAAATGGACAATGTTTCTCTCGGCACCGCTCCTGTGCCCGGTAAGTCCACTACGGACTCACCATAGCCCGTGCTACTTGGAACTTGTTCCGAGTAGCTGAATCTATAACAACAACCACCTGTTCTCCACGGTCGCCTGTGCTCTGTGCTCTGCGAGAGGCTATATAAGCTTCGTGAGCACGTAACACTGTCAGTCGTGTGCTCTCTGTATACAAGTAAAAATGTCGACCGTCATGACATAAAATCACACAAGTGACAGCATTTCTTTAAATGTTGCAGCCCCTCAGACGTAATTGCAAACGAAAAAAAAAATCCTTAATTTTATCGTGCGTTAAAAACGAAATGGACACATTTTTCACAACTACTGAATGTCTTTGCAACAGTGAGAAATAATGTGTATGAATAAAAATGAATATTTGGATAAGGTTTGAAACTTATGCAAGAACAGAGATATTCATCCAGAATATATTTCTCGGTAACTTAGTCTCTCTCTCTCTCTCTCTCTCTCTCTCTCTCTCTCTCTCTCTCTCTCTCTCTCTCTCTCTCTCTCTCTCTCTCTCTCTCTCTCTCTCTCTCTCTTCCGTCCCTCTCTCCCTCCCTCTCTTAAGGGGGGTCACCACGCCCTCCCACAGACGAGATTAAGCTGGACGTTGCAATCTAGATCAACTTTGCAGCAAAAACCTTGACTGATTTTTTGTCAGTTGTCTCCGGAAAACTCTCTCAGCGCACAGTAATTAACGAGAAGGGTTGGGGAAGCACTGCCCCCAGTCATGTACCTCAGACTGTGCTTCTCTGAGCTGCTCTCAGAACCCCAATGACACTTTCACCAATTTACATGTGCTAACAGAGTTATTATTTTCTCGAAAGTGAAATCGAAAGAAAGTAAAAATATATAGTAATGTTAATGAATATTACTGTTTTGCGTATAAGAGAAAGCTTAGGATAGGTTAGGTAAGCTTAGGATCTATCTTGAGGTTATCTTGAGATGATTTCGGGGGCTTAGCGTCCCCGCGGCCCGGTCCTCGACCAGGCCTCCTTTTTGTTGCACACCCCCAGGAAGCAGCCCGTAGCAGCTGTCTAACTCCCAGGTACCTATTTACTGCTAGGTAACAGGGGCATCAGGGTGACAGAAACTTTTTGCCCATTTGTCTCCGCTTCCACCGGGAATCGAACCCGGAACCTCGGGACTACGAATCCGAAGCGCTGTCCACTCAGCTGTCAGGCGGCATGGTAGATTAGGTAAGCTAAGGATAGGTTAGGTAAGCTTATGATAGGTTAGATAAGCTTACAATAGGTTAATTAAAGGTGTTTGGATTTGTTGGTCATTATTTGTATTCTCCAACCCATCATGTAGCCTATGCTTTAAGCCAAATACTTGTACAAAACAAGTAAATTAATTACTATTTGACTAATACATTGTGAAAACGATTGCAGAAAACCTTTGTTGTGATGGGCTGGGCTTAGCAGCGTGTGGGGGAAGAGGGAAGAGACCCGAGATGCAGACTCAGGAAGAGACCTGAGATGTAGACTCAGGCAGAGACCCGAGATGCAGACTCAGGAAGAGACCCGAGATGTAGACTCAGGCAGAGACCCGAGATGTAGACTCAGGAAGAGACCCGAGATGTAGACTCAGGAAGAGACCCGAGATGCAGACTCAGGAAGAGACCCGAGATGCAGACTCAGGAAGAGACCCGAGATGTAGACTCAGGCAGAGACCCGAGATGCAGACTCAGGAAGAGACCCGAGATGCAGACTCAGGCAGAGACCCGAGATGCAGACTCAGGAAGAGACCCGAGATGTAGACTCAGGCAGAGACCCGAGATGCAGACTCAGGAAGAGACCCGAGATGTAGACTCAGGCAGAGACCCGAGATGCAGACTCAGGAAGAGACCCGAGATGTAGACTCAGGCAGAGACCCGAGATGCAGACTCAAGAAGAGACCCGAGATGTAGACTCAGGCAGAGACCGTAACACTGTTTAAGAACAGATCCAGTGTATTAATGTGTATGTGTAAAATTGCTTTTTTGTTGCATCCTTAAATCGTAGGGTAAGATCTAATAATTGGACTTGGATCAGTGTTAATAAGAAGATTCTCGTCTCTGTAAATGATTCCAT
Source organism: Procambarus clarkii (assembly GCF_040958095.1). Classification (NCBI taxonomy): domain Eukaryota; kingdom Metazoa; phylum Arthropoda; class Malacostraca; order Decapoda; family Cambaridae; genus Procambarus; species Procambarus clarkii. Next base: position 15,707,404 of record NC_091200.1, on the reverse strand, counting down.
TCTGGGTTCAAAGAAGTCAGATTTTGGATCCCAAAACAGTTAAAAGCCATCCCCCAAAATGTTAGTTTCCCACAAACGTTTGTCCCAGGTTAATCCCAAGTTGGTCTCAAGACCAATTAAGACAGGTCTCAACTTGACTTCATGATATTCATGCTGGTGGATTCAACTGACTTCATAATCATTCACCAGGGGGATTCAAGTTGGTGCCTAGTCTCATGATGATTATAACTGATCACAAGTTGGTTATAAGTTGTTCTCCAACTGATCCTAACTTGGCCTCGGTATGACAGGTACAGCCTACCTTACAGGTTGCTAATTAAGGCAGCACCTCGAGTCATGCAAGGTAAGGAGCCACATCAGATCCTCCCCTGAGGGCTGCTGAGGGCATGACAACAGTCAGCCTTAACTTTGTCTGGAGTTTGACGCTTGGAGACCCTGTGTGTGTGTGTGTGTGTGTGTGTGTGTGTGTGTGTGTGTGTGTGTGTGTGTGTGTGTGTGTGTGTGTGTGTGTGTGTGTGTGGGTGTGTGTGTGTGTGTGCGTATCTAGTTGTGCTTACGGGGGTTGAGCTCTGGGACTTTTGTCCCGCCTCTCAACAGTCAATCAACTGGTGTACAGATTCCTGAGCCTACTGGGCTCTATCATATATACATTTGAAACTGTGTATGGAGTCAGCCTCCTCCACATCACTGCCTAATGCATTCCACCTGTTAACTACTCTGACACTGAAAAAGTCCTTTCCAACGTCCCTGTGGCTCATTTGGGTACTCAGTTTCCAAGGGTACTGTGTCTCCTTGTTCGCGTACCACCCGTGCTAAATAATTTATCTTTAGCAACCATGTCAATTCCTCTGAGAATTTTGTAGGTAGTGATCATGTCTCCCCTAACTCGTCTGTCTTCCAGTGTCGTGGGGTTCATTTCCAGTAATCTTTCCTCGTAGCTCATTCCTCTCAGCTCGAGGACTAATCTGGTGGCATACCGCTGAACATTTTCTAACTTTGTTTTGTATTTGACTAGATGTGGACTCCACGCTGGAGTCGCATATTCCAATAGTTTTCCCCTCATTGTGGGCGTTATTACATGCTCTGTCTCTCATTATGAGTGATACGCCCTCGTTACTTCTCCAAACTCAGGCAAACTGAACCTATATAAACCCTGGGTTTTTATACAGATTGTAATTCAGAGGAATTTTACAGAATGATGTTGATAATGTTATAAAATCTATGCATTTGTGTTATTACAGCAGGGAAATATAAATATTGTTTGAATGAACATGTGTAAATTTATATTGAAACTGTATTTAATGACTTTTACGAGCTTCTTTTTTTTTCAGTGGTAAGTTATTATTCATTAATGGAATAGATGCTAAAACATGAATCCACCAACACAATTAAAAAGCACACACACACACACGGGGGGGGGGAGTTGGCTGGTGGATGAGTGGACAGCGCTCTAGACTCGTAACCATAGGAACCGGGGTTCAGTCCCCGTCACCGGCGGAATACAAATGGGTAGTTTCCTTCACCCCTGATGCACCTGTTACCTAGCAGTAAATAGGTCCCTGGGAGTTAGACAGCTGCTACGGGCTGCTCCCTGGGTGTGTGTGTGTGTGTGTGTGTGTGTGTGTGTGTGTGTGTGTGTGTGTGTGGCTGTGCGTGTGTGTGGCTGTGTGTGTGTGTGTGTGAAAAACAATGAACAAAAATTAGTTTGTAGTTAGTAACAGTTGATTGATTAACAGTTGAGAGGCGGGCCGAAAGAGCAGAGCTTAACCCCCGCAAGCACAACTAAGTGAATACAAGTAGGTGAATACATGCTCTCACGGGATTAGGTGATAGACCAAAGGGACAGTACACAATGAAGGGGAACTGCCTATCTGTGACGATTTGAGAAAGAGATCTGGGAGTGGACGTAACACCTAATCTAACTCGTGAGGTATATATAAATAGGATATCGACAGCAGCGTACTCTACACTGGCAAAAGTTTGAACATCATTCAGAAACACACAGAAATCACAATAGTGTGACGCATCAAACGCTACAGTCGATTAGTTCAGTCGATTAAGGCAGCATCAGGGATTCTCTCGGACGTAGGTTCGAAACCTCGTCACGGCCCTTGTGGATTTGTTCATCTTTCAGAAACCTAAGTGAGGAGGCATTTAGGGCGCTTTACACTGCCTGCGTGAGGCCAGTCTTAGAGTATGCCGCGCCATCATGGAGTCCCCACCTGAAGAAACACATAAGGAAACTGGAAAAGGTTCAGAGGTTTGCGACGAGGCTTGTCCAAGAATTACGAGGGATGGGGTATGAAGAGCGCCTGAAGGAACTAAACCTTACGGCATTAGAAAAAAAAAGGTAAAGGGGGGGATATGATAGGAACATATAAAATACTCAGGGGAATTGACTGAGTGGAAATAGATGAAACGTTCAAACTGAATATTAACAAGAAAAAAGGGGCAGAAGCTGGAAACTCAGATGAGTCACAGAGATGTTTTCTTTTAGCGTGAGAGTAGTGGAAAAATAAAATGCACTTAAGGAGCAGGTGGTGGAAGCAAAGTCTATTCATAATTTAAAAACTAGGTATGATAGGGAAATAGGACCGGAGTCATTGCTGTAAACAACCGATGGCTCGAAAGGCAGGATCCAAGAGTCAATGCTCGATCCTGCAGACACAAATAGGTGAGTACAAATAGGTGCGTACACACACACACACACACACACACACACACACACACACACACACACACACACACACACGGTTGAGAGGCGGGACCAAAGAGCCAGAGCTCAACCCCCGCAAACACAACTAGGTGAGTACAACTAGGTGAGTACACACACACACACATACACACACACACACACACACACACACACACACACACACACACACACACACACACACACACACACACAAACCACAGGGGGTACTCACCTAGTTGTACTCACCTAGTTGTGTTTGCGGGGGTTGAGCTCTGGCTCTTTGGTCCCGCCTCTCAACCGTCAATCAACTGGTGTACAGGTTCCTGAGCCTATTGGGCTCTATCATATCTACACTTGAAACTGTGTATGGAGTCAGCCTCCACCACATCACTTCCTAATAAGGGGGTGGGGGGGGTGAGTGCTGAATAGGCAAGTATCTAGCATGTCTTAAATTGGTATCAGTCTTCACTCCCGCAACACCCAAGTTCACTACATCCCCCCCATTCCCCTACCCCCCCCCCCTTTCCCCTTAACCACCCCCCTCACCCCCATTCCCCCACCCCTAACCCCATCTCACCCCCCCCCCCTCACCCCATCCTCACACGCAACCACTTTTACAAAGCAGAATTAATCCTCGCTTTCGTCGTGTGAAACAAGCACGAGGCTCTCCAATTTGAATTAATCCCGGCCTCATAAGTTACAGCAAATCCCCCAACTAATCCCCGTTGTACAATAGGAATTTGTTGCGTCAATTCCTATTTAGGTGATATAGGCGGAGCTTCCCTACGTCGCTGAGTGACGCGTCCCTACGTCGCTGAGTGATGCGTCCATACGTCGCTGAGTGACGCGTCCCTACGTCGCTGAGTGACGCGTCCCTACGTCGCTGAGTGACGCGTCCCTACGTCGCTGAGTGACGCGTCCATACGTCGCTGAGTGACGCGTCCCTACGTCGCTGAGTGACGCGTCCCTACGTCGCTGAGTGACGCATTTGTCTTGGTGCACAACCACCACCACCACCACCACCACTACCAGCACCACCACCACCATCACCACCACGACCACCACCACCACCACCACCACCACCACCACGACCACCACGACCACCACCACCACCACCACCACCACCACCAGCACCACCACCACCACCACCACCACCATCACCACCACCACCACCACCACCACCACCAGCGAATTTACTATTACAGTAATAATAGTTTAGTACACACACACACACACACACACACACACACACACACACACACACACACACACACACACACACACACACACACACACACAAACACACACATCATACCGGGTATTCAGTGGTGCCCGGGACCCTTTGTGTCTGTCCCCCCCAATCTCTATTTCTCTAAGTGTGTCTCTTCCTGAGACCCACTTAGAGAAATACAAACTAGGGGACACACTAGACTCACACAGACACTCATCACCTTAATCATGCTTATTAGTCAAACACCAATTCATCATCCTACATCAACACTAACAAGACAAACTGCTACAAGAACACGAACTCACAAAGATTCATCGCGAAACTCTCAATTCATCCAAAAATATTTCATCAAGTATTCATGCTTAACATTTCTCCTTATCCCCCCCTTATTAAACCTTCCTCCCCCCATTTCCCAACTTCCTTATATTTGGCCCCATTACCCCATTATCTCATTACCGTGGCCGCATTACCCCCCATTAGCTGCGCGTAATCTAAACCCTTAATACGAAGAATGTGACACGTCCATTAAAGCCTCGCCTGTGTTCCAGTAAGCACATTATGCCCTGTCCCTCAACGCCAATTAACCCATTAAATAAGGTAAACCGAGCCTATTTCCCCCCCTCACACCGTAATGGAAGAGGCCCCATCACGCCAGTTTACAATAGCCTGTTCGCCGTTCTACATTCGTAAATTATTTATGATAACGGATGGCCAAAGGAAAACACCTGTAATGGCTACAGCTACAACCTGTACCACTCCTGTATCGGTTCATCTTTGCAGGGTGAATGGTCTAAGGTATGGGACGGACATAGGTTGGTCGAGGTTTGTCTTATTGCTCCTGTGGAAGAAGGGAGGCAGAAGGAGAAGTGTGATGTTGGGGAGAGATGGAAGGAGACGAAAGGGGAAGGGATGTATGTTTGAAAATATGTAAAGAGAGGGGGAGACAGGTGGAGAGGGAAAAATAGGGAAGGAGAGGGGGCGATTAGGGGAGATTGGGGAATAATGGAGTGGGAAAGAGAGGGAAGAGAGACCCGGGTTCATCCGAGTACCCCCCCCCCCCCACACCTTTAATTTTTGTGTCGTCTAGGGGGACATTTGGTGATTATTTTGCTCTCTGCTTTGTTTGTTGGTTGTCGTGATGGCGTTCAAGACGGTAAAGGCGTTGAGGGTCATAACATAGCTATTAACTTCAAACTCGTACCTTTTTTTTTCTCGCAGGTGATGTGAGTCCTCCACTCTGCTAGAATTGAGAGAGAGAGAGAGAGAGAGAGAGAGAGAGAGAGAGAGAGAGAGAGAGAGAGAGAGAGAGAGAGAGAGAGAGAGAGAGAGAGAGAGAGAGAGAGAACAAGTAAGAGCGGAAGGGAAGCAGATAAAAATGAGAGTAATGGAGCTATCACAGTGACCCTGTGATCATCGATCTCACAAAACAAAGGAGATTCCCCACTGTTTAAAGTGTCAACCATCTGTCACCAGCTAGACCGTGTTCGATTACACGCACATATATATACATATTATATGTATATGTTCAAGGAAAGGAAATATTATCAAGGAAATATGAAACAAAACTCCATTTCCGAAAGCGTTCGCAACTTTCGTTTAATTTTCCTAGTGAATACTTACGTATATATATATATATATGACAATGTCAGACCACGAAGGAAAAATGAAACAGGAAATTTCCTTAAGTACTTTCGTATATTAAATACATCTTCAGAAGGTCAAGGAAATATTGGTTGGACCTTCAGAAGGTTGGACCTTCTGAAGATGTATTTAATATACGAAAGTACTTAAGGAAATTTCCTGTTTCATTTTTCCTTCGTGGTCTGACATTGTCACATTCTTAATCACGTGTTTATTTTCGTGATATACACACACACATATATATATATATATATATATATATATATATATATATATATATATATATATATATATATATATATATATATATATATATAATGTATATGCATATAAGTATATGTACACACACACACACATACACCACAAACACCATAAAGTAATGAAATTAGGCGAAGGGAGCAGGAGGCTGAACACAAGGTACCATCTGGGAGGTGATATTCTGCAAGAGTCAAATAGAGAGAAAGATCTGGGGATTGATATCACTCCGAACCTGTCTGTCCCCAGAGGCCCACGTCTAAAAGATATCCTCAGCGGCATATGCTAGACTGGCCAACATAATAACTGCCTTTAGAGACTTGTGTAAGGAATCATTGAGGACCCTGTATACGACTTATGTCAGACCAATCCTGGAGTATGTAGCTCCAGCCTGGAGTCCATACCTAGTTAAACACAAAACAAAGTTAGACAGAATTCAGAGGTATGTCACCAGACTAGTCCGAGAACTGAGAGGTATGAGAGAGAGAGAGAGAGAGAGAGAGAGAGAGAGAGAGAGAGAGAGAGAGAGAGAGAGAGAGAGAGAGAGAGAGAGAGGTGGACGCGAAGATCACACCAGGTACGGTAAGATAAAAAGGCAGAGTCAAACGTCGACCACTGTAAGCAGTATCATCCAACGCGATAACAGCTTGATGGTTAAATGCAAACTCAGAATACTGAGAAAAAAAAATTGTACCACTTAGGGGCTATTCATGCCCGTGCCACCTCTTGGGTGGCTTAATCTTCATCAATCAATCAATCGTCGAGTCAAGGGCCATCACCAGTACTATGGTGTCAGTTTAGCTTTCACTATAAATAACGATAAGCAGTGTTTTGACGGTAAGGTTGACAGTGTTAAAATGGACTTTGTTAAAGCCACTAACTTAGTCACAATTCTCAAAAAGCTCAATGCAAAAATTATATTTTGTTCCAATTTGTTGAATATTTCTAGATAACGACTTTATACCAAACAAGGCAACAATGCAATTAGTTGGGTCAATGTTATAAATTTCTCTAATGAAACGAATTGTTTACAACATGAAAGCTGCTAATGATAGCGGGATAAACAGAAACCAAAAAAATATCAGATCAATCGCAATTAAAAAGTGCCAATTGCTGAGAGTACGGGACGATAGTACATAGAAATGTTTGCACACGACACAAACTTAACAAGCAGAGTAAGGACCAGAACGACCCGCGCGTTAATGCAAGGGGACATAGATGAGCTGCCGATATTGTCAAACAAATGGCTACTGGAATTCAATTATAAAAAAATGCAAAGTAATGCAAACTTGCAGAGAGAAGAGGAGGTCAGAGGAGCAGTGTATGAGGGCAAACTGAGGAAAGAATCACAAGAAAATGATCTATTTGAACCAAAATATCAATATATTTAACACGATAAATATTAATACGATAAATATTTAACACGATAAATATTAATACGATAAATATTTAACACGATAAATATTAACAAAATAACATCAACGGTACATACAAAACTAATATGCTTATATAAAGCTTTTAAGAACTTAAGCAATGAATCCTTCAAAATAATATATTGAGCATTAAATAAGCCAGTCCTAGAACCTGCAACTCAAGTATGGAATCAAGAGTTTTTATTGCATAAGAAGTTAACTAAGAAAGTCTAAAACTACAAGACAAATACCAAACTATTTGTAATTATTATACAAATTAAATCAATTAGGAATCATAACAAATTAAGAGAACTCGATTCTTCATTATTTGAGATAACATACCAACGGCGACATGATCACAACGTACAAGATATTAACTGAGAATATACTGGGAGGATAAGGATAATTTTTTTCAGGAGCAACACACTGGAACTAGGGGTCATAGGTGGAAATTAGGACCCAGGGTCCTAATAAACCTGTAATTGATAATAATAATAATGTAATGAACCTAATAGAGACCATTAAGGCAATACTCGTACAGTGAGAGGTGTAAAGAAGTTGTAAGGCAGAGTTTCTTTCACCCTATGCCCCTGTTACCTAGCAGTAAAATAGGTACCTGGGTGTTAGTCAGCTGTCACGCGCTGCTTCCTGGGGGTGGAGGCCTGGTCGGGGACCGGGCCGCGGGGACACTAAAAGCCCCGAAATCATATCAAGATAACCTCAAGATGATCCTGAGATCATTAGAAGCTGTGGATGGGAAGCATCTTCCATCCACAACTTCAAGATCTTCAACTTAGTCCTCGCTCGTCTATAGGTCACTAGGGCAGCATAGTTCAGGACACCTGTCCCCAACGTAGAAAGTATCAAGTGTGTGTGTGTGTGTGTGTGTGTGTGTGTGTGTGTGTGTGTGTGTGTGTGTGTGTGTGTGTGTGTGTGTGTGTGTGTTTTCGCGTGCAAAAGAGAGAGCAAAATTGCGTGCTTGAGGAAACAGCGGAACACGGGGACCAAACCCCTCGCATGCTCGGGGCGGCCAGTTCCCATTAACTGTCATTTCGTTAACATAATGTGACCACATCGCCTGACCCGGCCGATTACACCGGTCATGCAGCAGTGCCCACACCAACACACACAACGCTTTATCAGCTAATTGGATGCTTTACGCCTGGAAATTGGCATCCCTATTTTTGGTCCACTTGCGTATGCTTCGTTTTCTGTGTGTGTAAATTAAGGAGCTCTTTTTTTTAACATTATCTTCTGCTCTCATTTTGTCGTTAGTTCAAAACCCACATTTACGGTGCTTTGATCCACATTTACGGTGCTTAGATCCACATTTACGGTGCTTAGATCCACATTTACGGTGCTTAGATCCACATTTACGGTGCTTTGATCCACATTTACGGTGCTTAGATCCACATTTACGGTGCTTAGATCCACATTTACGGTGCTTAGATCCACATTTACGGTGCTTTGATCCACATTTACGGTGCTTAGATCCACATTTACGGTGCTTTGATCCACATTTACGGTGCTTTGATCCACATTTACGGTGCTTAGATCCACATTTACGGTGCTTAGATCCACATTTACGGTGCTTTGATCCACATTTACGGTGCTAAGACTCACTTTTTGATGTTTAGATCCACTTTTTGATGTTTAGACCCATTTTTACAGTGTTTAAACCCATATTTTTTTATGTTTAGACCCACTTTTTGATGTTTAGACCCATTTTTACAGTGTTTACACCCATATTTTTTATTTTTAGACCCACTTTTTGATGTTTAGACCCACTTTTTGATGTTTAGACCCACTTTTACAGTGTTTAAACCCATATTTTCGGAGTTTAGACCCACTCTACTGCTTTATATTTTTATTCATTGCTATATATTAGTAAGCAGACGATGAGTCACAATAACGTGGCTGATATAATGACATTATATAAAGATATAATGACCAAACCACACATCAGAAAAAGGAAGAACCGACAAAGTTTCGGTCCGTCCTGGACCAATATCGTTTTCCCTAGATAATGGTCCAGGACGAGTAACGTCGATAATGGTCCAGGAAGGTCCGAAACGTCGTCATTTCTTCATTTTCTCATGTGTGGGTTTTGGTCATCTTGTATATTAGTATTTATCTTTAATTCAATATTCATTATGTACAAACTATTAATTATTGAGGCTTAAATGTTTCATATTATAAGCTCTTATTGCCAGCGTTGAGACGCCTGTTTATCGCGTTAAGACCTCTGTTGACCGTGTTAAGATCTCTGTTGACCGTGTTAAGATCTCTGTTGACCGTGTTAAGATCTCTGTTGACCGTGTTAAGACCTCTGTTGACCGTGTTAAGACCTCTGTTGACCGTGTTAAGATCTCTGTTGACCGTGTTAAGACCTCTGTTGGCCGTGTTAAGATCTCTGTTGACCGTGTTAAGATCTCTGTTGACCGTGTTAAGATCTCTGTTGACCGTGTTAAGATCTCTGTTGACCGCGTTAAGATCTCTGTTGACCGTGTTAAGACGCCTGTTGACCGTGTTAAGACGCCTGTTGACCATTTTAAGACTCCTATTATCCACGTAACCCATGTTAAGACACTTCTGATCGTATTAAGACCCTTACTGCCCGTATTAGACCGTTTTAAGTCCCTGTTAACAGTGCTAAGGCCCGTATTAACCCTTGCTAAGACCAGTGTTGTCCGTGTAAAGACCTTTACTTCCCGTGTTAAGATACCTATTACCTGTGTTACGGTCTCTAGCGAATGTGTTTGGAAGGGCTAACATGGCTAACATCCTTCTAATGGCTTTGTTAAAACTCCTATCAACCGCGTTTGACCTCCACGGCACTGTTAAAATGGGTATCACTTTCCTGCATGTCTTCTGATAGTACAAAGAATCCTCCTTTCGTTCCTGCAGTGTGTTATTTCCTGATTGTTTGTGTCCTCAAAGTATTGGGAATGATAAGTTTTATTCTCTCTCAAACTTAGCTTTGATCTTTGTCTCAGATAACTTAGGTAAGATGAATTGAAGGTGTTTGTAGGTATTATGATGCAATGTTCCACAGTTCTAGATTACAGGTTGGCAGCCTTCAGGTAGCTTCAAGATATCTTCCCTTAGCTGTCCAAGCTAAAGATCAAAGCAGAGTTTGAGGGGAATTCAGGCAATACCATTTTACTGTACTTTGGAGGCAAAAGCAGTCTGAAACAGAAATTGTGTTTTAATAATACAAATAATGATAATATAGATACATTACATTATATTTTATATATATATATATATATATATATATATATATATATATATATATATATATATATATATATATATATATATATATATATATATATATATATATATATATGAGAGAGAGAGAGAGAGAGAGAGAGAGAGAGAGAGAGAGAGAGAGAGAGAGAGAGAGAGAGAGAGAGAGAGAGAGAGAGAGACAGAGAGAGAGAGAGAGACAGAGAGAGAGAGAGAGAGAGAGAGAGAGAGAGAGAGAGAGAGAGAGAGAGAGAGAGAGAGAGAGAGAGAGAGTTTTTATCCATAGATCAGCTCAGGTCTGAGCGTCAGCAGCACTATTTAACTGAGCTCGCTGTTGAATAACAGATTAGGGAAATCCTCACTTTGCCTCCTCCCCCCCTCCCCCCCCCCTCCTCCTACACTGTGCTGTACTGACAAACAAACAGTTAATTAAAACAACTCGGTGCACGATGAACATCCAATAACCACGGCGGCTACAAGTGAACAAATTTGATCAAAAATAGCGTTCATTTTATTGACGCACATCAAACGCAATCGGAATGCCGGTTATAATTAACTGATAAAAAAAACATAGAAAAACCGAAAAAAATAAAGAATAAAATGCTTTACAGTTTGTTAAGTGTTTATTTTTGATCTGATGAATAGTGATGATTCACAACTGACGGTAAAAATCATCAGGTGCGGTAACAAAGTATCTAATAATAGACAGAGTAGATACAGTGGTATTCAACACTCTTGCAGTCATTTATTTTAACATTTTTTTTTAAACAAGATATCAGTAATCTTTCATAGATGCTACTGTCTTCGTGATGAGTAAAGTACTCTAAAATAGAGTTAAGAAAATAAGATGTTTTTTGTGATGTTTGAAGCATTTCCAGTTAAGTTACAGACTATTGAACTACAGGTGTTCTTGGGGTAAATGCTCTGGAAGGTACCTGCTATGGATATAATGGGAAAAGATGTTGACCAAACCACACACTAGAAGATGAAGAGACGAAGACGTTTCGGTCCGTCTGGACCATTCTCAAGTCGATTGTGAGGTCGACTTGAGAATGGTCCAGGACGGACCGAAACGTCGTCGTCCAACATTCTTCAGCCACGTTATTGTGACTCATCGCCTGTACATGGGAAAAGATGTTAGTGAACGTACAAGACTCTGGAAGTCACCACCCTCAGAAAACGGATATGAGTAAGGCCTCATAGGGAGGGTATAATCCTTTGGATGGCCTCATGGTCAGGGCACAAACCTCTGAAAAGCACCATGCTCAAGTGCTCCTGGAAGGCATGATGTGCAAGATACAAGGCTCTTGAAAGCACACAAGCTCAGCATGCACGCTTCAGAACACCGCCATGAACAAGGAACAAGGCAGTGAACCCACAAATCAGTTGCTTAAAACATTTAATTGCTACGTTACTACAAAACAAAAATTAACGATTCTTTAAAAGAAAACATATAAAGACACCAATATATTTTCCCTCTTGTGTAAAGAGCAGGAGAAGGGGAAACACTTGAGGTGCAAAAAAGAAAAGCTGATATCTTCTTGCTAGTTTCATTCCATCTTTATAACACAGGTTATAAAGTCTGCAAATTGCAAACAGGTGTACAGATGCAAATTAGCACACTCCCTCCCTCCCTCCCTCCCTGCCACATATTGTCTGATGTTCATCTTTGACTCGCCAATTAGTGAGATATTGAGTGTTTCTAATCGTATCTAATTACCGCTCAGTGGAACATGTGATCCTATTTCTGAAGATCTGATTATCAGCTATTTGATATTTCAGTCGTAATAGACAGAGCAAGGAAGGTCAGTTTGTCAGATCATCCAATAAATACTATATATATATATATTATATATATATATATATATATATATATATATATATATATATATATATATATATATATATATATATATATATATATATATATATATATATATTATTGTTCAAGTCAACAAGGGCCTAACTGCTGGTTGTATGTAATCTGACTATGCTTTGATAATTTTTAAGAGAATAAAAAAATGTGTTCAGATAGCTGTAAAAATTGAAATGGAATCACTTTTCCGAAGGTTTTGTTTTTCAAACAGTTGCAATACAGGTAAAGTTGCTCGACACAATTGTGCGTAATTAAAATGCATTACAAAAAGAAAATAAGTGAACAATTAATATAGCTCTGTCGTGAACTCTGACTGTCCCTTATCTCAAATCCTAGTTATTTTCTCTAGTGAAAGTTGATCACGTGGTGTCATCGTATCAAACATTTTGTCAATATACACATAAACAAAGGATCTAATATATATATATATATATATATATATATATATATATATATATATATATATATATATATATATATATATATATATATATATATATATAAATCGGAGAGAGTATCACAGTAATAAATGAATACGTAATTTGTTCAGATTGTACCAGAGGGCAAAGAGAATGTTTTTCTGATTGTAATAAATTCTTCCATGCAACTGATCCATTTGTTACATATATATAAATATCAATATTTATATAAATATTTAATATATAAATATCGATGTCCTATAGACACTGAACATGAAAGTTCTAATTTTTAATGAATTAAAATATAAAAAAAACTGTAAGGCTAAATTGGTTTCATTTTCAATGGTGACTTTAATAGAAAGAACCAAAGTATTGAGAATTACAAAAAAAAAATTATTATGTGAGTCGAGGTTAATGGGCCAAAGGCACATTAAAACATTGTCCACATACCTATACAACTTCATATCAACCGCCAAGATGCTACACAAGATCCTAGTTTCGAAGAACTCCATGCACGAATTACTAATTACCAGGGACAAATGGTTACCCATTGCCATTCTAAATGTTTGGACATCAAATTAACCATTCAAAACAAAAATATAGTCCCTGGCACTGTATCAAGTGGCACTCGTTTCGGTTGAGCCAACCCCCAACCCGCCCATCTTGAGCACAGACCCAACAGCAATAACTGTTAAACGTTGGGTGAGGCTAGCCATAAACATCTGGTTTCCAGCCTGGGACGAACCGACCAAATGACGGATAAAATTGCTGATGCCTCTAAGCTGCAGTGTTGCAACAGGAGAAAACTCGTCCTAGAGCTGAGGATGCCTCTCATGCAGGGGATGAGAGGCATCCTAAGAAGGCCTGGTCGACGATCGGGCCACGGGGTTGCTGAGCCCCGAAGTCACCTCAAAGTTACTCTACCTCACTCCCCCCCCCCCCACCCTCCTCACCTATCCCTTCACAAGCACACCCCCGACCTATGAATGCGACGCCGAAATCGATGACCCACATAAAATCTTCAAGGGAAGGATATTAACAGCGGGCGAAGTCACCCCTTTGATCGTGTTGGGTTTTCTCCGTCACCGCCGCCTCCCCTTCATTTTTTTTTTTTTTTTTTTTGAGAGAGAGAGGTGAGAGCATGGGGGGGGGAGAGGTTGGGAAACCTTATAATAGAGTCCATCTAAGGTTTCCCAACACCATTTGGTCACCACTTGGTCCGGGAGACATCTCCCGTCACGCAGGGTGCAGTTGCGCCTCCACAGATCTCCAGTATCATCTTTTGATACTGGTAATGGCTCGAAAGGGCCACCACTTACGGGCTATTCATGCCCGTGCCACCTCTTGGGTGGCTTAATCTTCATCAATCAATCAATCGTTTCCCAACGTCAAGGAAACGGTCAATTTATGGTGTCCTCTCCTAACCTACCAGAGGACCCAAAACAAAAAAAACGGGACACTTTCGCCAGCCGCTTCCATTTTCTAGTACGACAATTTTTGGCTTTCGGTAACGCATATGAGCGAAAAGCGACGTTCTTTGTAGGAGGACAAGTTGGGGTGAGAGAGAGAGACTTATTTTTACACGTGTAGGTATAGGAGTAGACGACATGTGACTCCTGCTAGCATTTGTGTGTGACACATCTCATGTAAACACATCTCACCTAGATGTGTTTGCAAAGTCCAGCTAGGTTCCTGGCCCCGCCTTCCGAACGTTCTAACATTAATGCGTGCTTCATTTCTCATACTGTCATCGTTTTTACATTTACAATTTTGAATCACATAAGCTTCAACGACTTCTGCGTCTAACATATTCCATTTATTGACAAGTCTAACACTAAAAAAAAGTCTTTTCTTATGTTTCTGTGAATCATTTGTGTCTCTAGTTTCCATCTCTGGCCCATCGTTCAGCTGTCCATTGCACTGAACAACGCCGACACTTTATCAACCTTGTCAATATTCCTTAGAAGTGTTGTTAAAATGTCCCCTACCCCCCCCTCCCCATCCTTTACTCATTAGAAAGATTTTTTCAGTGTCAGAGTAGTTAACAAATGGAATATACTAGGCAGTGATGTGGTGGAGGCTGACTCCATACACAGTCTCAAATGTATATATATGATAGAGCCCAATAGGCTCAGGAATCTGTACACCAGTTGATTTACAGTTGAGAGCCGGGACCAAAGAGCCAGAGCTCAACCCTCGCAAGCACAACTATGTAAGTACACACAAGCAACCACCCCCCTTCCCCCCCTACACACACACACACACACACACACACACACGCACAATTAGGTGAGTACACACACACACACACACACACACACACACACACACACACACCCATCCCCCCCCCACACACACAAGCATCCATCCCCCCCCCCACCCACACACAAGCACCCATCCCCCCCCCCACACACACACACAAGCAACCCCCCCCCCTCTCTCTCACACACACACACAAGCACCCATCCCCCAACCTCCTCCCCCCCCCCCCCCCCTCACAGCATCACTCGACCCATGACTCGCTTTATCAGAAGGATAATGATCCAGACTCTCTTTGATTTCCTCACTAGAACAGCAGTCTCTGGCAGGTAGGCAGACAACTCCTAATGTCATTTACGTCATTGTTCGACTCTGATCTGTGTGGCGCTGCAGCCGAGCGCAAACAGCGAGAGGCATTTGACAGCAAAGTCGGCGATCGCCAGAGGAGTTGTGCTGGAAATAATGAGCCAAGCGTCCAGGGCGGCTTTTAGAGGCTGGAAACAGAGTCGGATTGCTTCGATAATGAAGGTGAGTGGGCGTGTTGTGGAGGAGGATGAGGAGGCATTTTCCAGGAAAATGACACATTTGGTTTGTTAAGGGCAGCGAGAAATCTTCAGCTGGGATGTGGGGGACTTAAGACTTTATCCAGAGATGTCGAGGACACGTTGCAACATACACTTGTGAATCCTAGGAGACACGGCGACATTCGTCTGTGAATCCCAGGAGACACGGCGACATTCGTCTGTGAATCCCAGGAGACACGGCGACATTCGTCTGTGAATCCCAGGAGACACGGCGACATTCAACTGTGAATCCCAGGAGACACAGCGACATTCGTCTGTGAATCCCAGGAGACACGGCGACATTCGTCTGTGAATCCCAGGAGACACGGCGACATTCGTCTGTGAATCCCAGGAGACACGGCGACATTCGTCTGTGAATCCCAGGACACACGGCGACATTCATCTGTGAATCCCAGGAGACACAGCGACATTCAACTGTGAATCCCAGGACACACATCGACATTCATCTGTGAATCCCAGGACACACAGCGACATTCATCTGTGAATCCCAGGACACACAACGACATTCACCTGTGAATCCCAGGAGACACAACGACATTCACCTGTAAATCCCAGGACAAACAACAACAAAAGAAACACGATATTCACACCATTCCCCTCCCATCAAATACCAATCGCTAAACAAATCAAATATACTGCTTTCATGAAAATACATTCGTGCAGACTCATAAATTCATAATAAAACCGAATAAATTTATTATGAAACACGAGTCAAGAATACAAATTGGCAGAGACATAACACACAAGCAAGAATATCTTCGAAAGTTTGAAAGTTGTTCATTCAACTTCGCGTTTGTGTCACTGTTAGATGGAGATTGTAAGGACGCTACAAAAGTTCAAAGATGACAGAGAATAAATGTATTTGTCGTGGCGAAGTCTTGGGTTATTGTAGGTGTATTCACCTATTTGTATTCACCTATTTGTATTCACCTATTTATTCTTGCGGGGGTTGAGCTCTGCTCTTTTGGCCCGCCTCTCAACTGTCAATCAACTGTATCTAACTACTAAT
Organism: Procambarus clarkii; assembly: GCF_040958095.1. NCBI lineage: Eukaryota > Metazoa > Arthropoda > Malacostraca > Decapoda > Cambaridae > Procambarus > Procambarus clarkii. The sequence continues at coordinate 15,690,771 of NC_091200.1, read as the reverse complement.
TTATTTATATATTTTTCACACACACACACACACACACACACACACACACACACACACACACACACACACACACACACACACACACACACACACACACAAACAAACACACACACACACACTAATATAAGCCGTCATATCATCAGGTTCAGGACACAGGCGATAATATTCACCGAAACCGACAACGAGGTATGAGAGGAACAAAACAAAAGACACAAAGAGGTCTTTACAAAATGTGGAGAGAGCAGCGTTGCGAGATGAAAGGTAGCCAGAGGAAACACTACATGGCACAGTAATCACTCAAGAAGAGGAAGAAACGCAACCCCCGAGGGAACAAGATGCGACAAAATCAATAGGAAGAGCCTTAAATACAACCACACTTGCTTAAGAAGGCTGCAAAGGAACTTTGTCACCCGCTAAGTGGTAAAGACACTTCCGACGTAAAGACAAGAAGGGGGGACAGACAGAAGGCACTTAAGTACACACCAGTGTCGATAGTAACTTAAGAAAGTAACCTAAGAAAGTACCTAAGAAAGTAACCAGGGGGGGCCAGATTCACGAAGCAGTTACGCAAGTACTTACGAACATGTACATCTTTCCTCAATCTTTGACGGCTTTGGTTACATTTATTAAACAGTTTACAAGCATGAAAACTTCCCAATCAACTGTTGTTATTGTTATAAACAGCCTCCTGGTGCTTTGGAGCTCATTAACTGTTTAATAATTGTAAACAAAGCCGCCAAAGATTGGAAAAAGATGGACAGGTTCGTAAGTGCTTGCGTAACTGCTTTGTGAATCTGGCCCCTGGCGATGGAGCACCTGGATAATACGATCATCTTAAAGAAAGTAGAGCATGGATTTAGAAAGCAAAGTCGTGTCAGACAAACTTAATCAACAAGCTTACTGAATTAAAGTAATTAATTATTAGATTAATAATCTATGACTAGATTATTAAGACAGGAAGACTTAGTAAACTGTATTTTCCTAGATTATCAAAAATATTCAATTTGATGCTCGTGCAAAGTTGGTGTACAAGATGGAGAAGTAAGATTGGATAACTTGTAAGATTCTAAACTAGGTAAGAGTCTGCATGAGTGACATCAAACAAAGACTCACAGTCAGAGACGAGGTTTCGAGCTGAAGGAATGTGACAAGTTGGGTCCCCGAAGGCTAACTACTGCCACTAATTCATACGAACGACCTACCTGAAGAAGTCAGGTCGTACTTGCAGACGACGCAAAAGCTAATGAGGAAGGCTTTTTGAACATCAAATTATAATGCAAGAAGTCCAACGAAACGAGAGGCATTCGGAGCATTCGGACCTCAATGAGTATTCGGAGCTGGACCTCAGTTACCCCATAGTCACTGAAGGGTGAGCACGCGAGCCAGTAATCCTCCTCCTCTGGACCTCACCACCTTGGGGCCACACCTCCAAACACGCGAAAACGCCTTCCCCCTCCAAGGCACACTGGCAGGAGAAAATTATAAACTCCTAATTTATTGACCTTAATTTATTCCTCCAATTGAGTTCAAGTTTCAGACGGGAGGAGGAGGAGGAGGAGATTAAACTGCAACAAGACATTCAGAAGATTAGCTCAATTAGGAGGTGAAGTTAGGGAATATTAAATCCTTGATGCTACTAATTAACCTGACAAATTGGTGTAGAGTTCAGGGCCAGAACCTTGATGGGGAGTCTTCTCTCACCCCTCAGGTTGTAAGACAGTGTTGTTAGACAGTAGAGGTTGTGAAGGGATTTGGACGATTGGGATTTGTGGATTTTGTGATCAGAGTTGAGTTGTATAAGGCGTGATTTACACGGGTTTTTGAGTTGTATAAGGCATGATCTACACGGGTTTTCGAGTTGTATAAGGGATGATTTACACGGGGTTTCGAGTTGTATAAGGCATGATTTACACGGGGTTCCGAGTTGTATAAGGCATGATTTACACGGGTTTTTGAGTTGTATAAGGCATGATTTACACGGGTTTTCGAGTTGTATAAGGCATGATTTACACGGGTTTTCGAGTTGTATAAGGCATGATTTACACGGGGTTTCGAGATATATAAGACGGGATTTACACGGAAGGTTGTAAGGGGGAGGTTCGTGTCAACATATAATGCACAAAATACAATATGTGATCTGGAAAAATAAATACAATATGTGCCCAAATGCACTGGGGGCCCAATATATACATATTCAGTGAGCGGACTATGTCGCTGGCCCACAACCTTGTTTTGGGTAGAGATGATACTACCAAAGACCCTGATCAACACGACCGGTCCATTATGGATCATCCACCGAAGCCGACATCAGTCTTTATAGAGGGGCTATACTCTTTATAGACGTCCTATATATTTTATAGAGGCGCTATACTACTTACAGAGGCGCTATATACTCTTTATAGACTCGTTGTAATCTTATTAAAGGCGCTATACTCATTCTAGAACCACTAAAACTCCTTTTAGAGTCGCTATACCCCCCTTATGGAGCCTATGCATTCCGTATAGAGCAACTGTACTTCTTATAGAGCAAAGACATTCCATGCAGAACCGCTTTAGTCCTAGTAGAGCTCTGCATTCTTTATTGAGCAACTGCATTCCGTGTAGAGGCAATGTTCTTATAGAGCCTTGTTAAGAGAGCTATATATAGAGAAATGCATGGAGGGCACAGAGTCCCTTAGCACGTGTTAACACACACACACATAGAGCCCAGTAGGCTCAGGAATTTGTACACCAGTTGATTGACAGTTGAGAGGCGGGACCAAAGATCCAAAGCTCAAAACCCGCAAGCACAAATAGGTGAGTTCAAATAGATGAGTACACACACACACACACACACACACACACACACACACACACACACACACACACACACACACACACACACACACACACACACCTAACCTAACTCCCACACACTCCATAAACGAATAATAATCAACCTTCCTACCAACCAATATTAACTGGAGCAATGAGAGAAAAAAAAAATTAATGAAAAACAATTATTAATAAAAATGATAAAATATATAAATCCCTAACATTTCTCTCAGCCCCCAACCGTCTGACAATCCCAAAACGCTTTCATAATGAGGGTACGAAAAAAAAAGTTGGTAATTACACACACTTTCGTTCCAGAGACGTTGAGGCGATGTTAGGGTGAAGTGTTTGAACAACGTTGCACATATTGACAACGTTAATGATTACTTAGAAGCCTGACATTATTCTTCTCTGCAATTAAGCCTTAGACTGCTATTCAACTACCCTTTTTTTCCTTAATTCTGGGAATCGTCGTGATTTATCAACTGCAGTGAAAATACATTTCCTTTATTTATAAATTAGAACAAAAATCCTGATTTATTCCCTGGTTTAAGTGTGAAATTTAAATATAAGAAAACCAACGAAAAACCAAGATTAGAAAAGGTACTGACCTTATATAAAGATATAGGAAAGGTATAAAGCCAGTCTAAGATCCTCATACGTGAAAATTGAAAATTCAGTAGTAAATAAAATTCCCTATAATTAGATAAGATGCTAAGACTCTCCCCGTACGTCCTAAGGATTCAATATGTCTGAATCCTGCCTCGCGTCGACGATACAAAAAAAATAAATGCTGTAAAAATTTATATTTTTTCTTCGTTGTCATGAATGACGTCAAAATTACGTTACACTGTGGCTGGGTGTTTTAACAAAACGTAAACACGTCTTGGTAAACACAACTGTCTGACACAACTGGCTCTTCATAAACTCCAGAACTATAGAATGTTTAATGACAAAATACGAAAGTGGTTTCGTGTGTTGTGCATTATTTACGTATTCAATACCAGCTGTTATAGGTCGTATGCTGAGGTATTAAGTTGTTTATCATTAGTGAATGGATGGAACCTTCACGCGGTGCATGGATGGAACACATGTTCACATGATGGAAGGTATCCTTCGTTAGCTGAACAACTGGAACACTGTCATGCTCCGTGAGGCTTATTTTATGTTGTCTTCCTTTGTGATCTGTTGATGCAACACTGTTGTGCCTCTGTCTGTCTGCCTGTCTGTCTGTCTCTGTCTCTCTCTCTCTCTCTCTCTCTCTCTCTCTCTCTCTCTCTCTCTCTCTCTCTCTCTCTCTCTCTCTCTCTCTCTCTCTCTCTCTCTCTCTCTCTCTCAATTCTCCCTTCCCTCTGTCTCCCGGGAAAGTGACATATCCCACCCCATCAAAAGTTATAAAATATTCCTCGAGGAGCGAGAGGATCACGTCGTGTTTGCATGGCAGATTTCCAGCTCCTCCAGGGGGTAAGTTGCCATGCTGCTAGTGCCATGCTGCTAGTGCCATGCTGCTAGGGCCTTGCTGCTAGTGTCATGCTGCTAGGGCCATGCTGCTAGGGCCATGCTGCTAGGGCCATGCTGCTAGTGCCATGCTGCTAGTGCCATGCTGCTAGGGCCATGCTGCTAGTGTCATGGTGCTAGGGCCATGCTGCTAGTGTCATGATGCTAGTGTCATGGCAACGATGAACAAACAGGCTTTAACAAACAACCTCAACGTCACTATGGAGATTGGCAAAGACATTACAAACAACAGATTGTTCACGACATTAATTCCCCAAAAAAGACTTTACGTACACTACTGACCATCACCAGTCAAACATTCTTTCGTTCTCGGCCGCCTGCTTAACCGCCCACGAAATGCAAGCAGGCAAACCCTCTCTGCTTTGTTCCTGCTTGGTGCTTAAGTGTGGGGTCATTTGTTGCACATATTCCACTCTGAGATGAGCGTATTGCGCAATTTATCACTTAAATGCTCCCAGCTCTGGCCGCGCGCCGGAGTAGCGTCTGCTACATGATAGATAATTAAACTTTAATCAAGAAAACTCCTCACGTCAAAGTTTTAATAACCAGCAACTGGAAAAAGGCGAAAGCGCAGTCTTATATCATTGCCGGGAGAAACCGGCAGTTTCCACAGTGGGTTATTTTGGCCCACAGGCGGCCTTTTGGCCAAAAAGGGGCAGTCTTAGTTGCCACAGACGACGGTATGATTCAAGAGGCTCAGTTACCAGAGAAGCTTGAATCATGAAGATTCCTTCGGTATCTTTGCATCGCAAAATATCCGATAGAGTAGAAGGGGACGATGTTTGAGCTCCGTTCAGCATTTTGACTTCGGACATAAATGATCCGACTCTGCAGCATTAATGTAATTATTTGCAAATACACTTCAATTTCATTAATTCCTTGTTATGAACTCTCGATATTCCACATCATACTAAATACCTGGAAGCTCTTGGGCATACCTAGAGAGTCCTAGAAATACCTAGACGCCCCTTGACACCCCCCTGGGTGTCAAGGGGCGTCCTGATATGTCCTGGACATATCAGGGAGATCCTGGACATACATTTAGAATCCTAGATATAACAGGAAGAACCTGGACATGCCTGTAGGCTCCTGCACATACCTGGAAGCCATACTGTTAGGATTAAAGTATTTTGTAGGTTAAGTACTACATAGGTTAGGTGTAGAACAACTTGTTTGTAGAACGAACAAGTTTTAACACCTAACCAGTTATAACAACCAATATAGCAAGTTGTAACAAGGTTCTAATACGTCATAAACACATTAAGCCAAGATGTAACAACTTTATTACAAGTTGTAACAAGCGGAAAATAGAGAGTTTCGGTTTGTTTTTCCTAGGGAAGACAATATTCTTCACCGAATTATGAGTTAAAGGTCCTGCCTTGTACTGCAGGTATCAGAAAACCTATTTAATTAATTTCTGATTGATCAAAAGGAGCTTTTACGTAGGAAAGTTCTCCCTGTGTTTCAGACATAGATCGAAGGGCAAAGATGAGGCTTTCTTTTCCCCCTCATACTCTGCGTGGGGGTCAGCGGCCCCCGTGCTCCAATACTTTGAACTCTGGACATACCTGAAGGCCCTTGGGAATACCTCAAACCCCACTGACGTGCATGGAAGCCCCTGAGCATACCTGGAATCCCTTGGACATAACTGGAATTTAAGACCATGGTCATATCTGGCACAGCCCCTTGGCCACACACCTGGAAGCTGCTGGGAGCATCTGAGGAGAGCTGGCAGGAGTGACCGTGGTCAATCATTCCTTCAGATCTGCAGACTGGTTCGTCTTATCACCCCCCACACCTTTCTCAGAGTCACGTTTATTTCACCCTGAGAAATTATCATCTAACCCTCCTTCCCCTTTCTACTGAACACAACCACTGTCCACACGTGTCATCCAGCGAGCACCCCAACGTCCAATCACCCATTCCCCCCCCCCCCCACATCCCCCCTATCCCAAACACCTTTTTACCCCTCCAGTTCAACCTCCCTTCCACCCTCCCCTGCTGGACCCAGCACCGCCGCCACTAACTACACGTCTCCAGGATTATAACTTAATGGTGCAGTAATTTACATTTCTTCCTCACGTAGCGTCTTCAAAAGAAAACCAGCAGAAGTTTCCCTCGTGCGCCGTCTGCATGATATTAGTCAGGGGGCAAAGAAGGTGGGTAGGGACAAGAAAGGGAGGGAAGGTAAAAAAAATATATATGTATAAAAATGGGGACATTAGTTTCAGTTAACAAAAATCGGCCGATTTTTCACGCCTCGGGACACCTGCCTTCAAAGTTTGGTCAGTTTTGTGCGGTTAAAATTTTCTGCATTTAATGTGGAGGTCGAGGGAGTGGTGGGGTGGCTAGGGGGGGGGGGGGTGTTATCATCCCCATTATGAGAGGTGGGGAGAGAGAGAGAGAGAGAGGGGGGGGGGTCTCCCCCACTCAATCTCCACCTCTCAGCACCCTCCTTCATCTCTTCACCCATTACATACGTCAATCTAAATCTCTCCCCCCCCCTCCCCCCTCCTCCCCCCCCTCCAAAACCTCAAATAAATGGTGGTTATAAAATACCAAAATAAACCAAAATTTCATATTTCAGCCGCGTTATTGTGACTCCTCGTCCGCACACATATAAATATACAACACAGCTATACACCGCTATATAATAATTCACATTCTTCATTGCTAAAATAGTCAACAGTCGAAACACTGAATGAAAAAAAAAAGTAGTTTCGTGGGCAGAGTTTCTGGACAGCCTGGATGATCAGTCCGGCAACCAGGAGGCCTGGTCGACGACCGGGCCGCGGGGACGCTAAGCCCCGGAAGCACCTCAAGGTAACCTCAAGGTAGGTGTATGGATAAATCGAAAATTTCGACCTTGTATTTAGATTTATTAAAGATATTCCGTATAACTGAGCATCTTAAAACAACATTATTCCCCCCCCCCCCCCCCCCCTGTAAATTTAAGCTCTTGGTCTCGTATCCGGACTACGAGTCCTCTTTGGGGGGGGGGGGGGGAGGGGGGGGTGGGGGGGGGGGAGGGGGGGGGAGGGGGGGGGAGGGGGGGTAGGGGGGGGGGGAGGGGGGGTAGGGGGGGGGGGGGTTCGGATGTAAATCGCATATTAACGCATGTTAACTTCATGGGGGATTTAAACATGCCCACTAACCTATTTGCAGTGTTAATCCCTCTGGGCACAAAATCCCATGCAGCAGTCCTGGGTACCCAGAGGGCACCGAAACAATAAATATAATAAATAAATAAATAATAATACATTGACCTTCTGAAGATGTATTTAATATACGAAAGTACTTAAGGAAATTTCCTGTTTCATTTTTCCTCCGTGGTCTGACATTGTCACATTCTTAATCACGTGTTTATTTTCGTGATACACACAATACATAAATAAATAATAATACATAAATAATAATACATAAATAAATAAAAATACATAAATAATAATAATAAATACTCAATATATGAATATTGAAAATGTAAACATATACATCAATAGAATCGTCAAAAAATAGTAACGAAACATAATGAATGGACATAAGGGGGCCTGACAGCTGAGTAGACAGCGCTCGAGATTCATATAGTCCTGAGTTTCCGGGTTCGATCCCCGCTAGAGGGGGAAATAAATGGGCAGAGTTTCTGTCGCTCTGATGTGTCTGTTCATCAGTAAATAGCAGTAAATAAGTACCTGGGAGCTAGACAGCCGCCACGATCTGCTTCCTGGGTGTAACAGAACACTGAATCCAACCATTAACCAACAACCTTAACGATGGTTGGTTAATGTTGGATAACCTTACCAAGAGCTGGTCGGCTGAGCGGACAGCACGCTGGACTTGTGATCCTGTGGTCCTGGGTTTGATCCCAGGCGCCGGCGAGAAACAATGGGCAGAGTTTCTTTCACCCTATGCCCCTGTTACCTAGCAGTAAAATAGGTACCTGGGTGTTAGTCAGCTGTCACGGGCTGCTTCCTGGGGGTGGAGGCCTGGTCGAGGACCGGGCCGCGGGGACACTAAAAGCCCCGAAATCATCTCAAGATAACCTCTCAAGTTAACCATCATGAATACTCGACCCTTCTCCATCTTAGCCAAACAAAACGATACCGGTTATCGTAACTTCCTGCACAGCGGTCATTATGGCTCATATTTTGCGAAATCACTTACGAATTTTCGCCATTATCGTACTGGCATGTTTCCCAAGCCATTACCAGCTTAGTTCTCCATAGTTTTCTTGTCAAATAAATATAATGGAAACTTAATGCAGCATCAAATATAATTCCTATTGTAAACACAAGTTAGGAGGGATTGTAAGGATTTTAAGCTGAAGCTATCGTCTGCCGGGAGATATTAAGATGACTGTAGGACTATTTATTGCTTATAGCTTTAAAGTAATTGAGGAAAAAGCTTCAGGCATTTAAACTAAAATCTCCATCAGAGTTATGAATTAAAGCTCTTACTCGACTTAGTAAGAGTTATAATATACTGACTTAGGTACACTTCTCGACGAATATAAATAGACTGGATTTCACTTATCGACGTATGTACACCCCCACTGGGTACAATTATTGTATTATATACACCGAATGGGTTTACAACACTGTTTACACCTGCTATATAAATCTATTTCAAAGTAAATGTTGCCAAAATCTCCCTTGGCTCACGACGACATATAAGAGGACAACATAAAAATGTTCTTTCTTAATGCTTCGCTAAAAACTCGAGTGAAACACAGAAGCAACACTAAAGATGTTTTTCTTTCTTGAGAACACAAAAGTGAAACCAACAGTTGATTGCAGTCGGAATGTTTCCGTCTTGAGGTTAGATCGGTCAGAAAAGTAACTACGGGCTAACGAAGGCGTAGTGGAACACTCCGATTGAGTTGCGCTTTGACTCTGTATGTGCGGTGTGGAGAGGTGAGGTGTGGTGGGGTGTGGGGTGGCGTGGGGTGGGGTGGGGTGGGGTGGGGATAAAGTAGGTGGGTGGGGTGAATACATTAGATAATCGACAGTTTAAAAAGGCGGGGTCCAAGAGTTAATAGCCCGATCATGCAAGCACAAATAGTAAACACACACACACACTCACACACTCACTCACTCTCTCTCTCTCTCTCTCTCTCTCTCTCTCTCTCTCTCTCTCTCTCTCTCTCTCTCTCTCTCTCTCTCTCTCACTCTCTACACAATACAGTCTTTAATTCACACATACAAACTTCAAATTTACTCACAAACTAATTTCAATGCAAGCTTCTAACTTACATTTCAGAACACAATATTGACACTCCAGTCTTTCACTAACAACAGCAAATGTGAGAAATATTTTATTTCCATAATACTCAAACTCAGACTTTCACACACACAGAAGAACTGAAGTTAAGACTGAAGTAGACGTAGAAACTGCTTAAAAAAAAGACCACTCAAATTTGTTTGCCAAGTTGGATCAACGAGGTGACGTCTTCTTCAGCGACGTGTCCTCACTTTCCCCTTGTTGCAGGTGACGTCTGCCTCAGCGACGTGTCCTCACACGGCTCTCACAATACGGTCAGCATTGTCAGCTCTCGCATCAAGGTAATCACTATCAGGCTCGTGGTGGGAGAGTATCTTTAACACGGCCATGGACCAACGCCACAACCACTCTGATAGTGGTCAGGTGCTGGAAGAGGGGAGGAAGAGGAGAGGAAGAAAGAGAAAGAGAGAGGAAGAGAAGAGGAAATTGGGAGGGAGAGAGAGAGAGCATGAGTGAGAGGATAAAGAGTGAGACATTGGGAAGAGCGACGAAGGTAGAGAGAGAGAGAGAGAGAGAGAGAGAGAGAGAGACAGACAGACAGACAGAGAGAGAGAGAGAGAGAGAGAGAGAGAGAGAGAGAGAGAGAGAGAGAGAGAGAGAGACAGACAGAGAGAGAGAGAGAGAGAGAGAGAGAGAGAGAGAGAGAGAGAGAGAGAGAGAGAGAGAGAGAGAGAGAGAGAGAGAGAGAGAGAGAGAGAGGAGACGGGTACCCCAGTAAACGAGACTCACTACTATGACTATACACAGACATGCTGGCACAGAAACAAGCTACACTAAGCAGCGACAAACACACAGCGACACAAATACATTGTTATATAGCAATCAGATTTGATATCCAGGCAAGCAGGCACGTAGAGACAGGCAGGCAAGCAGAAAGACCAGCAAGCAATCAAGTAATTATCAATAGAAGGCACCAAACCGGGAAGGCTATGTAGCAAGCAAGCAATCAAACGGGGACACACACACACACACACACACACACACACACACACACATACACACACACACACACACACACACACAAAACACCAAGGCAAAAATTAATAGCCACAACCCAGTCTGGCGTTACAAGGATAAAACCCAATAGGTGACAATAGGAGGTCGAGAGGTCGAAATAGGTGGTGTAGGTGACTGGGGGGCGCAGCTCCTGGCCCCATTATAAACGCCAGTAAGCATAACAATGGCTACATTAGGCGGTAATGAACGTTTCCAGGGCGTTTATTTTTTTTTTAATGGGGGGGGGGGGGGAAGGGAGGGAGTAACTAGTTTAATCATCAAGAAAATGGGTGAAACGCCGATTTTTTTTCTTGGTTTATATATATATATATATATATATATATATATATATATATATATATATATATATATATATATATATATATATATATATATATATATATATATACATGCATACATACACCCACCATTCATGTTTAAGACATCAAATAAATTTTACCAGTTAAAAATGCACACCGCGCCTGTAAGGTACCCGAAACCTACGCAGTTTCTTCATACCTTTAACACAATGACGTTATATAAATTTACATAATTACTCCCGATTCATACAACAGTTTGCAAACTTCGTATATAATTAGCCAATAATTTAAAAACAAATTACAAGGTTATGAATTAATAGCCTTACATAAACGAACATTTGCTGTTTTTTTTACAGATTTACAATCCAACCAATTTACAACCTTAAAGACTTTAGCAATAAGCTCTTTTTGTTTGCTTATTTACTCAAAAATTCAAATTAAAAGCTAGCCATCCTACATTGAAGGTAATTTATATAGCTGTGTTGAAGCAAACTCACCGAAAGTCGTAATTTTACATCATAGTAATCTTATAACCTCAAAACCTCAGTGGAAATTTACGCAACAGCACCCGTAACAACTTAACAAACTCTCCCTGTTAGGAGGGACAAGGGGAGAGAGAGAGACAGACAGAGAGAAAGAGAGACAGAAAGAGATGCCGTGCTCCAGGGGGACGTGAACAGCCAAGCCAAAGCTTTCAACAGTCGCATACTGGACCTGCAGCATAGACATATCCCTCACCGGCAGCATGCGACCGAGCCTACTGATCAGCTTTGGTATGGATATCGCTGCCGGATGGCAGCTGAAGCTAAAAATAAGACCTAAAGACCTTCCTTCTGAAGCTAAAAACAAGAAGGAGATTTAAACGGCATCCCTCGACTCATAACAGAAACATTCATAGACAATCTTGTCGTATAATGAAAGAAGTTCAAACGTGGGCTATATCCATATGGGAATCTGAAACACGAAGAAAACTTGCATCTGAAAAGGTTGGCTCCAAGGTCTGGTGGTCTTTGGAGAAGGATCGACAGGGATACTCATCTGAGGACACAATCCTGCCTCTAAAAGGAGACGATGGTACTGTGGCAACCAGCAATCAGAGATCTATTGGCAAATAACTTTGCTGCCAAGATGCAGGTCCCTGATCCTGAACGTCAGCCTCCACATCTTGTCCCAAGCACTGTGTCTAGGATGACTGAAGTGGTTATACAGCAGGCTGAAGTTCTCCATCTCCTTAACACGCTAGACACAAGCAAAGCTCTGAGGCCAGATAAGGTCAGTCCAAGACTACTACGCAGCTGCGCTGACCTGTTGGCTCCACCTCTCACGTGCCTCTTCCAACTCTGCCTGGCTCAAGGAATGTGGCCCTCCTTATGGAAGAAGACAGACGTTGTTCCAGTACATAAAAAGAGCCGCCGCTCAGTGGTTGGTAACTACAGACCTGTGTCACTGCTCTCCATTACTGGCAAAATCCTAGAATCAATAATTGCTCAGCAAATTATATAATTTTTTGATAATCATCGGCTAACACGTGGTCGACAGTAAGGTTTTAGAAAAGGCCGATCTGCTGCTGATCTCTTGCTAAATCTCTGCACTAAGTGGCATCAGTCACTGGATGAGTCCAAGATCAGCTGTGTTCCCGCTAAACACACACCGAAACTACGACGTTGGTACAACGTTCGAACAAGTTTTAACACCTCCTAACCAGTTATAACAATCAATATAGCAAGTTGTAACAACGTTCTAATACGTCATAAACACGTTAAGCCAAGATGTAACAACTTTATTACAAGTTGTAACAAGCGGAAAATAGAGACAGTTTCGGTTTGTGTTTCCAGGGTTGTTGCTCTAGATATAGCAGGAGCCTTTGATCGGGGTCTGGCACTCTGGATTAATAGTGAAACTCCAAGCACTAGGCATCTTAGGCTCCATCTTAGAGTTAATGAATGACTTAAAAGTTCAAGAACGGACTCTAAGGGTAGTCCTCAGTGGAGCAGAATCCGAAAGCCACTCAATTTGTGCCAGCGTTCCACAGGGTAGTGTCTTTGGTCCTCTGCTGTGGAATGTTTATTTCAACGATTTACTTCATCTCATTCCTGAAGCTCAAGCCTATGCTGATGACTGCACTCTAACCTTCACATACAGAAAGGAGAAAATGCCAACTGCTGCAGGAATCATCAATCATCAACTTTCAGTGATTTCTACCTCGGACAGGAGATGACAGGTCACATTTGCGGCTGAGAAGACACAAGCGATGATGATAACTGGACTGCACATGGCGAATAGGACAGGCCTGCAAATGGATGGCAAAACCCTAGAGTTCACTATGAAATTGACATCTTGGGAACGAAGTTCGATTCTTCAGTGACAATGAAGAGCCATGTGCTTAACCTAGCTCAAAAGGAAGACAGGAGACTACGGCGCATCTCACACTTTGACGGCAAGGGGCAGCAACACCTTGTATGAAGCACAAGTTCGCTCTCATCTAGTGCATGCACCCCCTTTCCTGGACCCCCCCCCCCCCCCCCAATCATTCACCAGACTGTTGAACAAAGTGGAGAGACGGGCAAAAAAAGGCTCATCTCTAGTCTTGACCAAGTCTGGCGGGAACAGTCTGAACATCAGAGCCTGCAGCACCGCCGTGATGTTGGTGGTCTTACTGCTATGTACAACATCAGCATTCTCAAAGTTCCGCACCTGGCCCAACTCCGTGGACTGCCAGTAGTTGCCACCCATAGCACTAGGCTCACAATCTTCAACAGTCTCATGCTGGCGTACTCGCGTCAGGAACTTGTTCGCTCAACAGGTTGACACACGGGAGATCAGGTCAACTTATCACATAAAGGCTCTGGCACACAGTTGGCAACAGGCTCGTCCTGTTCCTTATATAAACGTTACCTAATGTTGTTATTGAATAAAGGCTATTCCTACTGAGGCATATAACAGGCTCATGAAATAAATAGGCCTCTAGGAGTAGGTTTCATCTTAGCTGAGGAAGGATTATAGCTCTTGCTTGCAGTTTCACTAATACGTCATTTGACAGCCCTTATTCAGCTAAAGAGAGAGAGAGAGAGAGAGAGAGAGAGAGAGAGAGAGAGAGAGAGAGAGAGAGGAGACGGGTACCCCAGTAAACGAGACTCACTACTATGACTATACACAGACATGCTGGCACAGAAACAAGCTACACTAAGCAGCGACAAACACACAGCGACACAAATACATTGTTATATAGCAATCAGATTTGATATCCAGGCAAGCAGGCACGTAGAGACAGGCAGGCAAGCAGAAAGACCAGCAAGCAATCAAGTAATTATCAATAGAAGGCACCAAACCGGGAAGGCTATGTAGCAAGCAAGCAATCAAACGGGGACACACACACACACACACACACACACACACACACACACATACACACACACACACACACACACACACAAAACACCAAGGCAAAAATTAATAGCCACAACCCAGTCTGGCGTTACAAGGATAAAACCCAATAGGTGACAATAGGAGGTCGAGAGGTCGAAATAGGTGGTGTAGGTGACTGGGGGGCGCAGCTCCTGGCCCCATTATAAACGCCAGTAAGCATAACAATGGCTACATTAGGCGGTAATGAACGTTTCCAGGGCGTTTATTTTTTTTTTAATGGGGGGGGGGGGGGGAAGGGAGGGAGTAACTAGTTTAATCATCAAGAAAATGGGTGAAACGCCGATTTTTTTTCTTGGTTTATATATATATATATATATATATATATATATATATATATATATATATATATATATATATATATATATATATATATATATATATATATATATATATATACATGCATACATACACCCACCATTCATGTTTAAGACATCAAATAAATTTTACCAGTTAAAAATGCACACCGCGCCTGTAAGGTACCCGAAACCTACGCAGTTTCTTCATACCTTTAACACAATGACGTTATATAAATTTACATAATTACTCCCGATTCATACAACAGTTTGCAAACTTCGTATATAATTAGCCAATAATTTAAAAACAAATTACAAGGTTATGAATTAATAGCCTTACATAAACGAACATTTGCTGTTTTTTTTACAGATTTACAATCCAACCAATTTACAACCTTAAAGACTTTAGCAATAAGCTCTTTTTGTTTGCTTATTTACTCAAAAATTCAAATTAAAAGCTAGCCATCCTACATTGAAGGTAATTTATATAGCTGTGTTGAAGCAAACTCACCGAAAGTCGTAATTTTACATCATAGTAATCTTATAACCTCAAAACCTCAGTGGAAATTTACGCAACAGCACCCGTAACAACTTAACAAACTCTCCCTGTTAGGAGGGACAAGGGGAGAGAGAGAGACAGACAGAGAGAAAGAGAGACAGAAAGAGATGCCGTGCTCCAGGGGGACGTGAACAGCCAAGCCAAAGCTTTCAACAGTCGCATACTGGACCTGCAGCATAGACATATCCCTCACCGGCAGCATGCGACCGAGCCTACTGATCAGCTTTGGTATGGATATCGCTGCCGGATGGCAGCTGAAGCTAAAAATAAGACCTAAAGACCTTCCTTCTGAAGCTAAAAACAAGAAGGAGATTTAAACGGCATCCCTCGACTCATAACAGAAACATTCATAGACAATCTTGTCGTATAATGAAAGAAGTTCAAACGTGGGCTATATCCATATGGGAATCTGAAACACGAAGAAAACTTGCATCTGAAAAGGTTGGCTCCAAGGTCTGGTGGTCTTTGGAGAAGGATCGACAGGGATACTCATCTGAGGACACAATCCTGCCTCTAAAAGGAGACGATGGTACTGTGGCAACCAGCAATCAGAGATCTATTGGCAAATAACTTTGCTGCCAAGATGCAGGTCCCTGATCCTGAACGTCAGCCTCCACATCTTGTCCCAAGCACTGTGTCTAGGATGACTGAAGTGGTTATACAGCAGGCTGAAGTTCTCCATCTCCTTAACACGCTAGACACAAGCAAAGCTCTGAGGCCAGATAAGGTCAGTCCAAGACTACTACGCAGCTGCGCTGACCTGTTGGCTCCACCTCTCACGTGCCTCTTCCAACTCTGCCTGGCTCAAGGAATGTGGCCCTCCTTATGGAAGAAGACAGACGTTGTTCCAGTACATAAAAAGAGCCGCCGCTCAGTGGTTGGTAACTACAGACCTGTGTCACTGCTCTCCATTACTGGCAAAATCCTAGAATCAATAATTGCTCAGCAAATTATATAATTTTTTGATAATCATCGGCTAACACGTGGTCGACAGTAAGGTTTTAGAAAAGGCCGATCTGCTGCTGATCTCTTGCTAAATCTCTGCACTAAGTGGCATCAGTCACTGGATGAGTCCAAGATCAGCTGTGTTCCCGCTAAACACACACCGAAACTACGACGTTGGTACAACGTTCGAACAAGTTTTAACACCTCCTAACCAGTTATAACAATCAATATAGCAAGTTGTAACAACGTTCTAATACGTCATAAACACGTTAAGCCAAGATGTAACAACTTTATTACAAGTTGTAACAAGCGGAAAATAGAGACAGTTTCGGTTTGTGTTTCCAGGGTTGTTGCTCTAGATATAGCAGGAGCCTTTGATCGGGGTCTGGCACTCTGGATTAATAGTGAAACTCCAAGCACTAGGCATCTTAGGCTCCATCTTAGAGTTAATGAATGACTTAAAAGTTCAAGAACGGACTCTAAGGGTAGTCCTCAGTGGAGCAGAATCCGAAAGCCACTCAATTTGTGCCAGCGTTCCACAGGGTAGTGTCTTTGGTCCTCTGCTGTGGAATGTTTATTTCAACGATTTACTTCATCTCATTCCTGAAGCTCAAGCCTATGCTGATGACTGCACTCTAACCTTCACATACAGAAAGGAGAAAATGCCAACTGCTGCAGGAATCATCAATCATCAACTTTCAGTGATTTCTACCTCGGACAGGAGATGACAGGTCACATTTGCGGCTGAGAAGACACAAGCGATGATGATAACTGGACTGCACATGGCGAATAGGACAGGCCTGCAAATGGATGGCAAAACCCTAGAGTTCACTATGAAATTGACATCTTGGGAACGAAGTTCGATTCTTCAGTGACAATGAAGAGCCATGTGCTTAACCTAGCTCAAAAGGAAGACAGGAGACTACGGCGCATCTCACACTTTGACGGCAAGGGGCAGCAACACCTTGTATGAAGCACAAGTTCGCTCTCATCTAGTGCATGCACCCCCTTTCCTGGACCCCCCCCCCCCCAATCATTCACCAGACTGTTGAACAAAGTGGAGAGACGGGCAAAAAAAGGCTCATCTCTAGTCTTGACCAAGTCTGGCGGGAACAGTCTGAACATCAGAGCCTGCAGCACCGCCGTGATGTTGGTGGTCTTACTGCTATGTACAACATCAGCATTCTCAAAGTTCCGCACCTGGCCCAACTCCGTGGACTGCCAGTAGTTGCCACCCATAGCACTAGGCTCACAATCTTCAACAGTCTCATGCTGGCGTACTCGCGTCAGGAACTTGTTCGCTCAACAGGTTGACACACGGGAGATCAGGTCAACTTATCACATAAAGGCTCTGGCACACAGTTGGCAACAGGCTCGTCCTGTTCCTTATATAAACGTTACCTAATGTTGTTATTGAATAAAGGCTATTCCTACTGAGGCATATAACAGGCTCATGAAATAAATAGGCCTCTAGGAGTAGGTTTCATCTTAGCTGAGGAAGGATTATAGCTCTTGCTTGCAGTTTCACTAATACGTCATTTGACAGCCCTTATTCAGCTAAAGAGAGAGAGAGAGAGAGAGAGAGAGAGAGAGAGAGAGAGAGAGAGAGAGAGAGAGAGAGAGAGAGAGAGAGAGAGAGAGAAAGAGAGAAAGAGAGAAAGAGAGAAGAGAAAGAGAAAGAGAGAAAGAGAGAGAAAGAGAGAGAAAGAGAGAGAGAGAGAGAGAGAGAGAGAGAGAGAGAGAGAGAGAGAGAGAGAGAGAGAAAGAGAGAAAGAGAGAGAAAGAGAAAGAGAGAGAAAGAGAGAGAAAGAGAGAGAGAGAGAAAGAGAGAGAAAGAGAGAGAAAGAGAGAGAAAGAGAGAGAGAGAGAAAGAGAGAGAAAGAGAGAGAAAGAGAGAGAAAGAGAGAGAGAGAAAGAGAAAGAGAGAGAGAGAAAGAGAGAGAGAAAGAGAGAGAGAGAGAGAGAGAGTATTCCCCCCCCCCCCCCCCCGTTTATCTCAGGTAACCTGCCTCACTCCACGTAATCACCCAAAATCACTTGAAGGTGAGCAACGGTTCATGAGACCACAGGGAAACGTTTACAATCTGTTTTTGTTGGGGGGTTAAATTTTATATGCGCGTCGAGAGTAACCACCGAGGTGCTGTTCCTTGCCATTAACGCCGCTGTTCGTGTTAATGTGCGCTGGTGAAATTGTGATGAATGATTGAGGGTGAGGTGTAATGGTGGGTGTATGTGGGGGAGGGATAGGTGAGAGTGGGGGGAGGGGAAGATCTGATTAGGCGGGAGTAGGGGAAGGGTGATTGAGGGAAGTAGGTGTGGGGGTGAGTGGGGAAGTAGGGGAGAGGTGAATGGGCAGATGGTGTGTGTGTGTGTGTGTGTTGCAGAGTGAACAATATATGGGGGAATGGGGGATAGATGTTTTGGAGGGTGGGAAGGACAGGTGTTCTGGTGGGTAGGGGAGAAACAGGTGTTCTGAAGGGTGGGAAGGATAGGTGTTAAGGTTGAAAGGGGTGATGTGTGTTAGTAAGTCATTTATGCATTAATTAACCAATATTTAGAATATGTAGAAATGGGATCTCTTTGGTCGATTATAACACAAAGTTAACCCAAACAAATCTCCTCTTCCACGTGAAAAAAAAATAAAAAAACACGTAAAACAAACATTTTGGCTCCAGGGTTAAACTCCCACACAAACTAAACAGAAAAAAAGTACCAATGACCCTGAAACTGAAAAAATTACAAATTGTTCTCTGCTTAACATATATATATTCCTCTCGAGGAGAGACCCGAGAACACCCGGGGACCCGAAATGGTGCAAGAGGAAAAAGTGATAACCATGGACAATGGCGCTGATCCACCAGGCTATCAGAGACAGACAAGGCACCGGTGCCATTCTGCAGATGTATCTCTTCTAAATGGGGGGAAAGATGGATATAAAAGGCTATAAATATTTATGCTTGAGGAGACGATGCGAGAGAGAGAGAGAGAGAGAGAGAGAGAGAGAGAGAGAGAGAGAGAGAGAGAGAGAGAGAGAGAGAGAGAGAGAGAGAGAGAGAGAGCGGAAGATAGACCATTGTTCGGAGCCTCATATTACTCTCTTTCTTTTGGCCCCATCTCGACCCCATTCACGCACCCCCTCACCCCCATTAGAGGGGGGTAGGGACAGCGAGGGGCTCACGCTTCAGAATCACCCCCCCCCTCCCCCTCTTATGTACACCATAACACCTATACAGTAATTTCCCCACACTGAATTACTCCACCTTACAAACAGAACAATCATAACACTTAACTTAATTGTAAAAAAAAAAGAGTTGCAAGTTGCACCAAAAAACACAGATGTATCTGGGGAGAGTCATGGACACACTATATTATTATTCCTTACATATCAAGTAAGGGAAAGTGATGACCCCACCACCGTAGAACAACGGACAGAATGTATATATAAATACACTTTACCGTCAGACGTGACAACCATTTGGTCACCACTTGGTCCGGGAGACATCTCCCGTCACGCAGGGTGCAGTTGCGCCTCCACAGATCTCCAGTATCATTTTTTGATACTGGTAATGGCTCGAAAGGGCCACCACCACATTCATGCCCGTGCCACCTCTTGGGTGGCTTGATCTTCATCAATCAATCAATCAATCAATCAGACGTGACAATACTGTCTGGGTGAGGACGTGAAAACCTGAGGCCAGAGGGAAGGAAACCCGCGGTCACCACACACAACTACACACTTGGGTTATCCAAACTATTATAAACCCGACGCTCTCTCACCAACCCGTCCTCGACTCAAGTCCATTACATCCAGCGGTCAACCCCACAGACGCATTCATATATTTTTACATGCTGTTCATTCAAAACGGGAATTTTCTCAAGTATAAATTAATATTATAATATATGAGCATATTGTGTATAAATAGGCATAGGTTAGATTAGGTGTTTAGGTTCTGTTGGTGATTATTTGTATTTGTAGTACGTGGGTGAAGCATTTATAGCGTTGTGATTCGAACAAAATTCGTCAGTGAAACACTTGTTTCGGATATGTTCGAACGTCAGCAGTTGTGAGTCGTGTGTAAACCGCTTTTCATTCATAAACAGGGGGTTTGGCGGGTGCATGGAATCACTTTTGGATCTTTGTTTGGAGGACGGGCTGCTCTCACACCAGCCCGTCCTCCAAACACAACCACAGTTTACAAGCGGGAAAACTAAGTCAACTGTTGTTATTGTTATAAACAGCCTCCTGGTGCTTCGGAGCTCATTAACTGTTTAATAATTGTAAAATAAAGCCGCCAAAGATTGAGAAAAGCTGTACAGGTTCAAGTTCAAGTTCAAGTATGTTTATTGAGATAAGCAATAAATACATCTCAAAGGGATAGAGATAGAAATAGCTTAGGCTATTTCTACCCCCCGCTGTACAGGTTCGTAAGTGCTTGTGAAACTGCTTTGTGAATCTGGCCTCTGGTTTACATGCTCCGTTTCGTATACACGGTGTTCCAATATTATTTCCAAATGTTTATTTTTGTCCAGTTTGTCCTGTTATGGACACGTGTTATTGCAATCTGGTGTTTTGAACTTTGTCCCCCGTATTATGCTACTGTTTGAAAACATCTCACTTGTAAACATTTGGGTAATATTTGGTTTTTAGACTTTTATACGAACCTCGGTGGTTTTAGCGAACAGCTCCAGCTGTCATCAGGTATTTATGCTGTCATTTACGAAACCTGTGCATCTTTCTTGAATCAAGAATTGAGTTTATACTTCATAAAAAGTTTATCAGCTCAGGAGCACTAGGAGGTTGTTTATAACAATAATAACCTTGAAGTTGTGAAGCTTACAACCCCATAAGGAATTTACTAAATGTAAACAAAGCCGTCATGATTAGGGAAAGATATATAGGTTTCGTAAGTGGTTGCGTAAATGTTTGATGAATCCTTGGCGTTGGGATATGTGTCTAATGTGTCCAGTGAGTCACAGTTGTGTCCACTAATGTGTCCACTGGCCCTTCCGATCCTCCCTAGACTCGTTCAATAGGGCAGTTTACTCACATACATTTAAAACATTACACCTGTCCTCACACCGTTCCTCACATCTCTATACCTCACACACATACTTCTTCGGAGGGCCCCTCGCCTCACTCCTTATGTCCCCCTCCTCACTCACAAGGTGTGTCTGTGGGAAATACAGACACACCTTGGGAAAAAATAATCGTATGATAGTGACGGCGGTAGCGTGATGTTTTAGCTCTTGGACTCGAACGTCGATATTTTGACGTATCCTCTCCCTAAGGCCAACAATTGTCGTAACTAGAAAATGGTAGCGGCACGCGAAATTGACATACTGGTTCCGTTTTCTGTTTTGGGTCCTCTGGTCAGGTTAGGATAAGGGCACCTTAGTACGTCAGTTTCTTGACGTTGGGAGGAATCCTTAGAAGGACGAGCTGAGTTGAGTGTTATTACGACTCGCGTGGCGGTTGGATTGTACATAATGGGTTTAACAATCACTTATGCTTGTTCGAATCTCAGTGGTATTCTGATTTATTTTATAACTTTACAATGTATCTTAAGTTAATCATTATGGTCAAAAAATGGCATTAATAATGACCATTATTATCGTACATTATATATAAACACTAATTACATTAGCTAAAAGCATTTCATAAAAAGAGGCGCTTAGTTAATATTTAATTACGTTATATAAAAGCCTTTTTGTACAATAATAATGCAATTGTAATTATAGTCATACATATAATATCGCTGGGAAAAATAGGTAGACGTTATGATAAAAGTGAGGTTGAATTACAGGAAAATTTAGAGAACAGGTTGTTTAACCGGAAGCACTGTACCAGTGTGCTGTATTCTTCGTCACGTTACAAGGAACTACAAAACAACACACCAGAGTAACACACGGGAGTGACGGTCCCTCAAAGTAACACACAGGGTGACGGGCCCCTCAAAGTAACACACAGAGTGACGGCCCCTCAAAGTAACACACAGAGTGACGGCCCCTCAAAGTAACACACAGGGTGACGGGCCCCTCAAAGTAACACACAGAGTGACGGCCCCTCAAAGTAACACCCAGGGTGACGGGGCCTCAAAGTAACACACAGGGTGACGGTCCCTCAAAGTAACACACAGAGTGACGGCCCCTCAAAGTAACACACAGGGTGACGGGGCTTCAGAATAACACACAGGGTGACGGGGCTTCAGAATAACACACAGGGTGACGGGCCCTCAAAGTAACACCCAGGGTGACGGCTCATCCCCCTGACGTAGACAGGGGGGGGGTGAGAATATGCTATATAGACAGCTGTTATGCAGCAGCATCATAATCATCATCTTCATCATCAGCAGCAACAACAGCAGGAACAGCAGCAGGAACAGCAGCAGCAACAGCAGCAGCAACAGCAGCAGAAACAGCAGCAGCAACAGCAGCAGCAACAACAGCAGGAACAACAGCTGCAACAGCAGCAGCAACAGCAGCAGCAACAGCAGCAGCAACAGCAGCAGCAACAGCAGCAGCAACAACAGCAGCAACAACAGCAGCAACAGCAGCAGCAACAGCAGCAGCAACAACAGCAGCAACAACAGCAGCAGCAACAGCAGCAACAGCAGCAGCAACAACAGCAGCAACAACAGCAGCAGCAACAGCAGCAGCAACAACAGCAGCAACAACAGCTATCACACTACAAAAAGCGAATAATTTGCTACTGAAGAACAAAAATAATAACTCCACCTCAATTGGTCTTCGGAATTTAACACATCCATTTCGATACACATGTTACGTAGCATAATATTTACAATTTATTAAAACACCTGTCACAGGTGTTTGTAAACACCCTTCCCTCTGTCACAGGTGTGTGTAAACACCCTTCCCTCTGTCACAGGTGTTTGTAAACACCCTTCCCTCTGTCACAGGTGTTTGTAAACACCCTTCCCTCTGTCACAGGTGTTTGTAAACACCCTTCCCTCTGTCACAGGTGTTTGTAAACACCCTTCCCTCTGTCACAGGTGTTTGTAGACGTAATAACTGCACTACGCATGAAAGGATTCTAAAGCAGGTTACTGGCAAAACAAAACAAGAAAAGAATTGAGAAATATAAAGAGAATTATTCGACACTAGGTCGCTAAATTCTAAGAAATTTGGTCACGAACATTCCAAAATCCGCCTTTTGGGAGGAAGTATATATGTGCCTAGATACAGATATCTCTCACGGTCGCCAACATAGAGCTAGAGCTCAGATACTCCCCGGTCGCCAACATAGAGCTCAGATACTCCCCGGTCGCCAACATAGAGCTCAGATACTCCCCGGTCGCCAACATAGAGCTCAGATACTCCCCGGTCGCCAACATAGAGCTCAGATACTCCCCGGTCGCCAACATAGAGCTCAGATACTCCTCGGTCGCCAACATAGAGCTCAGATACTCCCCGGTCGCCAACATAGAGCTCAGATACTCCCCGGTCGCCAACATAGAGCTCAGATACTCCCCGGTCGCCAACATAGAGCTCAGATACTCCCCGGTCGCCAACATAGAGCTCAGATACTCCCCGGTCGCCAACATACAGCTCAGATACTCCCCGGTCGCCAACATAGAGCACAAACTCTCCCTGGTCAGCAACATATAGTGATCCAGGTCACTATTAGTGCCGCAAGCGACGCTAATCTGTCCAGTGCCGGCAGCCAACGTAATAATTACTACAGGAGTTTATTCGCTGTGTGAAAGTACCATCAAACAGTTTACCGAAACAAGCAAGTTTATTCCATATAGAAAAATCAAACTTGAACAGAAATTCTTATATGTTTTTTTTACCAGCATTAAAGCATTTCCCCAGCATTAGGACCCACTACTATTCCTGATAATAGTAGCGAGCCCAGTAGCAGGACCCATACTATTCATGAAAATAGCACTGTGAACAACAGGTGTATTTTTTTATCGAAAACCCATACTATTCCCGATGCAAAAGACCGAAAAAAGGGCGTTGCGGTGTCCCGCGCCAGCACTTAAAAGTTGACGCCAGCCGGGAAGAGAGAGAGAGAGAGAGAGAGAGAGAGAGAGAGAGAGAGAGAGAGAGAGAGAGAGAGAGAGAGAGAGAGAGAGAGAGAGAGAGAGAGAGAGAGAGAGAGAGAGAGAGAGGCAGGAGAGAGAGAGAGAGAGAGAGAGAGAGAGAGAGAGAGAGAGAGAGAGAGAGAGAGAGAGAGAGAGAGAGAGAGAGAGAGAGAGAGAGAGAGAGAGAGAGAGAGGCAGGAGAGAGAGAGAGAGGCAGGAGGGAGAGAGAGAGAGGGACAGGAGGGAGAGAGAGAGGGGGACAGGAGAGAGAGAGAGAGAGAGAGAGGGACAGGAGGGAGAGAGAGAGAGAGGGACAGGAGGGAGAGAGAGAGAGAGATATGTTAAGCTGCCTGATGCGCATTTCAGATGCCAGGACGCCAGGGACCTTCCGGGAAAACACTCTATACCTCCACTAAGGTTCGTTGTAACCTCGACTGCTGCTAGGAGCGTCGTCTGTACAGTCTTGGCAGTTTCGAGGCAGTAATGGCCCCGAAGTCTTCGTCTCCAGCACCTAGCTGGGCCAGACAGGGACACAATTTCACTGCTGCTGAGTGGCGTGAGTCTTGGAAGCAGTTCCTGGGAGACGTCTTCGCCACTTCGGCGTGGTCCTGTGAGGGAAGGTGAGCATCTACGGTGGCTTCGGTGCCCTGAGTGACTGCGGTACTAGCAGGCGGAGGCATTAATTAGTGGGGGTCGAGGGGGTGGTGCCCCTAGAGGGCAGGACACGCGGCAATGACGCCCTTGGGAGTAGGAGACACGCGGGGATGCTGCCCCTGGCGGGGAACGCACGGCCGGTGATGCCCAGTCATAGACGGGGCACGCGGGCATGGCGTGCCCATTTGTTTCTGCCTTCGCCAGGAATCGAACCGGGACCTTTAGGACTACGAGCCCTGAGCATTGTCCGCTCAGCCGCGAGACCCCCTCGCGGCTGATTGACCTCAGTACACCCCTGATGTGTATGTGGGGGTACTAACCTAACAGAACTTGCCTAACATTGTCTATGGGGAAGTGAGGTTTACCTTCTTATGTCCCGCCTATTAGTCTTGTGTGTGTGTGGTTGTGTGTGTGTGTGTGTGTGTGTGTGTGTGTGTGTTTGTGTGTGTGTGTGTGTGTGTGGTGAGGCGTTTAAAGAGTATGCTACTGACTGCTAGGGCCATTAAAACTGCGAACTGTCGACCTTCCAGCCTTGAAGTATAAATTAATATGTCGGTAAGTTAAGGATTAAAGTGCACTCACGATTTAAGCTATACAGAAAAAATTTAATCCCGGTCCTGCTATAAGTGACGACGAGATAATTTGTGTAGGTGAATGTAGTGGAGAGTGTTGTGAAGTCTCTGCATGTGTAGGCACCTTAATGTTCACAAAATGGGGACTTCGTAGGCACCATATTGGTCTAAAAATAGGGATTTCATAGGACCATAACTACTTGCAAAATGGAGGAATTTATAGCACCATACTGCTCATAAAATGGGGGAATTTATAGCCCCATAGTGCTCATAAAATGGGAACCATATTATACTAAACGTATAGCTTTCGGGGGACATATTTATGCGTTTTGTTTAAAAATGTTTCCGACAGCCGCACTTTTAATAACGGCAGCATAATTATGTAATTTGCCTCGAAATGTCTGATGTCATTATTGACGCTGTGGTCATTTATGCTTGATATGGACAAATGTTATTAGTGCCCCGTGTGTGTGTGTGTGTGTGTGTGTGTGTGTGTGTGTGTGTGTGTGTGTGTGTGTGTGTGTGTGTGTGTGTGTGTGTGTGTGTGTGTCTGACTGTCTGTCTCTCTCTCCACATTTCGTCATGAATTTACAATATTGCGAATTAAGTTTCAGAGAGACATAAAGGCGAGTCTCGCAGATAATTCAAGACAACGCAGGAAATCCGAGGGAGGCGTCGAGCTGGCGCAGGGAACGAGGGAGACCAGACATAAATATGCAGAGAAAAATGAAACAAAAGGAGAAATCCCGGACAAGGAAGAGAGGGGAGAGAGAGGATTACTTGGATGGGAGAAGGAAGGGGAGGGGGAAAAAGGTGATGAGAGAGAGAGAGAGAGAGAGAGAGAGAGAGAGAGAGAGAGAGAGAGAGAGAGAGAGAGAGAGAGAGAGAGAGAGAGAGAGAGAGAGAGAGAGAGAGAGAGAGACCACTTTACAAAGAGAGGATAGTGAGATAAACAGAGGTAGAAGAGAGGAGAGTGAGCAAAGGAGAAGTAGAGAGGGAAAGAAAGGGAGATGATTGAGCAATGTGAAAGAGAAGATGGGTAATCAGATGGGAAAATAAATGACTGTTGAAGGAGGGGAGGAAGAGGAGGAGGTGTCTGAAAGGAGACTGTGAGCAGAAAAAGAAAGAATAAAAAGAGAGGAAGGAAAGTGAGAAGACAAGATAAGAGCAGACATAAGAAGGTGGAGGAAGAACCAAAGGAGATGAGAACTAAACGTAGATGAGAAATACGTCAAGAGAGTGACAGGTGAGAGAGGAGGGGGAGGCATATGGTAGAGAGAAAAGAGGGAAGCAGAAAGAATGTTTGGAGAGAGAGAGAGAGAGAGAGAGAGAGAGAGAGAGAGAGAGAGAGAGAGAGAGAGAGAGAGAGAGAGAGAGAGAGAGAGAGAGAGAGAGAGAGAGAGAGAGAGAGAGAGAGAGAGAGAGAGAGGAGAGAGAGAGAGAGAGAGAGAGAGAGAGAGAGAGAGAGAGAGAGAGGGGGGGGGGGGGGAGAGAGAGGTTAAGCAATACGTCAGAGCAGGAAGGAAAATTAAGATTTCAGATAAGGTGTGGAGGAAATGGGAGACAAAGGCTAAGAAGAAGGGTAACAAGTAGAAGGACCATTCTCAAGTCGTCACAATCGACTTGAGAATGGTCCAGGACGGACCGAAACGTCGTCGTCCCTTCACCTTCTAGTGTGTGGTCTGGTCAACAAGTAGAAGGAGAAGCCATGGAAGATGATAAGAAGAGTTTAAAGGAAAGGGAGATACTGATGAGAACAGGGACTAGATAACAGGTACTATGGAAAAAAGTGAACCCGCCAGCAGACCAGCAGTGTTGTGGTGAACCCCCAGCAGACCAGCAGTGTTGTGATGAACCCCCAGCAGACCAGCAGTGTTGTGGTGAACCCCCAGCAGACCAGCAGTGTTGTGGTGAACCCCCAGCAGACCAGCAGTGTTGTGGTGAACCCCCAGCAGACCAGCAGTGTTGTGGTGAACCCCCAGCAGACCAGCAGTGTGTTACTCCTCAGTTACAGTGGTGTCTGCGTGAAGGTGATCACTTGGATCATCGCACATAGTGTTGTGACACCATCCTTCACTCTCTGCTGAAGGCAGAGAGTGAAGGAAGCTACTACACTCTTAGTAACACACTATTAAAGGCTTCAGTACACCCTCAGTAACACATTACTGAAGGCTTCAGTGTACACTGTAGCACTGTACTGAAGACTTCACTGTACACTGAAGCACTGTAATGAAGGCTTCACTGTACACTGAAGCACTGTACTGAAGGATTCAGTGTACACTGAAGCACGGTACTGAAGACTTCACTGTACACTGAAGCACTGCACTGAAGGATTTAGTGTACACTGAAGCACTGTACTAAAGGCTTCAGTGTACACTGTAGCACTGTACTGAAGACTTCACTGTACACTGAAGCACTGTACTGAAGACTTCACTGTACACTGAAGCACTGTACTGAAGGCTTCAGTGTACACTGTAGCACTGTACTGAAGACTTCACTGTACACTAAAGCACTGTACTGAAGGCTTCAGTGATCCACGGCGACACTCCTTTTGCTGAAATAGCAAAAGAAGACTTTTTTATAGTTTTAATGACTATACTCCAGGCGGAGCACAATGGCAGCCATTGAGCAAGACTTCTAGTGGAGAGGTGCTCGTGTTAGCGCATATCTTCCGCCACGTGCCATGGCGTGTAGCATACCCGCGATATACCGAGTGTCACGCGATATACCGAGCGTCACGCGATATACCGAGCGTCACCTGTGATTCACCCCCTGGTTACTGGAGAGGTACCCTGGGCTCACGATCCCACCGGCTCAAGTCTTGGCTTGAAAGGAAGGATAAGTGCTCGGAGCGTCGTCTCGTGATCCCTGATCCTTGTCCTGGGGGTTTGAGGAGCTTCTCTGTTGGTTTAATGCGTCCTGCATTGTGCTGGGGACTGGGAGACACGAGTGGAGATCACACACACACGCACACACGCACTCGCACACACACACAAGGACTTATGAATTTCAAATATGCGCAGGGACACTGTTCCTTTCCTTCTGTGATAGCAATCACAGCAGAGCGTTTTTATGTCACGTTATTTCAACAGGAATACGGTACCGTTATTGTCAACGTCGAAGTATTTAATTGGTCAAAGAACAGTTCATTAGATTCTTAAATACAATGTAAGAACGAGGGTCAGTTTTCCTTGCCTGCTAGACTCTATTTTCCCTACAGACACCTGAATGGATGGTCCTAAAGTAGCTGGCTTGGTTTCTCGACTCGCAATCGGGGATCCTAGATTCGATTCCCTGGCGGAACAGAAATAGTTGGATACATTTCCTTTCGCCTAATGTCTCTGTTCACCTAACAGGTCACCTAGAGATAGGCAACTATTGTGGGGCATTCTGGGGAGGGTAAGTGGTTCGACCTTGGGCAGGGTTGGGGTGAGGGAAACCTCGGTGCAAGCCAAAAGTATATATATGTAAATACACTGGCGTCCTGTCCCTGGACAAAACGAATTAAAATAAGAATAAAATAGTAAGTACAGTGCCTGCAGAAACTATTAATGTACTTAAAAATGCCATGTAGACACTAAGACACAAAAGGTGAAGATAGTTACAAGTTTTAAGGTGATTATACCTGAATTTCTCGACATGAGGACTTAAGGACTTAAAAGGATTGTATCTTAAACCAATACAGTAGACTTAACAAAAGTTTATAACGCGTAATAACTTAATATCTTAAACCAATACAGTAGACTTAACAAAAGTTTATAACGCGTAATAACTTAATATCTTAAACCAATATGTAATAGACTCAACAGGACCTTTAATGTGAAATATCTTAAACCAATATAATAAAAGATATACCATATCTTACAAGACCTCCGTTGTTCCACAAGATTATGGAATTAAGATATCAAATCTTCTTCCTATTTACAAACGACGTCCCAAAAAGCAAACTTTTTAGACCCGTGTTACGTAAGCAACGAGCAGAAACATCCGCAAAACCATGTTTATCTAAAACTAACGAACAGCCATTCACCTTTTTTTCGTAATTGTTACTTCAACATCAATGGCATGTTCCAGACACAGGAAGAATACCGGCTTTAGCTCTCTTTTCTTTTCTCCTCCACATTCGTTAGAATACACAAAAGTTAGTGTCCGGAGCAGCTGTTGACGTATTCCAGGTGGAAAAAAACACCGGATTCCCTGACTGCAGTTATAATATATTATAGAGCACGAGTTGGTTATATTAGATTACAGAGCAGGTGTTAGTTATAATAAATTACAGAGCACGTGTTGGTTGTAATAGATTACAGGGGAGGTGTTGGTTATAGGTAATTATAGAACGTGGGTTGGTTATTATAGACTGCAGAGCAGGTATTGGTTATAATATATTATAGAGCAGATGTTCATTAGAATAGATTTCAGAATTGGGGTTGATAATACAAGATTACACACCAGTTGTTGGTTATAATAGATTACAGAGCACGTGTTGGTCAGAATAGATTGCAGGTGTTGGTTATACCGTAACAGATGTAAGTCCTAGAGACAAAACAAACAGCTACATGTGTGTGTGTGTGTGTGTGTTTACACCTGTCCTCCATCCCTCAACCCTTGTCACAGGTGCTCTGAAACCATGAGTGCATACACAGTTTTGGTCCTGAAATCTATACACTCACGAATAATGACACATGTTAACAAAAAAAACAGCTGTAGGATCCGACAGGATCAGAACGCATCAGACAGGTGTTCACCTACACTGCATGACCCATGGGAGAATGTCATCATATATGAGTCAAGCTGTCGAGGGGGGGGGAAAATATATATATCCAAGTTTCCCTTCATTAAAGCAAAAACAAAGCAGTTCTGGCGGAAGATCAAAGCGCTCTTCAACCCCCTCATGCAGAGTTCGCCGCAATTATAAAAGGAAAACAAAAAGAAGAAACACGAAATGCGACAGTAAATATTGGACAATAGCGTGGGAAGGAAATAATTGAATTATATATATATATATATATATATATATATATATATATATATATATATATATATATATATATATATATATATATATATATATATATATATATATATATGTGTGTGTGTGTGTACTCACTTATTTGTACTCACCTATATATGTGTGTGTGTGTGTGTGTGTGTGTGTGTGTGTGTGTGTGTGTGTGTGTGTGTGTGTGTGTGTGTGTGTGTTTATTTACAATTTGAGCCTCCAGAATCGAGCTATTAGCTCTTGGGCCCCGCCTTTCTAACCAGTCTATTTTCCTCTATTATGTCTACTACATATTTCTAACACACACACACACACCCAAGAAAAAAGCCCGTAGCAGCTGTTTAACTCCCAGGTACCTATTTACTGCTAGGTGGACAGGAGCATCACAGTGAAGGAAACTCTGCTCATTTGTTTCTACCTCGACCGGGAATCGAACCCGGGCCCTTAGGACTACGACCCCCCGAGCGTAGTCCGTAGTCTATCCCTATCCCACGCCCCCCCCCTCCTTCCCTCCCTCCCCCATCCATTCCGTAACTCCACTCTCGTTCCCTAATCGTCTGTATTCTTTATCTAAGCAACGCTTCTCTTCCTATCCATCTCTATCTCTCTACTAATCGTTTCATCAAATCAATTCTCTTCGCTCATGCCTTCCTCATTCGGCTGTCTGATATCGTGTCTCCATCTCCCTCCCCTCCCACCACATCAACTCCATGTCCATCTCTTCTCCACCCATTCCACTCCCCACTCCCCCTTCCACAGACATTGTTGCTACCCTCCATATTTCCCAGTGCGTGTGTCCCACAGTAAGCTCTCTCATATGGACAGGGAGGGGTGGTCCGTGTCTGTCTGTCTTTCTGTCTATCTGTCTGACTCTCTGACTCTCTCTCTCTCTCTCTCTCTCTCTCTCTCTCTCTCTCTCTCTCTCTCTCTCTCTCTCTCTCTCTCTCTCTCTCTCTCTCTCTCTCTCTCTCTCTCTCTCGATCTCGATCTAGATTTTCCCCATTGAGATTCCTGTTTCATTTATGTGACAAATTTTCTTTTCCTCATAATCAGCATTTTCTTTCTTATTCACTCCTCCTCCTTCCCCTCATCCTCCACCTCCCCCCCTCCTCCTCCACCTGCCCCCCCCCTCCTCCTCCTCAGAGACTCACTGACCATGGGATTGAAGTGCCATAAACTTTAACAACGCGATTATAACTTCATAACTTCAACGCGAATGGTATGTAGGTTATTTAAAGCCTCAGTTGTGAGCTCAGGCGAGACAACATTTCTTTGTGAGGAGCTGGAGACTTTGTGGAGACTGGTGAGGGGTCAGGGAGAGGGGGAGGGGTTAGGTTATGAGGGGTTGGCTGAGAATATGAGGCGCTCGTAAATGCAAATAATAAATACACAAATCACACACACACACACACACACACACACACACACACACACACACACACACACACACACACACACACACACACACACACACACACACACGCACACACACACACGCACACACACACACACACACACACACACACACACACACGCACACACACGCACACACACGCACACACACACCTGTTGCCACACCTCCCACGTTCTCTCTTCCTTTTTTCTATCTTTTTTCTTGCCTTTTATTTCCTCTCTCTGAGTTTTCCCTCTCTTTCTTTGTCTTGATTTTTAAGCATTCTTTGCCTTTATTTTTATCATTCTTTGTCCCTAGTCTTTGTTTGCCCTGCATCATACTGTCCCACACACACACTGTCTACTGTCATACTGTCATACTGTCTACTACGGGAATTAAACCTCACTTCGCTGGAAGACAGAAGAGTTAGGGGGGACATGATCACCACATTCAAGATTCTGAAGGGGATTGATAGGGTAGATAAAGACAGTCTATTTAAAACAAGGGGAACACGCACAAGGGGACACAGGTGGAAACTGAGTGCCCAAATGAGCCACAGAGATATTAGAAAGAACTTTTTTAGTGTCAGAGTGGTTGACAAATGGAATGCATTAGGGGGTGATGTGGTGGAGGCTCACTCCATACACAGTTTCAAGTGTAGATATGACAGAGCCCGATAGGCTCAGGAATCTGTACACCTGTTGATTGACGGTTGAGAGGCGGGACCAAAGAGCCAGAGCTCAACCCCCGCAAACACAACTAGGTGAGTACAACTAGGTGAGTACACACACACACACACACACACACACACACACACACACACACACACACACACACACACACACACACACACTCACACACACACACACACACACATACAACAATTCGCCTCACCGTCCAGTGAACTCCCCTCTAAACATTTTTATTTTTTCCCCTTTTTATGTCCTCTTTTGCATCTTTCTTTTAGTTAACACAGTTCCACTCTTTGTGAAGGGCAATGCCACAGCAACACCTGCGCTGGGATAATACCAGTGGCACACTGGGATATTTCCTGTTATTCTGGGATAATTCCTGTCATTCTCGAATAATTCCTGTCATTTTGGGATATTTCCTGTCATTTTGGGATAATTCCTGTCATTCTGGGATAATTCCTGTCATTCTGGGATAATTCCTGTCATTGTGGAATAATTCCTGTCATTCTGGGATAATTCCTGTCATTCTCGAATAATTCCTGTCATTTTGGGATATTTCCTGTCATTTTGGGATAATACCTGTGACTCTTGGATAATACCTGTGACTCTGGGATAATTCCTGTCATTCTGGGATAATACCTGTCATTCTGGGATAATTCCTGTCATTCTGGGATAATACCTGTGACACTGGGATGTAATGTATGTTCCAGTACATTATTTATAAATTTATTTTATTCATTGTATTCATAATTATTTCAATCTTATTTGTTTCCTTAGTTCAGTAGGATTAAATATTGAATAGTTTTCAAATTATTCAATTATTTATATTGAATAATTTTCTTCCCAATTATTAAGGAAAATAAAGTCTTGTAGGAAATGTTCTTAGAAATATAGTTTTGGCAGATACAAAGCCATGTATTTTTTTTTTTACTAACGTATATACGAAAAAATGTTAATTGAAGATTAGAGAAGACTTTGTGAAGTCTTGGCCTTCTCCCTAACTTTTGGGAACTATGAGCTCCGTTTACTTAAAGGTTCCAATATGATCATGTTAGCTTTATATGATTTAATGAATCTATAATTTTGAGTTTGCGCGCGCGCGTGTGTGTGTGTGTGTGTGTGTGTGTGTGTGTGTGTGTGTGTGTGTGTGTGTGTGTGTGTGTGTGTGTGTGTGTGTGTGTGTGTGTGTGTGTCTTGGGTTAGGGTCGGCGGTGTTATGTCCACTCGCAGGTGTTTTTGTGTAGTTCTTGCAGGAAGGTATAGTTTCCCCTTTATTGTGTGTCTTACTTCTTCTCTCTTGTCAACTGTTCCTATTTCCATCACCTGACGCTTGTTGATGGGGGCAATCACCTAGTTGTGCTACGGGAGGTTGAGCTTCGGCTCTTTGGTATGTGTGTGTGTGTGTGTGTATTTACTATTTGTTTAGGACTTAGGACTTGGAACCGGGTCCTTAGGACTACGACCCCATAGCGCTGCCCACTCAGCCGCGAGGCCCTGTGTACTCACCTAGTTGTGCTTGCGGGGGGCTGAGCTTCAGCTCTTTGGTCCCACCTCTCAACCCTCAATCAACAGTTATGTGTGTGATGGTTATGAGCACTTCAACACCCCCCCCCCCCCCACACACACACCTGCAACCCTGCTGCAACTGCACATTCCAACACTGCCACACCCGGCAGCTCCTCCCGGGGGCAGAAGCACACGAGAGGCGTCACTCGGTGAACTCATCGACATCCGCCGGCATCTTCCCGCTGAATATTCCCTCGCTTAAAGGATAATGGAAGAGGAAGACTTAACTTGAGGTGAAGAAGTTACCCGCCATTATCATATAAAATGGAGCCAAAAAATTCTTTCCGAGTCGCACACTGGCGGAGACTTTCCCAGGGTCGCTAAATTTTATCTTTCTGGTGGGGGGTGGTTGTTACAGTGGTGGGTGGTGTAGCCGTGCCCTGGTGTAGCCGTGCCCTGGTGTAGCCGTGCCCTGGTGTAGCCGTGCCCTGGTGTAGCCGTGCCCTGGTGTAGCCGTGCCCTGGTGTAGCCGTACCCTGGTGTAGCCGTGCCCTGGTGTAGCCGTGCCCTGGTGTAGCCGTGCCCTGGTGTAGCCGTGCCCTGGTGTAGCCGTGCCCTGGTTTAGCCGTACCCTGGTGTAGCCGTACCCTGGTGTAGCCGTACCCTGGTGTAGCCGTACCCTGGTGTAGCCGTGCCCTGGTGTAGCCGTGCCCTGGTGTAGCCGTGCCCTGGTGTAGCCGTGCCCTGGTGTAGCCGTGCCCTGGTGTAGCCGTGCCCTGGTGTAGCCGTGCCCTGGTGTAGCCGTGCCCTGGTGTAGCCGTGCCCTGGTGTAGCCGTGCCCTGGTGTAGCCGTGCCCTGGTGTAGCCGTGCCCTGGTGTAGCCGTACCCTGGTGTAGCCGTGCCCTGGTGTAGCCGTGCCCTGGTGAAGCCGTGCCCTGGTGTAGCCGTGCCCTGGTGTAGCCGTGCCCTGGTGTTATGGACATCGAGCGAATTATGTGGAACAGGAGAACCACTAACGAGAATTCTCCTCCCTTTCCACACTAATATTGTCGACAACTGTCAACTCCCCGGGCAGGATATCATTTCCATTGACTGTTGACAGGCAAGGGGTCAGGCGTCAGTGGTAATTTATTTATTTATTTATTTATTTATTTATGCATATACAAGAATGTACATAAGGAATGTGAGGATACAAATATGGTAATTACAGTCTAGTAAAGCCACTAGCACGCGCAGCGTTTCGGGCAGTAATGACTCGTGATGTTCTTGTCTGCTCTCGAATATACTGTTAAAGCCTTTTCTCCTTGTTTGTTTTGTAAGATATTCGTGCGAGGTGAGGCGAATATCCTCACTGCGGTTCCTCGCTGCCAGCATCTTTCATCTCTGTGGCGCATCTGTGTCTAAACATTTGTACCTGGGGCTCTTCTCTGCTGAATTCATCTCTGTGGTTGTTCTCTATCTACAGAATCCACCACTGTGGTTGGTCTCTATGGAATACTTCTCTGTGGCATATCTGTATATGCTGCATCCATCTCTGTGGCTCATCTGCGGATGTACCATATCATCTCTGTGAGTCGTCTGGGTCTATATCCAAGTCTTTTCAATGAGTTTGTACTCAATCTACAATGTTTCTCACTTCTATCCTTCGTCTTCAATCTCGCTTCTATTGTCTATTGCGTCGTTAGGTCCATTTTACCTGGACCCTGTCTTCCCCACCCCTGCCTGTCAGCGGGGGACAGGCAGACAGAGTGTATTCATACACGTTATAGGCTTATCTCGAGGTTTCCACCCCGCCCCCTCCCTCCCAAGGTCGAATTACTGACCCCGCCCAGAAAACAACCCATAAACAAGCTGATTATATCTCCTGACTACCGACTTACTGCTAGGTGAACAGGGGCGTTACAGGTCATGCGCCCAATCATTTCTGTCCCCCGGCTCCCGGGATTCGAACCCGACCATACTAGCGGGACCTTAGGATGTGTGCCTCTGCAGTAAGGTCTGGTGTTATATGTCTTGCACTACGCCGGTTCTAGTAAGTGGTTCCAATAGGTGGTTCCTCGTCACCTTGCCACCTTCTCTGTATCTTACAGTTACTTATGGTACCCCATGTAACTAGCTACTTCTTACAACGTAGCTTCAGCATACCTATGGTAGTCCTAGAGACTCTCCAGTCATCCTCTCTCCTCTCTCCTCTCAGTTTGGTGTCTGCGAACACTGACATGTAGAAATTCTACGTCCATGATTAAATAGAGATAAATAAATTGTGTGTGTGAGAGAAAGAGAGTGAGAGAGACATACAGACAGACCATTATATATGCTTCTATTGTACTTGTATTATTGTAAAATCGTTAATCTTCGATATCATTTGGTAAAAATTCTCACAACTAATCTCACGCTAACTGAAAACTTTCTAACATCTCTATGACACATCTGAGTTTCCAGCTTCCACCCATGTCCCTTTGTTCTCCTGGTATTCCATGTGAATATTTCCTCTATTTCCACTCTGTCAATCCCAGGTGTGTGTGTGTGTGTGTGTGTGTGTGTGTGTGTGTGTGTGTGTGTGTGTGTGTGTGTGTGTGTGTGTGTGTGTGTGTGTGTGTGTGTGTGCATTCACCTAGTTTACCTAGTTGTGCTTGCGGGGGTTGAGCTCTGCTCTTTCGGACCCGCCTCTCAGTGGGTATATGTGTGTGTGTGTGTGTTTGTGTGTGTGTGTGTGTGTGTGTGTGTGTGTGTGTGTGTGTGTGTGTGTGTGTGTGTGTGTGTGTGTGTGTGTGTGTGTGTGTGTGTGTGTGTGTGCAGGGTGCGTGAGGTGGTCACTCGGGCAGTAACGACACTATCTGCAGGTAAGGTCCCGTCGTGTCCAAGTATTTTAACTCTCCCCCAATGTGTACATTGTTGTCGCTCTCTCCCATTGGATTTGGTCAATCTGTCTCACCTAATGGGCACGCGATGCTGCCGACCGACACACGCACACACACACACACACACACACACACAACAGTAAAGGAGAAAAACACACAACAGTGGAGAAAAACAACAGTAAAGGAACAGGTTATGAGATTAAGGATAGGGGCGGAAGGATTCACTACAAATGACAAGGAAGTGTGTGAGGAATTGAATAAGAAATTCCAGGAGGTCTTCACCTTAGAACAAGGAGAAATTCCAGAGGTAAGTGAGGGAATAGCTAACCAGGAACCACTGGAAGAGTTTGAGATTACCAGTGGGGAAGTAAGGAAGTGTTTACTAGAGTTGGACGTGACAAAGGCTATAGGCCCAGATGGAATCTCCCCTTGGGTTCTAAAGGAAGGAGCAAGAGAACTGAGCCTACCACTCTCCATAGTGTATAACAAATCACTGGCAACAGGGGAACTGCCAGATATTTGGAAAGCAGCTAACGTAGTCCCGATATACAAGAAAGGGGATAGACAGGAGGCACTGAACTACAGGCCAGTGTCCCTAACCTGCATACCATGCAAGCTGATGGAGAAGATTGTGCGAAAAAAACTAGTGGAGCATCTGGAGCGAAGGAACTTTGTAACACAGCATCAACATGGGTTCAGGGATGGCAGGTCCTGCCTCACAGGGTTACTTGAATTCTACGACCAGGCAACAAAAATAAGGCAAGAAAGAGAAGGGTGGGCAGACTGCATATTTTTGGATTGTCAGAAAGCCTTTGATACAGTGCCACACAAGAGGCTAGTGCGAAAGTTGGAGATGCAGGCTGGAGTGAGAGGGAAGGTACTCCGGTGGATAGAGGAATACCTAAGCAACAGGAGACAACGAGTCTGTGTGAGGGGTGAGGTCTCAGATTGGCGAGACGTCACAAGTGGAGTCCCGCAGGGGTCAGTCCTTGGACCTATACTGTTTCTGGTATATGTAAATGATCTCCCAGAGGGTATAGATTCGTTCCTCTCAATGTTTGCCGACGATGCAAAAATTATGAGGAGGATTGAAACAGAGGATGATAGTAGGAGGCTACAAGATGACCTGGATAGACTGAGTGAATGGTCCAACAAATGGCTGTTGAAGTTCAACCCGAGTAAATGCAAAGTAATGAAACTAGGAAGTGAAAACAGGAGGCCAGGCACAGGATACAGAATAGGAGATGAAGTACTTAATGAAACAGACAGAGAGAAAGATCTTGGAGTTGATATCACACCAAACCTGTCTCCTGAAGCCCACATAAAGAGAATAACGTCTGCGGCATATGCGAGGCTGGCTAACATCAGAACGGCGTTCAGGAACCTGTGTAAGGAATCATTCAGAATCTTGTACACCACATATGTAAGACCAATCCTGGAGTATGCGGCCCCAGCATGGAGCCCGTACCTTGTCAAGCACAAGACGAAGCTGGAAAAAGTCCAAAGGTATGCTACTAGACTAGTCCCAGAACTAAGAGGCATGAGTTATGAGGAAAGGCTGCGGGAAATGCACCTCACGACACTGGAAGACAGAAGAGTAAGGGGGGACATGATCACAACCTACAAAATCCTCAGGGGAATCGACCGGGTAAACAAGGATGAACTATTCAACACTGGTGGGACGCGAACAAGGGGACACAGGTGGAAGCTGAGTACCCAAATGAGCCACAGAGACGTTAGAAAGAACTTTTTCAGTGTCAGAGTAGTTAGTAAATGGAATGCATTAGGAAGTGATGTGGTGGAGGCTGACTCCATACACAGTTTCAAATGTAGATATGATAGAGCCCAATAGGCTCAGGAATCTGTACACCAGTTGATTGACGGTTGAGAGGCGGGACCAAAGAGCCAGAGCTCAACCCCCGCAAGCACAATTAGGTGAGTACAATTAGGTGAGTACACACACACACACACACACACACACACACACACACACACACACACACACACACACACACACACACACACACACACACACACACACACACATGTGTGTGTGTGTGTGTGTGTGCATGTATAAAAGAAATATATGTAGTAGACATAACAGAGGAAAATTAAATTGGTTAGACAGGCGGGTATCCAAGAGCTAATAGCTCGATTCCGCAGATTTAATAGTAAATACAAATAGTAAATACCCACAGTGGTCTAGACTTTGAATATCACATGTCCTGTGAAAGCATTCATAAAGGGAACAGCCAGTGAACTAAGAAGGAAATCAAGACATGATATCACCTCCTTAACTATTATGCTCAAAGATGAAGCAACATTATCAGGGGCCCCAAACAGATAAAGGATCCAAATAAGATCATTAACTCGTGGTTATATATATATATATATATATATATATATATATATATATATATATATATATATATATATATATATATATATATATATATATATATATATATATATATATATATATATATATATATAATGAGTGAGGACTGAGTTCATTGAAATTAGTGAATCTCTACAGAAGCTGATGAGAATGACATAGCAAGCAAAGCTCAGGAGCATCGCAATATCATGAGCAAGACGTCTGTGGAATGACTAGGTAATCAGACCATAATTAAAGAGTGAAAACACACAGAGAACGAGAAGGAAATATGCAAAATGCTTAATTAAAACTTCCAACAAGTTTTCGAGCAGGAACCTAACTTGTCCCAAGGTCTAAGATCCTCAGGAGAACAAACACCCATCTAATGAAAGACTCACAGATGAGAAAGTTACCCCAGAAAAAGTAAGAAAACAATTCGAGGGGAAAAATTATGAGAGCCACAGGCCCTGTAAATATTTAAATGAGGCCCCTGAAGCACAGTGTAAACATCTTTCTGTCGTATTAAGCTACTTACTGGAAGATGGAGAGCTACCAAACGGTTAGAAAACGGCCAGTGTGATGCAAGTAAACTAGAAAAGGAAAAAAAAGATCCACTGAACCGAAGACAAGAATTACAAACAAACACACACACACACACACACACACACACACACACACACACACACACACACACACACACACACACACACACACACACACACACACACACATTGGCTGAATAACACTGACAGCAAATATTAAAATGGTCAACGACTGGATAGTCTTCAGGAATTGGTACTAAGGACCCTTCCAAGTACTATATACGACCTATATAAGATCCATTTTGGAGAAAGCAGCCTCGGTATGGAATCTCTTCCTGAAGACAGACAAAGTAACAGAGATTCGTTGTTTATAGTCAGGAACACCTAGCCTCGCCCCTCCAACACCTGGCCTCGCCCCTCCAATACGTGGTCCTAGACGCGAGCGACCACAGTATCCTCCAGGAGAGGGCGAGCACGAAGAGCTTCCTGTTGCACCTTCCTGAGGGAGGCTGAGGCTTTCACGAGCACCTCCCCGAAGGAGGCGTGCCTGTTGACCTTCTCACAGCCCCTTACTAAAGAAGGCGAGAAACCTTTTCCCCAACTTGTAGCTCATCTCCATCGGCGAGCGACTTCGAGAAATCTAAATAGCGTGACATCTATTCAAGACCTGTGGGTGCTCTGCCATGCTAACTGCCCATGTGGGGGCAATTCTCACCTGACGGTGGGGCCGGAATGCACAATGTGTGTAGTTTGTAAGCCTTTGAAGCCTTCACGAGTCTCACCTCAAGGAAGAGTTGCTGTGAAGGCGTTGTGTGGTTAATTGTTGGTGGAGTCAGGATGGTTGGGGTGACTGATGTGGTTGGTAATTGGTGTTGTCAATATGGGTAGTTTGGTGGGTGGTTGGATTGGTAGTTCGAATGGTGTGAGAGTTTTTAGCGAATTGTCACGAATGAATTCCCTTCATGCCTGACAGCCTGTATGGGTGCCTGACAGCTGAGTGGACAGTGCTTCGGGTTCGTAGTCCTGAGGTTCCAGGTTCGATCCCCGGTGAAAGCGGAATAGGCAGAGTTTTTTTCACCCTGAGGCACCTATTCACATAGCAGGAAATAGGTACCTGGGAGTTGGACAGCTGCTATGGGTTGCTTTCTGGGGGTGTGTAACAAAAAAGGAGGCCTGGTCGAGGACCGGGCCGCGGGGACGCTAAGCCTCGAAAACATCTCAAGATAACCTCAAGATTGATGTGACGTGATACCGACGCCGCCAGCCCGTGCAGTCTGAGCACAATATTGCCATTAACATAGTGATCGACCCTCGACCACTGTTTTCTCCCTCCACCACAATTCCGACCTGCTAAATGTTCTAGCCTTAGTCACTGTTACTTACCACCTGTCACTACCCACCTACAACCTGTTACCACAATCACCACCACCCATCATTATCACCACCATCACTACCACCACCACCTCTCACCATCAACTGGGCAGCAACAAACAATAAATAACCCCCAAATGTCAGAAATTGTCTACTTCTTGTGAAAGAAAACACTTTAATCTGTCTATATAATACGATTTCAAAGATGATTTTCATACATATTTTTCATACATATTTTGATGGTCGAGTGGATAGGGTGTCCTGTACACACCAGTTGCATTGTGCTCCTAGCAGTATGGGTTCGAGTCACTTCTGGGGTGTGAGTTTTCAGTGTTATTATTTTTTTATTTAGTACATACCCTGGAAACACAAACCGAAACTGTCTCTATTTTCCGCTTGTTACAACTTGTAATAAAGTTGTTACATCTTGGCTTAACGTGTTTATGACGTATTAGAACGTTGTTACAACTTGCTATATTGGTTGTTATAACTAGTTAGGAGGTGTTAAAACTTGTTCGAACGTTGTACCAACGTTGTAGTTTCGGTGTGTGTTTAGCGGGTATTCGCTTCATTGTATTAAATTCTATCTTTATTATTATCTAGTCTACCATTCGCCTCTTCCCTACTTTATCATTTTATCAGCATTTATGTTGTTTAATTCCAGTCTCGAATGTGATGGTTTTGTCCCACTGTGATAAATTTAATTAATTTCAGTTCATCCAATATAATTCAGTTTAACTCGGATTGATTCTCTTTTAATACGAATAACAATCAATAATTCATTATGAGGCTATCAAAGCCTAGTTACTGTAGCGGTGGTGACGCCAGCCGGGGAGGAACTGTCTACACCCGTCACACCACAATCTACCTCGCGTCTGTCTGCTAGCCACAACCACGAATCCGGTGTCTCCCTGCACGCGAACCACGAATCTGGTGTCTCCCTGCACGCGAACCACGAATCTGGTGTGTTCCTGCACGCGAATCACGAATCTGGTGTCTCCCTGCACACGAATCACGAATCTGGTGTCTCCCTGCACGCGAACCACGAATCTGGTGTCTTCCTGCACACGAATCACGAATCTGGTGTCTCCCTGCACGCGAACAACGAATCTGGTGTCTCCCTGCACGCGAACCACGAATCTGGTGTCTCCCTGCACACGAACCACGAATCCGGTGTCTCCCTGCAAAAGAACAACGAACTACGGTCTCGCTTCATGCAGGTCGGCGATCAATCCCCGACCATCCAAGAGGTTGGGCACCATTCCTCCCCCCTCCCCCCCCCCCGTCCCATCCCAAATCCTTATCCTAACCCCCCCCCCCCCCCTCCCCCTTTCCCAGTGCTATATAGTCGTAATGGCTTGGCGCTTTCTCCCCCTGATAATTCCTTCCTTCAGCTCACGAAACACGAAACAAATCGACAAGGGACTCGCGACTAGCTAATACTGACGTAACTGGCCGAACATTTCCCCCCATTAGTGACGTATTTGACAGCTGAAACACAAAATTTCAAAATAATTAATGGTCATTAAAGAAAACGAGGGCGCAGTTCAGCACGATCACGACGCTTATAATAGGTCAGTTTGAAGACAAAAATTACCCACTCGAAAGGCATAAAATTAGGAAAACGAGCATAAGCCTAAGGGTAGGGTAGGGGGGGGGGGGGTGGAAGGAACCTCCCCCGAGGAAAACGTGCAAAAAGTCGGGAGGAAAAAAAACAGTGCATAACGAAAAATGTATAACCATGAGGAAAAAAAGTGTTTGAACTTGCAAGAAAAAAAGAGTTTGTAACCCAGGGAAAAATGGTGAATGACCTGAAGGGGGGAAAAATTGTATAACTTCAAGGAAACGGAGTAGATACGTTGGGAAACGTGAATAACCTTGACAAAAATATAATATAACATTGTGCAACAAAACAGAGCATAACCTTTTTTTGTGGGGGAAAATGGAAAAAAAATCAGTGTCAAAATCGTTGCCAGAGAATTAAGACTCTATAGTGAGTATAAAGATCAGAGGTAAAGAGCTCTAATGCTCAAACTTAAATTCCCCGAAACTCTATAGTGAGTATAAAGATCAGAGGTAAAGAGCCCTAATGCTCAAACTTAAATTCCCCGAAACTTTTCCCACATAGAATTAAGCTGGGAAACTTGGACCTCCCCTTCTTATATGACTCCTCTTAAGTTTGATATTAAGATTAACTCGGGAAAGCTGTGTAACATGATGCAACTATATATATATCTATGCCAATAAGAGCGAACATCTGTCTGTTCACAGTAGGTAGCCAGACGCTTGCGGGTAGCCTCACTAAATGCTTTACACACTACTCACAACTGATGGCGTATGTGTTTTTCTCCAGCAGTGCTTCGTTCACGTCCTGTGTTCGAGTCGCACATCTCTAACTGCTTCACCCACGTACTGCAAATACCCATAATTGCCTACAGAACTTAACCATCTAACCTAACCTAAGTTAGACCTAACTATTCAGCACATAATGATATTACCTTACATTTGAGGAAAAAAAATTAATACGTCGTAGGTAAATATTGATGAATGCGTCTTACGATTGAGCCATATCCTGGAAGAACCTACCCTATATCCTATCGCTGGTTAGGATATCCTAACCGCGATATGAACGATAGAGGCAGCGATAATTTATTTAATAACGTTTAAGTAATATGAGGATTTGGCCAAGATCAGAAATAATTAAAAATCTTTTTTTTTAATGCTGTGCTAATTAAAGGTTTAA
Source organism: Procambarus clarkii (assembly GCF_040958095.1). Lineage (NCBI taxonomy): Eukaryota > Metazoa > Arthropoda > Malacostraca > Decapoda > Cambaridae > Procambarus > Procambarus clarkii. The sequence goes on along the minus strand of NC_091200.1, from coordinate 15,646,864 downwards.
TTAAGATTAAAATGCTGAAGTTAGCCACATAATTCATAAATGATCAAAAGTCATTTTTTACCTATAATGCAGAAACATTTATTTTGATTGGCATTTATTTCTAATTTCATTCACCTTTTCCGCTGATGGAAATAATTTTTCAATTCTGATTCAGTTCCTGAACAACAGTTAGTGAGTCTGTATCATTTCCACCTTTAGCTACTGGATGGGTACGGTGCCCTTTCAATCCTTCCACCATTTTCCATTGAATGGGTGAAGTGACGAAGACAGTATACCCAGTGAATGGATGACCCATACCCACCACACCATCCCATCACCGACTACTGGATGGGTATTTGGTGTGTAGACAAGTACTAACTAATCTACCACTCTCCCATACACAACAAACAATAAATAGTGGTCTCTATCCCCGCCTGTGAAATATGTATGACCACCTTACTCATCCTGGAGAATTTTTCCCTAATGCTCAAACTTAAATTCCCCGAAACTTTTCCCACGTAGAATTAAGCTGGGAAACTTGGACCTCCCCTTCTTATATGACTCCTCTTAAGTTTGATATTAAGATTCACAGTCAGTTCCTGAAGCCGTCTCAATAATTTCCCACACCCTCAAATTTCACTCATTCCTGGATATTTCGCGCCAGCGGATAGTTAGACTATGTGGAATGAGCACGTGGGTCAGTGATGGATTATGGATGGGATATGAGAGTGTGATTAGGCTGGCGCCTAGCCTCCAATCTCGATCAGACAGACAAACATTCTAATCTGTATCTGTATGAGAGAATGTCTGTATTCATCTAGTTGTGCTTGCGGGGGTTGAGCTCTGCTCTTTCGGCCCGCCTCTCAACTGTCAATCAACCAGCTTTTTTTTCACACAAACACACACACACACACACGCGCGCGTTAGGGAAGAGTTAGGGGGGACATGATCACCACATTCAAGATTCTCAAGGGAATCGACAGGGTAGATAAAGACAGGCTATTTAACACAAGGGGCACACGCACTAGGGGACACAGGTGGAAACTGAGTACCCAAATGAGCTAAAGAGATATTAGAAAGAACTTTTTTAGTGTCAGAGTGGTTGACAAATCGAATGCATTAGGAAGTGATATGGTGGAGGCTGAGTCCATACACAGTTTCAAGTTGTCGGAAAATCCGACACCATTTAATAATATCATACAGACAGATAATATTGCTGCTGTATTGTATAAACAAGTTACCCATAGAAAATGTAAATTGTAGTGGAATTTCCGTCTATAGAAAACGGGATATCATTACCACATACTATTATAAATTCACCACCTATTATGGTGGGAATTATTCTTAAATACATTAGTCTTTGGACTTTACCATCATAAAAACATCTCATATAAATTAACTTAATTATCAGAATTAAAATAGAGTAAATGTGACCCTTCTATCACTTACTGTCATCTGGACAATGTAGGCCAGTAGCGTCAGTTGTGAGGGAGTGGTCAGCCATTGTTATTGTACTTAGACCAGAGGCAAGGGAGCAATTCGGCTCCTGTTAATTTTACTTGGACGAAGTGTTATGGAAACCAAAGGTGTACCATCATCAACACGCTGTCAACAAATACAAGTTAAGTGTTCTACCGAAACCCATTTATCTATCATTTATGGCCATTAATGTCATTAGGTAGGGTGGTGCGGTTAGAGCACGAGATCGCCTCATACTAAAGGTAATTAAGCCCAGGTCTGTATGGTTCCATGTACAGTGTTTTCTCTGATATAGCTGTCATATATTAGGATTCTGGCTTTACAGCTAGCGCCCTTTTGACAGGTCAAGAAGAGGAAGCATGCTTTGTGCATCAGTTACCAGGGTGATGGAAGCTACCTCAAAGAGGGAAAATGTGGTGTCTACATCCTGGTTATACCTGGTGGACTAAGACCTGCTGTACAAATAAGATAAGGAACCTCTTCAATGTATGTAGTCTAATACTGTAGTTTGATTGGCTGCATATATATAAATTTAATATAAACCCCCCTAATGTGTAGAGGATCGATTTGTGAGATTATTGCAGAAATACAGTCCACTCATTATCATACAAATTGCTATCGAAATATATAAATTAACGTAAATATAAATTCATATAAATTAAATAAATATAAATCTCACAGGTCGGTTCCCACACAAGTGTAGATATGATAGAGCCCAATAGGCTCAGGAACCTGTACACCTGTTGATAGACGGTTGAGAGGCGGGACCAAAGAGCCAGAGCTCAACCCCCGCAACCACAATTAGGTGAGTACAATTACGTGAGTACGCGGGGGCCGGTGGTTGATTGGACAGCACGCTGGAGGTGGTTGATCGGACAGCACGCTGGACGCGTGATCCTGTGGTCCCGGGTTCGATTCCCGGCGCCGGCGAGAAACAATGGGCAGAGTTTCTTTCACCCTGATGGCCCTGTTACCTAGCAGTAAATAGGTACCTGCGAGTTAGTCAGCTGTCACGAGCTGCTTCCTGGGGTGTGTGTGTGTGTGTGGTGTATGGGAAGGAAAAAAATAGTAGTTAGTAACAGTTGAGAGGCGGGCCGAAAAAGCAGAGCTCAACCCCCGCAAGCACAACTAGGTGAATACACACACACATACACACACACACACACACACACACACACTCACACACTCACACACCCACACGTACACGTACACACACCAAGCCACAATCTCGCTGCTGTTCAGGAAGACTAACGTTACCATCAGCTCACACTCTCACACTGATGATTTTCTCGGTGCAACTTAAACCAAACAAGAGACAAACGAGGCCATTACGGTCTAACGAGGTGCTCTAAACTATATGTATTGTGCCATGAGAGGGGAGAGAGCTCCCTCAGCCTCACCTGCATGGAGTCGCACCTCCATCCTCTACACGCAATCACCTCTATCTATCGAAGTGAGGATGCACCCCTCCAAGGTGTCGTCAGGGGCCCACAGGAGGGGCGGGGTCGTCATCGCTTCCTGTCGGGCCCCTGATGGCCCCCCAGTCTTTTCCTGGGACCCCCACAGTTTCATCTTGGGGCCTCCAGTCTCTTCCTGGGACCCTCAGTCTCACCCTGGGACCCTCAGTCTTACCCTGGGACCCTCAGTCTCACCCTGGGACCCTCAGTCTCACCCTGGGACCCTCAGTCTCACCCTGGGACCCTCAGTCTCATCTTGGGACCCTCAGTCTTACCCTGGGACCCTCAGTCTCACCCTGGGACCCTCAGTCTCACCCTGGGACCCTCAGTCTCACCCTGGGACCCTCAGTCTTACCCTGGGACCCTCAGTCTCACCCTGGGACCCTCAATCTCTTCCTCGGACCCCTCAGACTCATTCTGGGACCCTCAATCTCTTCCTCGGACCCCTCAGACTCATTCTGGGACCCCCCAAGTCTCATCCTAGGACCCCCCCAAGTCTCATTCTGTTTCTCCAGACTGAAGTTGTATCTCTTTAGACTCGTATAGACGCTTCTCTACGCGTTTATCTGTGTTCCTTTACACATCTTCGCTACAGATTGATTGATAAAGATTAGGCCACCCAAGAAGTAGCACGGGCATGAATAACCCGTAACTTCGCTACACACACTCCACAAGTCTTAAAACCTGACGTCATGCGCAGTCTGCCTAAGACCATAAGGTTCCAGGTGGGATTTTAAGAGGCAAGTGTTAGGTCCCCTGTCCTCGACGAAGAGGGTGAAATGCACTACATTCATAGGGCCAGGGGGGGGGGGAGGTAGGTCTAATCGTTACCCTACTCGTGGTATCGAGTACACTTCATCTTTTGTTTTTATTTAATGTGCCGGGATGCAGGATCGAACTGATAGTTCATGGACCCCGCCTTGCGATATATAGTCAGTGTCTATTCTACTGACTCCCAGTCTATTTTTTTCGATATCGTATCTACAACATATATTTCTCGTCACAAAATCACCAAAAAAATCCTAGCCGCCGAGCAAAGAGCGCTCGGGAGTCATAGTCCAAAGAGCCCGGGTTCGATTCTCAACCGAGGCAAAAAGAAATGGGTTTCTCTCTTACCTGATTTCTCTGTTCACCTAGCAGTGAATAGGAACCTAAGAGTTAAACAGCTGGTACGGTCTGGGAATGTATGTATGTATGTATGTATGTATGTATGTATGTATGTATGTATGTATGTATGTATGTATGTATGTATGTATGTATGTATGTATGTATTTATGTATGTATGTATGTATGTATGTGTACACACCTAGTTATACGGGTTGTGCTTGCGGGGGTTGAGCTCTGGCTCTGTAGTCCCGCCTCTCAACTGTCAATCAACTAGCGTACAGATTCCTGAGCCTACTGGGTGTTACGTACCCTTATAAGATACGTAAGTGAAAATATTAATATGTACATTTATAATTGTATGTAAATTACAAGCATGTATATTATTATACTTATGTTCTATACAAATGCACATTCATGTTACAGTGTTGGCGTTAGGCCCAGCGTATCGTGGGAATGATTGTTTATTTCTTTGTGTGATCAGTTTTCCCACGGGAACTAATGATTTATATGTGATCATAAGTGGGTAACAGTGAAATAATAATTGAGTGAACTGTATCTGGCAAATTGTCGTGGGATCGTCCGTTGCTGGGGTGTGCATGCCATTATGCTATTCTGTATGCATATTTTAATTACTATGTAAAGAATAATTACCTTTTGTTTGTGTATATCAAAATGTACTAATTATTCCTTAAGTTAGTTTAAGATTACTCTTGTCACAATGTAGTGCTCCATTGTTGAAATATTAATAATTGTAACTTTGGCAATTTATTCGCGGGGCGAGGCAATCTGTTTTGATTCTCGCGTGATCTTGTTTAGTAACTGGACGGGAGCCGGGGAGATATCATCTTGGAGTTAAGTCATTCTTTTGTTTAGCCATAATTATTCTTAGTATTGATTTAATGTCTGGAAGTTACAGTGATATTTTTAATGTGATATATATTGTGACCATATAATCATCTGTTTGCCTTTGAGATTTATTTAATATATTATATATGTATCTTAGTCTTTATTCTTCAGTCCTATGAAGATTCTATTTTATGCTCAGTACCTGTCAAGGGGTTATACTGGTGATTCGCTATTGAGAACAGCAGTTGTGTCGTATCCCTAGACTTATTAAAGTTTGGCTGCTGTAGGATCACGAGCCGTAACGTACGATAGGTAACAAAGAGTTATGGGGGCCTGTGCCGGGAAATATTGTCCCACTTTAACTTAACTATGCTAATCTAACCTTGCCTTCCTAGGTACCAGTGTCAAGTGTCTCTGTGTGTTTCTTAAGAACTATTCCATGTGCCAAGCAAGCCTTCCTGTGTGTCAAGTAACAACGTTTCACGATTTTGAGGTAAGTCATCCTATATATTTTGTTTGTGCAGTGAGGCCAAGCGAATTTTCAGTGTGGTGACAATTTTACAGTGAAGTGTAGTGCAGTGCCATTGTGTTTAATTATTGTTGTGAATTAAGTGCCAAGTGTTAGTAACGATGGAGGAGAAAGTTGCAGCGTTGGTGGCTCACCCAGACTTTGAAGGGATTCAGAACCTTAAAAAGACTGAGTTAATTCAAATGGCAAATCATTTGGATTTGACCGCCAGCAATAGAATGGTTAAAGCCCAAATATTGAAAGTCATTGTGACGCATTTTGTTGAGAATGGGGAGTTAGATGACGAAATTCTAGAGGAGTTAAGAGAGGAGTCGAGTGATCAGATGACGTTAAAGCGTCTTGAGTTAGAAGCTCGCCAATTAGAGCTTGAAGCTCAAAAAGAACAGAAAATATTAGAGGCTGAAGCTCAGGAAAGGGAGCTGGAGACTAGGCGTTTAGAAATTGCGGCACAAAACCAGAGAGGTTTAATTGAGTTGCAACTTGAAGCCACAAAGAAGCAACAAGCCGAGGAACAAACTAGGCAATTAGAGATTCAACAACAAATGGCTGACACTAACTTCAGGCTTGAATCACAGCGTATGGCAGCTGGGCATGGAAATACTAGTAATGTTTCAACAAATAGTGATAATAATCCCATCAGGATGAATAAGTATATAGAGTTACCCAAGTTCAATGAGGAAGATCCTGAGGTTTTCTTTGCACATTTTAATAAAATTGCCATCAGTATGAACTGGCCAAGGGATCAGTGGGTAGCCATTATGCAGTCTCAATTCAAGGGGCGTAGTCAGGAGGTTTTCACATCCTTACCTGACTCTCATAGTTTTGATTATGACTTTGTAAAGAAAAGCATCCTCAATGCATACCAACTAAATCCAGAGGCACACAGGCAAAAGTTCAGGAACCTAAGGAGAATCAAGGATCAGACAATAGCCGATTTTACTCGTCAGAAGACGAAATTTTGCAACAGATGGTTAAAGTCACTTGCAGTCACTGATTTTGATGCTCTAAAGAATCTTCTCATAATGGAAGAAGTATTGTCCTGTCTTCCAGACCAGTTGTCTACTTTTATGGCGGAACAAAAGAATGTAACCGATATTGATGAGCTGTCAAAGCTCGCGGATGAGCATGAGTTGCTGACTAAGGCCCCGTTTACGGCCACTTCACCTAAGTCTAGTCGTAGAGTAAATTTCAATGCTCACCGTACTCCTTATCAGTATAAGTCTCCTCCTGGTGCGACAGTTACTCCCGTGAACTCTTCTCTTACTAACCCTAAGATGGTTACTCCATTGCCAGGATCATCTAAGCCTAGTAATGCTAATTCTAAACCGGCAGTTGGTTATACCAGTGTGTCCACTGTCAAACATTGTACCCATTGTAAGAGAAGGGGGCATGTGATTTCTTCATGTTTTAGTTTGCATCCTGAACTCCGACCAACTGGTCTTATTATGAGTAAAGGAGTGCAACCTATTAATTCTTCATGTATTACAGTCAGTCCCAATTGGATGGCTGAATTCAAACCCTATATGTCCACAGGTACCTTATTATGTACTAATGGTAGACATAAGACTGTTCAATTACTCCGTGATACTGGAGCTTCACAGTCTCTTATTACCCAGAAGGTACTTGATGATGTTGACACCCGAGATCTGGGTGAAGTTGTGCTTCTCCAGGGTATTGCCGGAAGTGTGCAACCAGTGTCCTTATTACAAGTTAACCTTGATTCTAAATATACTTCAGGATGGTGTAATGTTGGTGTAAGTAAACAACTGCCCATTCCTGGGGTAGACATTATTCTAGGTAATGATTTTGGCAACCAAATGGTTGTAGGGCCCAAGTGTCCCATCATGTTAACTAAACCCCATAATGTATTAGCTCAACCGGAAGCAGATGATGATATTATTTACCCTGCTTGTGTTGTTACTAGATCAATGGGAAAAACAGGTGAGAGTAATCCTGTCTTCACTAAGGTTGCTGATCCCAAGACCAGGACCCCTTCAGTAAAGGAGTGGGAGGTGGATCTTGAGGATTCTTTTATGACTCGACTGGATGATGAGAGTGAGGCCGTAGTAGAAGCCCCGCCGAACCTAAATCACAAGGAAAGTGAAGGTGAGGAGGCTGAACTATCTGTACCTTGCCCGCTTGTCTCCAGTGCGCCAGTTGTCGAGAGTGAGGCCGAAGTAGCTATGACTCCATTTTATTCCGATCAATCGGGAAAAGAGATCAAGCTACTAGGTTCTTGCCCGCTCGCTGCTGAGTCTGAGTCATTGCCCTTAAGTGTTGTACAGACTACTGATCCTAGTTTAAATAAGTGTATTTCTGAGGCTCCTGATAAAATTGATGCATTGGAGGAAGGGACGGGTTTCTTCTTCAAGGATCGACTTCTGATGAGAAGGTGGAGACCCAAGGGAACTCCCTCTTCAGAGGATTGTGAGATTAGAACCCAACTCGTTGTCCCCAATGATTATCGTAGGCAGGTCCTGCAGGCTGCACATGATGACCCCATGGGAGGTCATCAAGGTATCACGAATATGTACCATAAGATAAGTAAATATTTTTTCTGGCCAAAGTTAAAGAAAGACGTGGTCAGATACTGTCATAACTGTATACCCTGTCAAATTGTTGGTAAACCAAATCAATCTGTACCTAGAGCACCATTGCAACCTATTGTAGTTCCTGATGAACCATTTACTCATGTTGTAATTGATTGTGTGGGTCCTTTACCTAAGACTAAATCGGGTAACATGTTTTTGTTCACTCTCATGTGTATGACTACTAGATTTCCTGAAGCTTATGCTCTACGGAATACCAAGGCTCATAATCTCATCAAGTGTCTTGAAAGATTCTTTTCGTTGTTTGGAATGCCTAGAGTTATTCAGAGTGATAATGGGGGAAATTTTGTTTCTAAAGTTTTCAGAACTTTTTGCGAATCCCGAGGGATTCGGCACAAATTATCCAGTCCATATCATCCACAAAGCCAAGGTGGACTTGAACGTTTCCACCAGACTTTGAAACAAATGCTAAAGACAACAGGAGAAACTCATCCACGTAATTGGGATGAGAATCTCCCCTTTGTGTTGTTTGCTGCTAGAGAAGGGCTACAAGAGTCATTGGGCTGTTCACCCTTTGAACTAGTGTTTGGTCACCAAGTAAGAGGTCCTCTTAAAATGCTACAAGAAAAGTTGTTGGGAGATGTCTCTGTTCATCAGAGCGGATTGTACTTGAGCGAGGTCAAGGCTAAGTTGTGTCGGGCTCGTGAGTTGGCGAAAGAACATCTGGGAAGGACTCAACAAGCCATGAAAGTACGATATGACAAGAAGTTCAAGGCTAAGCTAAGGTCGTTTGATGTCGGAGATTTGGTGTTGGTGTTGAAACCTCGTATGGGGACTTCCATGTCCCATAAGTTCGCAGGACCCTACCAAGTGGTAGACAAGGTGGGAGACCTAACTTATAAACTAATTAACCCTAATCTTTCAGAACCCCAAATGACTGTGCACATTAACAGATTAAAAGCTTATGTTGGACCTGGTGTAGTAGCTTGTTTTAGTCGGGAAGAGTTACCACCTGAGGATAATTGTAGTGAGGGACATGTTGTTAATATCCCACTTCTCAGTTCCAGTTCCAATGGCAGGGAGATGCTATGTCATTTACAGGAGGAACAACGTGATGAGTTCCAGGTTCTGCTGGACAACCATACATCTCTGTTTGGGGAGGTTCCTACCCAGACCCACCTCATCACACACGACATTCAGCTCCTGGACAGCACCCCCATTCGACAACATCCGTACCGAGTGAATCCCGAAAAGAGGAAAATTATGCAAGCAGAAGTGGAATATCTGCTCCAGCATGATTTCATTCGGCCAAGTCAAAGTACTTGGAGCTCTCCGTGTTTGTTAGTGCCAAAACCGGATGGAACCTGGAGATTGTGCGTGGATTACAGGAAACTGAACAAGAACACTACAGTGGACGTTTTTCCTTTACCCTTGTTGGAAGAATGTATAGAGTCCATAGGTCATGCCGAATATGTAAGTAAGCTTGATTTGTCAAAAGGGTATTATCAAATTCCATTAACAGAGTATGCTAGAGAGGTTACTGCTTTTGTTACACCTGATGGTGCGTATGAATTTAATGTCATGCCATTCGGTTTGAGAAATGCACCTGCTACTTTTCAAAGACTTATGAATTTCTTACTCAAGGATGTGCCAGATTGTAGGGCCTACCTTGATGACATTGTTTTGTACAGTAAGAATTGGGCCGATCATCTCTTAGGCCTTAAGAACTTGTTTACAGTGTTGGAAAACGCAAAGTTAACCATAAATATGAATAAGTGTAGTTGGGCAAAAGGTACGATAACTTATCTTGGCCACGAGGTGGGACAAGGTAAGATTATCCCCTTACAAGATAAGATTCAAGCCATTGTGGACTACCCAGTGTTGACCAATAAGAAAGGAGTCCAACGGTTTATTGGTATGTGTGCATACTATAGGCGTTATTGTAGAAATTTTTCAACAGTAGCTGCTCCTTTGACAAACTTGTTACGCAAGCAAGTAAAGTTTCAGTGGACACAAGATTGTCAGAATGCTTTTCAGAACCTAAAGGGCATATTGTCCACCTCACCTATTCTTGCTAGTCCCCAATTTGATAAACCATTTATATTACACATTGATGCGTCAGATGTTGGGATAGGTGCTGTGCTTATTCAAGTTGGTTTAGACCAGATTGAGCATCCTGTGTATTACTATTCCAGAAAATTTAATGCAGCTCAGAGAAATTATTCCGTGGTAGAAAAGGAGGCGTTAGGTCTTATATTGTCAATCAAGAAGTTTGAGATTTACTTATCAGGAAATAAAGTGTTAGTATTTACAGACCACAACCCCCTTATCTTTATAAATATGATGAAAGTCAAGAACCAACGAATTCTGCGATGGTCATTATTTTTGCAGGAATTTAATGTAGAAATCAAACATATTCCAGGCAGACAAAATGTTATTGCTGATGCTTTGTCAAGAAGTTTTGATGTACCATAAATGAAATGTTTCTTTTTACTTAACATTTTTACTTCTGAAAAAATGCCATTGATCTTCAATCCATTGCATTTTTTTTTCTTGGAGGTGGAAGTGTTACGTACCCTTATAAGATACGTAAGTGAAAATATTAATATGTACATTTATAATTGTATGTAAATTACAAGCATGTATATTATTATACTTATGTTCTATACAAATGCACATTCATGTTACAGTGTTGGCGTTAGGCCCAGCGTATCGTGGGAATGATTGTTTATTTCTTTGTGTGATCAGTTTTCCCACGGGAACTAATGATTTATATGTGATCATAAGTGGGTAACAGTGAAATAATAATTGAGTGAACTGTATCTGGCAAATTGTCGTGGGATCGTCCGTTGCTGGGGTGTGCATGCCATTATGCTATTCTGTATGCATATTTTAATTACTATGTAAAGAATAATTACCTTTTGTTTGTGTATATCAAAATGTACTAATTATTCCTTAAGTTAGTTTAAGATTACTCTTGTCACAATGTAGTGCTCCATTGTTGAAATATTAATAATTGTAACTTTGGCAATTTATTCGCGGGGCGAGGCAATCTGTTTTGATTCTCGCGTGATCTTGTTTAGTAACTGGACGGGAGCCGGGGAGATATCATCTTGGAGTTAAGTCATTCTTTTGTTTAGCCATAATTATTCTTAGTATTGATTTAATGTCTGGAAGTTACAGTGATATTTTTAATGTGATATATATTGTGACCATATAATCATCTGTTTGCCTTTGAGATTTATTTAATATATTATATATGTATCTTAGTCTTTATTCTTCAGTCCTATGAAGATTCTATTTTATGCTCAGTACCTGTCAAGGGGTTATACTGGTGATTCGCTATTGAGAACAGCAGTTGTGTCGTATCCCTAGACTTATTAAAGTTTGGCTGCTGTAGGATCACGAGCCGTAACGTACGATAGGTAACACTGGGCTCCATCATATCAACATTTGAATCTGTGTATGGAGTCAGCCTACACCACATCACTGCCTAACCTGTGTATATGTGTTTCTCTCTACACCAACTCTGACCTATTTCCGCCTTAATATAATATCCAGACTCCTCCCTCCCGCCCCTGTGTTATTTTTCATAATGGTAGGGGTCAGCACGACTGAGCAATGGAGTAAGGAGGGGAGACGAAGCTAGCAGAGGTCAGCAGAAAGGTGGGGACAAGGTCAGCAGAAAGGGGACACAGTTAACAGAAAGGTGGGGACAAGGTCAGCAGAAAGGGGACACAGTTAACAGAAAGGTGGGGACAAGGTCAGCAGAAAGGGGACACAGTTAACAGAAAGGTGGGGACAAGGTCAGCAGAAAGGGGGACACAGTTAACAGAAAGGTGGGGGCAAGGTCAGCAGGGGTCAGGAGTAAGGGGTAACTGAGCTGAGGCGAGGGGTGTGGGGTGACAGGCAGCAGGCAGGTGTACAGGTGTGCCCATGGCTACAGAAACTCATTACTGGCCGCCAGGTGCCTGAAGCCCCAATAAAAACAAGAGGCCTGAGGCTTCCCGCTTCCCCAGCCCGCGCGCGCGAGGTCGGTTAAAGCCTCAACTTTTTCATCTGCAGAATTTGGAGATAATAGTTCGCATTCTTTTATTGTTGTCATTATGGCAGTGACATTGTAATTAGAAGTTCTTAATTAACTTCCTAACTTTGCAGGAAATCTAATATCGCTCTCTGAATTGCCTGTAGGAAGGGGAGTTGGGAATTTTGAGAGTATAAAAAGATAATCTTTTTTTTTTTTTACCTAATCCTTCCCGAATAAAATTTAGATATAATAAGATATTGTAGACGTCTAATTAGCCGGAAAATGTATAGAGATTCTTCTCTCCAACGCACAGGCTTATAATCTGGTGGGAAATATTTCCTCATTAGCCTCATATTAATGTGTTTAAGAGTTTTATTAATAATTAAATTCTGATGGGGCCAGAGACAAAATGCTGGGAATTATTCGCATAGTGATGGTAGTGTAGTTTAGACTGAACAAAGAGAGAGTCGCACAGGGAGATGAATGAGGAGCGACATAGTAGGCCTGGGGGAGGGGGCGACACAGCGGGCCTGGGGGGGGGGCGACACAGCGGGCCTAGGGGGCGACACAGCGGGCCTGGGGGGCGACACAGCGGGCCTGGGGGAGGGGGCGACACAGCGGGCCTGGGGGGGCGACACAGCGGGCCTGGGGGGGGGGGGCGACACAGCGGGTCTGGGGGGCGACACAGCGGGCCTGGGGGGGGGGCGACACAGCGGGTCTGGGGGAGGGGGCGACACAGCGGGCCTGGGGGGGGACACAGCGGGCCTGGGGGGGCGACACAGCGGGCCTGGGGGGGCGACACAGCGGGTCTGGGGGGCGACACAGCGGGTCTGGGGGGCGACACAGTGGGTCTGGGGTAGGGGGCGACACAGCGGGTCTGGGGGGGGGCCACACAGCGGGCCTGAAGAGCGTGTTTTTATGTGAAGGGAAAGAGGGGGAGGGCTCGTCTGGCTTTGAGAGAAATGAACCTTTTGTACCCTTTCCTTTCCTTTCCCACCTCTCGACCATATTGCACCTCCCTCCCTTCCCCCACGCCCCTCTCCTCTCTCTCTCTTCCCCTCCCAAGACCTCCCCTCTCCCTCCAGCCCCTCCTCAAAGTGCATTGCCACCCCACATTGCATCACTGTTGCATATTGCACTGGTGTATTAAAATAAACGGTTCCATACTGCACGTGTCCAACATGGTGCACGGCCCTACATTGCATAGTCCCACATTGCACGCCTCCACATTGCACGGCTCCCACGCTGCACGAGCTCCACACTGCAGCGCCGTCACCATTGGAACGTGTGATTTAAGAGTGGTTGAACGTATGGTAAAGCTTTATTTCTGTGTCCTTTCTACATTCTTACGCCTGTCTCTTCGCGTGTCTCCGTTTACATTTCTAACTACATATTTCCGTGTCGACGTGCGAGTCTACCTGTCTGTTTTCGCGTGTCTTCCAGCCTGCCTGATTGCCTTACCCACTAACCTGTCAAAAAAATAATGCGGTAGGCCCCACACTGGGGAATCTGCACAATGGGGCCTGATAGAGTACTCTGCTACCAAGCAGACTACTCAGCTACAGAAGCTCCTGCAATCTACCTGTCCATTACCCCGGGCTCCCAAGGAAAGCCAGGCCTAAGTTAACCTAAACTTTTAATCAGATACGGATGCTTGGGGTGTAAATACTGCTTAATCTATAGAAGGTGAACTAGAGCGTTATTGATTGGAGGGAGCGGGGCTGGGGGGAAGAGGGGGAGTGGTATAAAAAGATCCCAAGTAATCGCTGTCTCTTCCCAACGCACCGGAGTTACTACCCAACTAGGACAGGCATGATTGTAATTAGCCCTCATTACTGTCATCATATTTAACCCGATATGAAAATTCCCTGCGAGAGAAATTCGGCATTTATTTCCTCTATTGGGGAGGGTAAGCCAATGCACCCTGCCGGCTGACCTGACAAATTGCGTAGTACGCAGCCTGACGCCCCCGCGCGCTGAGCTGACGCAAAATTTCGAAGCTATTCTTCTCTTGCTTGCATGTGGAGTCGAACTTGCAGGTCTGGTGTATACCTGGAATGGATACTGGGAGCTGTTGTACGCCCCCCAAGCCTGGCCTGAGTTCAGGCTTGACGTGGGAAAACTTGGTTCGAAAGGTTGTAGCTTGGAGCGGCCCCTTAAAGTCCGCATATCCACCACAACATGATGGTCCATCACTTCTTGCAGGAATTTGTTTACCTGCATCTTGAACGCGACCACTTTTGTTCCTGCATTAGACCACGGGAAGAAATTTAATAATCTGGATTTAATTTGGTTATCCCTGTGGTTGACTGACTGTGTTTCACCTTGCGATCACGTCTGAGATGTAGACTACCAACAGTCTGGAAGACCTTGACCTTGCTGGTTATCTGGAGAATTTGATGATATGTTTATTTAGCTACTTATTTACGCAATGCGATTAGACCAATTTTCTGGCCTAATTTCCCAGTTTTCTCTATTCCCAACTGTTATTTAGCTATTTATTCTTACACAGTGATTGAAAAGAGTACGAGTGAATTCACTGCTATGGCACTGCTTCCCCTACCACCCAATCCCCAGCCCATCCTCCCCAAAATCCCCAAAACATCCCAAAATACCCCCCCCCCCTCCCCATGGAATGCCATTTTTCTTCCTCCGTGTTTCTCCCGCAATATGTATGTAAATTTTTATCATCAGATCTTGACATCAATCTGAAACATCATTTTGCATCTAAAAATATTGGTATTAAACTGAATTTCGCTTGGTTGTGATGCTCGCATGTTTCTGCGCCCCAGATCCTGAGTGATGGATGACGTCATGACTGTGGGGTCTGAGATCTGTGTGAGAGTTTATGGGAAACCTTTTAAAGGTTCTAGGGAATGCCCGGGGCAGCTCGGAAATTCTTGGGAAAACTGAAATAGCAAAAGACTACTTGGGAAGATTTTAAGAGCTTGGGATTACTTGGGAAAATTGGAACAGCTAGGGATTTCTTGGGAAAACTGGAACAGCTAGGGATTAACTAGGAAGCTTTGGACAGCTGGATGATCTTGGAGAGGATGTGAGGTGCCAGGGAAGGTCAAGAAAAGTTCAAACGTCCTGGAAGATCTTTGAAACAAATGAACGTGTTTGAAAACAACCGAAAGATGCTTTGAGAAAGTTAGCCTGCACTTATAAAATGACAAAATTCGCAGATATCTGCAAACGAACAGATATCTGATGATAAACAGAAACAGATATCTGATGATAAACAGAAACAGATATCTGATGATAAACAGAAACATATCTGATGATAAACAGAATCAGATATCTGATGATAAACAGAAACAGATATCTGATGATAAACAGAAACAGATATCTGATGATAAACAGAAACAGATATCTGATGATAAACAGAAACAGATATCTGATGATAAACAGAAACAGATATCTGATGATAAACAGAAACAGATATCTGATGATAAACAGATAAATATGAAACGAAACGAAACAGATATCTGTAACGAAAGTGACGTTATTTTTAAGAGGATGGATTGCTCAGTCAGCCCAAGGACAAAAATAAAGCCTAATTGACGCCCTCAGTCAGCCAGAGTCCAAAAATAAAGCCTAACTGACGCCCTCAGTCAGCCCGAGTTCAAAAATAAAGCCTAACTGACGCCCTCAGTCAGCCAGAGTCCAAAAATAAAGCCTAACTGACGCCCTCAGTCAGCCCGAGTTCAAAAATAAAGCCTAACTGACGCCCTCAGTCAGCCAGAGTCCAAAAATAAAGCCTAACTGACGCCCTCAGTCAGCCCGAATCCAAAAATAAAGCCTAACTGACGCCCTCAGTCAGCCCGAGTTCAAAAATAAAGCCTAACTGACGCCCTCAGTCAACCCGAGGACAAAAATAAAGCCTAACTGACGCCCTCAGTCAGCCAGAGAACAAAAATAAAGCCTAACTGACGCCCTCAGTCAGCCAAGTCCAAAAATAAAGCCTAACTGACGCCTTCAATCAGCCCGAGACCAAAAATAAAGCCTAACTGACGCCTTCAGTCAACTTGATGACAAAAATAAAGCCTAACTGACGCCCTCAGTCAGCCAGAGGACAAAAATAAAGCCTAACTGACGCCCCCAGTCAACCCGAGGACAAAAATAAAGCCTAACTTGCATCAGACTCAGTGTTGCCACCGGAACCTCGTCACCAAAGCTGCTACATCAATCGGTAAATATTTCCTCTGCACACGTCCATATGCAAACGAGAGGGATTTAGCTGGAAATGCATGCATATTCATTCGGTAAACAAGCAGGTCAAAAAGGGATATAATACAATACAAACAGGTAAATACATTATTTGTCTGACATGTGTGCTATTGATATTATAATCTTTTTTTGTTGTGTGAAATATCATGCTATCTTGCGAGCGTGATATCAGCACTGGATCACTCTCACCTCCTGCTGGCGAGCATGATAACAGCTCTGGATGACTCTCACTTCTTGCTTGTATGTGATATCTTAGTACAAACTAACCCTCCATTTCGTATTATAATGAGGCAAAGAATCACTCTCTCTAATTGCCACTATCTGTAGTTACGTCATTCCTTTCTCATTATTCCTTTTGTCGCAAACTTTCGCGTTTCCCTTCTTCTGATCAGCCATAATCCTTGCATTCCACTTCCCTTCTCCCACTCACCACATCTTAATTCCTTGCTTAATTCCTATCATGCCTTTTATCCTTCTTTCCACTCTCAATCACTTTATCGTCCCTACCACCTTTATCTGCCCCTTCTTCTTCTTCCGCACTTTCTTCCAGGCAGAGGTGTTAGAAGGAAGAAGACAGAGAAGGAGGAGGAGAAGAAGGAAGAGGAGGACTATTGTTTACGGAGGGAAGGCAGGGCTGGTGTGAAGCAAGCACTTCATCCCTATTGTTCACCTATAATGGACTTTGGCACTGCTCCCTCGGGTCTCCCATCTAACTTGTTGTTTTGTTACGATGCTTGTTGCTATTTTGTATATGTATACCTGTGTATATTCACACACACACACACACACACACACACACACACACACACACACACACACACACACACACACACACACACACACACACACACACACACACACATAAAGGCTATCGAGGCTATAGGGCCTCGTAGCCTGGTGGATAGCGCGCAGGACTCGTAATTCTGTGGCGCGGGTTCGATTCCCACACGAGGCAGAAACAAATGGGCAAAGTTTCTTTCACCCTGAATGCCCCTGTTACCTAGCAGTAAATAGGTACCTGGGAGTTAGTCAGCTGTCACGGGCTGCTTCCTGGTTTGTGTGTGTGTGGTGTGTGAAAAAAAAGAAAAAAAAAAGTAGTTAGTGTAGTTAGTAAACAGTTGATTGACAGTTGAGAGGCGGGCCGAAAGAGCAAAGCTCAACCCCCGCAAACACAACTAGGTGAATACACACACAGTAGAAAGTAGCAGTCTTTCTTGAAAACAAGAAACAAACTGGACCTATCCTCCCCAAGGTAGACGTCTTCCCTGGGAACCAGGTCTCCTCTGACTTTACCACTGATTACATCTCCCCCTCAAGATTCCCTTCCCCCTCTTTGCGGCTCCCTCTATATTTGTTTTTTAAGCATCATCTTTACTTTATTTTGCTTTATTGTTGAATATTTTCAGTAAAGTTTGAACATGATAAACTGATCTATCTTCGACTTGAGAATGGTCCAGGACGGACCGAAACGTCGTCATCCCTTCACTTTCTAGTGCGCAGTTTGGTCAACATATTTCAGCCACGTTATTGTGACTTCTCGTCTGCTGATCTATCTTTCTTCTTGAAGGAGCGGACGTCCTCGAGTGCTACTCTAACCCGCAGCTGCCTCGAAGATCCTGCTCCAGACTCGACAACAAGTGGAAGACACAATTGCCCAACGGAGCGGACACGGGGCTGGGGACCTTAGTCAACAAATTTTCCCAAATTATTGTGTAACTTCTGGGGTCGTAAGTCCAACCACATGGACTGGGGCCAGATTCACGAAAGAGTTACGCAAGTACTTACGAACGTATACATCTTTCCTCAAATCTTGACGGCTTTGGTAACATTTATTAAGCCGTTTACACGCATGAAAACTTCCCAATCTTCTGTTGTTATTGTTATAAACAGCCTCCTGGTGCTTCGGAGCTCATTAACTGTTTAATAATTGTAAACAAAGCCGCCAAAGATTGAGGAAAGATGTACACGTTCGTAAGTACTTGAGTAACTGCTTCGTGAATCTGGCCCCCGGTCGGTAGAGTGACGGCCTCGCTTCATGTAGGTTGGGGTTCGATCCCGAATGTCCAAGTGGTTGGGCACCATTCCTTAACTCTGTCCTATTGCAGATCCTTATCGTCCTTTCCCGTCCAAGTGGAGTATAATTGTATTGGCTTAGCGCTTCCTCCTCATATTGCCTTCCTCTTCTCTGATCATAACACAAGGACCAGAATTCATCAAGAATTTATGCAACCACTTACGAAACCTATACATCTTTACTTAATCATGGCGGCTTTGTTTATATTTCTTAAACAGTTTTCGAGCTTTCAAACTTCATAACCCAAAGTTATTATTGTTATAAACAACTTTGTAGTGCTTCAAAGCTCGTTGACTGTTTAATAAATAAATAAATATATAAAAAATAGATCATTTCTCAGAGTCCTCCCCCAGGATTTCCTTTTTCTAAGAGCATTCCATAAGGCCTCCCCCAGGATTTCCTTTTTCTAAGAGCATTCCATAAGGCCTCCCCCAGGATTTCCTTTTTCTAAGAGCATTCCATAAGGTTCTGCTCCGAACCCTTCCTCGGACATCATCCCAAGGTCCCTCCCAAGATCTTGTCCACGAGTTCTCTCCAGGTTAGCCTACCTGTGTCTCCCTGGTGGCACTCTTCAAGGAAGCTCAGTACAGTCCTTCGTAATGTCCTCCCCGCAACACCTCTTCAAAGGCCTTACTTAAGAATTAAATCTAAAGTCTTCTTCCAAAGGCGTACCTTCGAAATCTTCCCAAAGGTTTCCTCAGGGTCTTGAGGAAAGACCTTTGGAAAGGTCCTACCCCAGTGCCTTAACCGTGAGTCTTTACCCATGGACTTGCTCTAAAAGTTACCTTAGGATTTTGCACTAGCGTTCTCTCCGGTGCAATTACCTTACCTAAGAATTAAATCTAAAGTCTTCTTCCAAAAGGCGAATATATATATATATATATATATATATATATATATATATATATATATATATATATATATATATATATATATATATATATATATATATATATATATATATATATATATATATATATATATATATATATATATATATATATATATATATATATATATATATTTCCAAGTTAGAGACAAAAAGAAATGCTTTCCACTGGAGTCTCTTCACATTGTCCGCGTGTATAGTCCTCGCCAGAGATCTCACCTGGAACCCGCCGCCTGTGTAACACCTAGGAATCCTCTCCCAGGATCCATTCCTATTGATATCACTCAGAATTCTCAAGCTAAATCTGCCAGCAGTGGGGTCGAACCACGCAAGCCGTCACAGTGGGGGTGAGAGAGATTGCCGCACCGTCTATATTGACTCTATTGACAAATGAATACAGGGTCATCTGGCGCGAAAGCTGGACGAAAGAGGGGAATTCTGGAAGTAGAGGGCTTCCTGGAAAGGCCTTCCTTTTCAGGGACCGGGAATGGTCCCTGAAAAAAAAGAAGGCCTTTCCAGGGGGAAATATTCCTGGATGGGTAAACCTCTAGTGGTGCAAGGTTTTGGGATGGAAAGCACCTGGACTGGAAAATATTTAAGGGGGGGGAAATAGTCGCAGAAAGGGGAGTTGCTTGAAGGAAAATTTGATTTTATGAAAGGTAAATGTTCAGATCTCTGTTTTGGGAGGTCTCTGGAGTGTCAGGTAACTGAGCAGTGGTTAATGCCTCGCGACCTGGTCCCCGTCGCTCTGGGCATTGTCTTACGGTAACACC
Source organism: Procambarus clarkii (assembly GCF_040958095.1). Lineage (NCBI taxonomy): Eukaryota > Metazoa > Arthropoda > Malacostraca > Decapoda > Cambaridae > Procambarus > Procambarus clarkii. The sequence continues at coordinate 15,626,922 of NC_091200.1, read as the reverse complement.
AATGTTATCTTAACCCGCATGTGATGTCACCACTCAACCGGTTGGGCTCACACAACGCTGAGTCCGCTTTTTGTGTAGCTCGAACACAGCGTTGATTGATCCCAAGCATGTCGTTTGCTTAATGAATCTATACACGAATGATATATATATATATATATATATATATATATATATATATATATATATATATATATATATATATATATATATATATATATATAAAGCTGCATGAACGCGCAAGCCATATATCACTAAGAACTCTTTGACCCGGCCAGGATTCGAATCCAGTATCCTGGACGGCATGGGTTCGAATCCTGGCCGGGTCAAAGAGTTCTTAGTGATATATATATATATATATATATATATATATATATATATATATATATATATATATATATATATATATATATATATATATATATTAGTATATTTTGGTAGCAGTCTTTCCTATAGACATATATTATTAAATATGACCGAAAAAGTATGATTAATAATTCTAACACGAATTTTCTCAATGTTTCTTACATTTTTTTCTTTTTTTTTTTCACTGTTGATGGTAATATCTCGGGTAATATAATATTCTGAATAGTTGTTTCTATCACTAAAATTTATATTTGGTAAATTGTTAAACGATGACCCTTAATCAACTCTCCTGTCCGCATGTCTCGACATTTGATGAGCGTCTCTTCATCCCGTCCTGGAGCGACCGTCTCACCAGCAGTGAATCAGTCGTTTCCAGCCGCCAAGGTCGTCCATCTGCGGCGGTAAATCACTTCCTGCGGGAGCTCTTCGACGACCTAATCTCGCAAGAACAACGACAATCAACTTCTCGCCTGGTCGGGTCTCGTCCGCTGATGACCAGCCCAGGGGGGAAATGGATGATCGGGTCCAGTTTCAATTAGGAAGGTACAGATGACCCGTTGTTCAGACGGCTCCGTCTCCACGCCCCTCTTGGAGGTTAGTGGTGGGGGAGATCTGATCCGCATGGATGGTGGTGATGATGGTGGTTGTGGTGGCTGGTTGGCCTGGGCCACCTGGGTGGTGGTAGTGGTGGTGGGGGCTGGCTGGCCTGGTCTATATGGGTGATGGTAGCTGGATGTCTGGCTCACATGGTGTGGTTATGGGGGTAGTTTGGTGATGGTGGTTGTTGCGTCCTCCACCTGGGTGTTGGTAGTAGTGGTGGTCGTAGCTGACGTTCGAATCTGAATATAATCAAGTCTTAAATTTGTGGATAAAAGTGGCTTTCACAACTTCTTCTTTCACGGCATTCCATTTGATTTGATGTACAGACTACGAGAATTCCCTTCCATCTCTTTGACTCATTTGCGTTTTCAGCTTCCGCTTAAAACCTGTCATTATCCACCTTGTCTATTCCCCTCACTGATATGTTGTGATCATATTACCTCTGTTTCTTCTGTCCAGGGGCGGTTGTGGTAGTGGTGGTGATAGTAGTAGTAGTAGTAGTAGTAGTAGTAGTAGTAGTAGTAGTAGTAGTAGTAGTAGTAGTAGTAGCAGTAGTAGTAGTAGTAGTAGTAGTAGTAGTAGTAGTAGTAGTAGTAGTAGTAGTAGTGGTGGTAGTGAGGGTGGTACCTGGAATGTCACAAGCCTCTCTTCCCCCCCCCCCTCTCTCTCTCTCTCTCTCTCTCTCTCTCTCTCTCTCTCTCTCTCTCTCTCTCTCTCTCTCTCTCTCTCTCTCTCTCTCTCTCTCTCTCTCTTTCTCTCTCTCTCTCTCTCTCTCTCTCTCTCTCTCTCTCTCTCTCTCTCTCTCTCTCTCTCTCTCTCTCTCTCTCTCTCTCCCCAATTCCGTCATTACTTTTCCTCTGTCGCCTTTCTGTCTTCCTCTCTTCTCATTTTCCCCTTCCTCTTTCTCTTTCCCCACTTCCCGTTCTCAATCCTTCATATTTCGTTGAGATCCCCTTAAGGTCCGGTTAAAGCAGATAGAACCTATTTATCCGGATACAAAGGAGAACTATTTTACAGCACATACAGCACCGCTCCTGTGCCAGGTAAGTCCACTACGGGCTCACCATAGCCCCGTGCTACTTGCCCCGCTCCTGTGCCAGGTAAGTTACGGGCTCACCATAGCCCGTGCTACTTGCCCCGCTCCTGTGCCAAGTAAGTTACGGGCTCACCATAGCCCGTGCTACTTGGAACTTATGTTCCGAGTAGCTGAATCTATAACAGCGAGAACTATTACTTTTGCACAACACTGTTTAGCGTTGGCAGCAGTGCTACAATGTTCAATGACAACAGTGAATATTTCTTTCCATTTGAGTTTCCAATTGACTCCATATGCTGGAAATAACGACACTGGCATTTATCATTACTGCATGTGTTCATGCACAAGTTCCAATATATGTTACAATGATGTTAAAGATGGCACTGTGTGTATTATCATTGTCTGGTTTAATCGACTGAGCTACGACAGGGTAAAAAAATTTTACCCTGTCGTAGCTCAGTCGATTAAGGCAGTGTCTGGGATGCTCCCGGACGCAGGTTCGAATCCTCGTCACGGCCCTTGTGGATTTGTTCTCTCTCATTGTGTTTCGTCTCCGTCGGGAAGACGTTCTCTACGTCCCTATTTACAATTATTAAGTAGCTGGTAATTAAACGCCTTTTCTCTAGCGTAGAGGAGGTCACGCGTCTTGGATATGCGGTCGACAAAGTCTGCGTTCCATACCGACCGGCGCTCCATCTAGCTAGAAAATCCTTACTGTTTTCGATCCTCTCTCCTTCATCTTTACTTCCTCCTTCTTCGTTTCTTTCTCTCTCTTTCAGCCCCTACTCCCTCCTTCGTTCCTCTTTCTCCTTTATCTACTAGCTTTCTATCTCTTGCTTCTAAACACAAGGTATACAGAGCAAGGTATAGATAGTTTTAAATGACCGTAACTCTAAGAACACACGAGTCTTTTTACCTCATCATAAAACCAAAATTAAAACTTACATTAGCCGGCGACGACACTACAGAACCTGAAATACTAAACAGACATAGAACTGGATAGCTATGTTAGCCGGTACTTACCTACAGGCTGCCGCTGTCTCTTAGGCTGTTAGATTGTGGCTGTCGTCAGCTCCTTATTTCGTCTGTGGATGCTGCAGGGAGAATGGTATACTGCAATGAAGAGAAACGAGATGCTGTAGAAGACAGATTCTGGATGCTGCAAGAGTAAAAAATAACCTTGAAAAAAGAGCTTGAAAAAAAAATATATCCAACTTGTATACACTGGTTCGTGTTCTATTTTGTTCCTATATATAAAACACTTAATGAAGATACACTTTATTATTCCCTTACATCCACGAGAGACAAAGACAAAGTGATTGCGGCACTTTTTGAGAAATCCTTGAGGCAAACCAGTCTTTTAAAACCTAAAACCTTAAACTCTGGTGATGAATATCAGAGCTCTCTCCGCAGCAGTCAGTATAGTTCGTGATATAATTGTTTTTCCAGATGACTGATAAATTATAAAACAGCGGCAGAAAAAGAAACAGAACGGGAAACAAGATGCAGGAGAGCCTGAAAGCCACGAAAGATAAAACAGGAGACAGCAACACAGAGAGAGAGAGAGAGAGAGAGAGAGATAGCGACAGAGAGAGATAGCGACAGAGAGAGAGAGACAGAGAGAGAGAGAGTACAGGAAAAGATGCAGTGGAGATTGAAAGTCCCACCTGAGGCTGGCTTCACGTCACCACAAGGAATCTTGACGTCGTCTCTTGAGTCGACGTGAGGCAGCGATGATTCGAGATACAAGGCAGGATGAATGGAATGCTGGAGCAGGGAAAGCCAGCATGCTGCAACAGGATGGATGGGGTTATGTGGCAGGGACGAACAGAATGCTGCGGCAGGGATGGATTTTATTCTGTAATGGAAAGGATGGAGGGCGTGAGGCGGAGGACACAGAGGCCGGATGGGTGCTGGAGGCGAGAGGACCCAAGCGGGAGGCGGACACAGAGGCCGGATGGGTGGTGGAGGCGAGAGGACCCAAGCGGGAGGCGGACACAGAGGCCGGATGGGTGGTGGAGGCGAGAGGCGGAAATATTCATGGCGAGGGGCCTCGCTGGTGCAGATAACGACTGATGACAGCGAAGCTTTATGAATATTTCAGCATTACCCGATGTTGTCACAGTTTAACTCACTTATTTACCAGTTAAGAATGTTTTCGTCAGCATTTCACTAGCGAACAACAGTGAAAACAAACGCAATTAAAAATAAATATATATATATATATATATATATATATATATATATATATATATATATATATATATATATATATATATATATATATATATATATATATATATATATATATATATATATGTGTGTGTGTGTGTGTGTGTGTGTGACTATATATATATGTGTATGTGTGTATATATGTATGTATATGTATAAAGCATTACTAAAGGAGACACTGCAAGTGATTTATAATATATATTCATTACTGAATGCAAATTCTAACACTTTAATTCATTAAACGATTACATTTTATAATGGACTTAGTTTACAAATATATTATCTTTTTATGCAATATACAATTATATTAAAGCCTAACACATTATTATAATTATAAATGTACATTTATAATTATATGATGTATAATAAAATATAACTGCATTTTTTTTACTACCTTTTGAATTAAAGTACGTAGCGTGAGTACTTATACTGGCTAGGCTGACCAAACTGTGACATGATAATGGTCCAGCACGGCCAGAACCCACCGTTAAATGAACACATTTGAACAAAATGTGCTCATTTAACCATGTAATTAACCATGTAACCAGCCGTTATACTTCCTTGACTCACAGACCTGTGGGCTGGGGGGGGGGTCTAATTTTCACCCACGTTATGGTGAGTTCCTGTCTACCTATTCCCACATCCTGTTTCACTGTGTTATGGAGTAGTGAAAAAAAAATGAATAAATTTAAGAGACAACTGTGTAACAAATAATCGAAAATTTGTTTAACGGAGGGAATTAGTGCATGTAGGTGATTGTGATTCACCTACGGCGATGATTGTGATAGACGGCGATGATTTCCACCGCCGTCTACAGGGTGGGTATGCGATACATGATTAGCAAATCGAATTATATGAAACTAGCTCACTGCAAGGGTAAATTGTAAATAAATCACAATCACCTTAGTGATTGTACTTGTGGTTCAATTCTTGAGGCTATTGTTGATATATTCATTAAACTGTGTAACTAGCTTATCTAGACTGCAACTTGGTTAGCCAATCAAAATTTGGAGTTCATTTCCTAAGCCCATTTCGTGCTAATGTCCCGTTTTCCACCACCACCCATAGGACGGGTATGGGGTGCATAATAAATACACGCTCTACGGCTATAACTGTGGTCGTATCTGTAGCTGCATTGTTATCAAAACTGCACAAGTTCAAGAATCAAGGGCTGACATAATGTCAATCACTATCACTCAAAGTGCAGAACCAACTGGAATAAAGAACCGAGCACAATATGTACGGACAGCACAACGCATCCACTAGATAGTGTGGCACAGTAATTGCCAGAATTAGGCAGGGATATCTATCTATATCTATATATCTATCACGGATGTCGATATCTGTGGCATGTGGTAATGGCATGTGGTAAACTTCAGCTGCAAACTATATGAACAAGAGTTTGGACACAAAGGCGGGACCAAATAGTCAAAGACCAACCCCCGCAAGCACAACTGGGTAGGTGAGTACACACACTCTTCAACACTATTTGTGAGTGCCTTGTTGTCAATGGCTTTAGACCAAATGGTATGAGATACTTTGAGATATGTAACTACTTCATATGTAAACTATGATATGTACATATGTAAACTATGATATGTAAACTAGAGATATGTAACTACTTCATACACTTACCGGTCGTTGTCCGGTGCAACACCGGTCAACAAAAATTATTCCAGAGCTAAGTCAACTCACGTATCAGGAACGGTTGAGGGCTACAGGGTTTAACAACACTGCAACCCAGGCATAACAGGGTGGATCTTATTGAAACTTTTAAAATATTGAATAATTTGGACGATGGTGAACCAGAAAATTTTTTCAAAAGGTCAGACGTAACACAAACAAGGAGCAACGGTTTCAAGCTCAACAAGCCACAATGTAGGACCGAGAACAGATGCTTTTTCACCCACTGGGTTATTATCCCATGGATAATATACCATACAGTCTCCGTGGTGTAGTGGTAAGACACTCGCCTGGCGTTCCGCGAGCGCTATGTCATGGGTTCGTATCCTGGCCGGGGAGGATTTACTGGGCGCAATTCCTTAACTGTAGCCTCTGTTTAACGCAACAGTAAAATGTGTACCTGGATGAAAAAACGATTCTTCGCGGCAGGGGATTGTATTCCAGGGACCTGCCCGAAACGCTACGCGTACTAGTGGCTGTACAAGAATGTAACAACTCTTGTATATATCTCTCTCTCAAACCGCCTACCCGCTGAAGCAGTAAATGCCAAAACTCTGTTAACTTTTAAAATACAGCTGGAAAAGAACATTGAGGCAAGTGGGAGAGGGACCTTCGACAAGCCGCTGGCTTCTTGTCTCCGTTGTGGCCACTAAACATATCGTGGCACTCATGTAAATAATGTAAATTATGGTAGGGTCACATTTTAAGCAGTCTACCAATGTCTGGAGGATGTTAGGGTGGTTTTCTTTAATATTACGCACGACAGAAAATGTGAATGCTGTAGTATAGCGCATACTATTTTAGCCAGACACATGTCAATAAAGGCGACAAACGAAAGTAATTTACATTCTTTTCTATACGCGAATACAAATTCTAAACTTTTATTCATAAAATGGTTACGCATTTAGAACTAACAATTTACAAAAATTATAAATAAATGATCAATATATACAATAAAAATCAGATTACAGCCCAACACTGATCATTATTATGAATTATTATAATTATTAAATTCTAAACTGTTTACAAAAACTGTAAGGTCCCGTAGGACATGATGATAAATATGTGGACTGCATATTTTAAAGGGGGAGGGGAAGGAATTAGACACTGACATTCCTAATTATATTCCAATACACAAGAATCATGGATAAGATGGCGTTTCACGAGCGCTTTCGGCCTGGGTTCGTATTCTGACCGGGGACGGATTTACTAGGCCCCAATCCTTAACTGTAGCCTCTGTTTATCCAACAGTAAAATGGGTACTTTTATGTTAAACGATTTGGCGGGTCGTATTCCACGGAATATTAGGATTACGGACTTGCCTGGAATGCTATGCGTGCTAGTGATTTTACAAGAATGCAAGAACTCTTGTATATATAAATAAAAAACAGATAAAATAACTAGTGGCCACTTTTGATTATCACTAACACTTAGCATGTAAGTGGCTGTCCAAGCATCTACCAATTAATCACCAACTTGTGCACTCTCACAGCAACTTCATTCATATATGCAAATAGTTAATAAAAATAAATAAATCAATATTTATTGGGGTCTTAGCCTACCCAATGGCGTCTCTGGTTAAATACTGTGGAGAAAACCGTATTTAAACTACACTCCGGCAGGTGTATCACCTCTTTTGAGGTCATACTCGAAGGCGTGATTCGCTGAGCAGCCAATCAGACCCCAGGGGCAGCGTGTTCGCCCTTCAGTAGACACCAGCACCTCCAAGGAGTAAGAACCGATCCTAGCCTCACTCTCAGTAACCGACCATAGTACATGTAAGGCGACGTTGTCAGTTAACCTGTCTCCTCCAAGAGCTACTAAGACGTTATATGGAACGACGCTCGAGGCATCAGACTCAAGGTGGGCATTGATGCCTTTTGTGCTTGGGATGTGGCATAAGTAATGATGTGGTCGAAAGTCCAAATATGTCTTGAAGAACGACCAGAAAATAAATTTTTGTTGTATTGAATTTGGACAAACCGGAAAAGGTTTTGTATCTATTTTGCAAAGACAATCTAAACTAACCTTTCTTGGCCTAATGCACGCTATCTGAAGCCTAACATAGTACATATATATGTGCTATACTAGGCTTAGGGATATTTAAGTTTGTTTTTTAGCTTTATTTTTTCGGACTATAAAGTGAATAGTACCAAATTCTACTATTTAATTTCTTAGTATATAAATGTTTGTACTATTGTGCACATAGTTACAAAAAGTACTATCTAAACAGGAGGATAGGTTGACATAGTGGTACGATCGACCACATAATTACAAACAGTACTATTACTTCAGGAGGATGAGTTGGGATATGGCGCCAAAGATTTGTGTCATGGGTGTGCTGGCTTCTGCACCGCCACCTATACCGCTTCGTAGTGTATTATACCGGGAGTATCACTAAGATCAGCACTGTATACTGTACACCTTTCGCTATGTGACGAGTTTGCTTTGTTTTTTATTTTGTAAAAAAATTGTTGAATTTCTTCCTTTTCGCGACGTCTCCTTCCTGTAATGACGGCCATTTTACGTAATGTCGGAAATATCACCACAACAGTAAGGCTTTAGAATTATAAAGTACATTATTCAAGTGATATTATTGCAACTATTAAATTACCAGCATTTTATTGGTTGTAGATCCATGATTCATATAAGGCAATTTTTAAACAAAATTGTTTAGTATTTTGTGTAGCTGCCATAGTGTGTTTCCTCTTTACATGCATCGAGCCACGAAGGGCCTCCAGTCGGCTCCCAGAGGCATTATAGGCTGCCTTGGCATAGTGGAGTAGAGCCCAGGGGCCTCAAAGTCACCTATTGTCCGTACGACGCGGCCCCAGCTGGCCTTCCACGTTCGTCAGAACGTAAAACAGGTGCTTCTCTAACTTGAGTTGGGTACAAGGACTATTGCGCCCACTGTCTTGAAACTCAAACCGTGGTGCTGTCCTTGCATGTTATCATATACATATAGTGGGATGAGGTTACGTACCCAAAACTAGTCTTACCGTTATGTCGGGGCTGCTGTGCAGTTCTCTCCATGCAGAGTGTCATTGTGGGATTCAGTTGCTCACGCTGGCCTCTTTTGACACACAAGGTACCGCACCGTCCAAGCGAAGCCTCGACGTGGACATAAATTAGCGAGTTTCTCCCACACACAATAAATGAAAACTTTACCTCCCACAGCAATTTACTTCTAAACACTATACTGTATATGTACATTCAACTCATTTCAGTGGGTAAGTAGTTCAAAAAATGGAACAGAAGGCTTAAACACAGTAATGAAATAATTGCAAAGTACTTAGTGAAAGGAAATGAGCCCCGAATTGTCAGAAATCTGGCAACACTGAAGAAACATGCGCAGACTGGCAACACTCCGCTGGGCTAGTTCCGTCATCACCTGGGAGTCTCTACCTGGTCTTACACCTTTGTGGCTAATAATCTGTAAAGTTTATTACTATACTACACTTAGATCAATTAAACTTTCACTTGGTCATCACCGCTAAAAAGTAATATATTTATATTTCCCGACAGTAGGCTATAACAGCCTACATGTTGGATAACTAACTAGGCAACTCTTCCCCCCCCCCTTCAGAAACTTAAAAAAAAACGTAATAAACTCCAAATTAAAGTTTCCTGCTTCCTTATAAGCAGAGCAGAAATGAACATGGGTCATCTTACATACGTATACTTTGAAGTATGACCCTCAGGTGGGAGAGGCTTGCAGTAAACACCCGACACAACGTAACACTCACAGATGTTTGAAACCAACTTGTTCAGGAGCTCATTACCGTCAACCCACAACCACAGTGACATTGTTGGCGTGGGGGTGCCCTCACTCGCTGTCCCGTTCTTTAATACTATAGTGTAACTACATGGACCTAGGATTAAGTGCACGAAACACACATAAATACATATATACAATATACCGTGGTGATCATGACATTGACCGAGGAGCAGCGCTTAGGCGTGAGTGAGGTTACTAAAGGCAGAAATTATTGTCCTTTGGAGAACAACTCGTGGAACTGCTGGAACAAACTAATCGCAATTAATGAAGAACTGAATAGTGTAATGTGGTAAATTACTGGATAGGTTAATGGTAAATGAGTGAATAGTGTGATGGTAAATAAGTGAGTACTGTAATGATAAATAAGATAATAGTGTAATACTATATAAGAAAATAGGTTGAGGGTAAATAAGTGAATAGTGTAATGGTAATTAAGTGAATAGTGTAATGGTAAATAAGTGAATAGTGTAATGGTAAATAAGTGAATAGTGTAATGGTAAATAAGTGAATAGGGTAATGGTAAATAAGTGAATAGTGTAAGAATGAAGAAGTGAACAGTGTGATGGAAAGAAAAACGAAAAGAAATTCCAAATAATACTTGTAAATAATTAAAACTTAAATATTGGAAACTGTTGCAGTAAATTTTAAATATGCATAGCTGTAAATACAGAAACAAATCATTACTCTTTATAAATCAACATAATTGCCTTATATTTATATGGCCAAGCTGTAATTTACCAAGTTGATACTACCGATTCTAGTGTGATAAACTGAGCCTGAGAAGTATCGATAGATGCTGTTCTCTTAAATATCCCCCTTAATGGTACTTGAGGAGAGTGGAGGTGGCTGCGTTTAATATGCTCACTTGGAGGTGCATATCACTATGCACCTCCAAGAAATAACAACTGATTCTAGCCACCCACTCGGTTATGAAGACGCTGAGTTCCTCGAACATCCCTCACGACCTTCACAGAGACCAACGCAGACCTTGTCCCCAGTCAACCCGTCGGCTCCCGGAGCCACAAAGAAGCTACGGACATCAGCCACAGGTGAGCCTCCTGTACCCTCCTTCTCCACACCTCTACAAGTTGAATGCATATTTTTTCTTAGTATTTTGTTACTAGTTTTGAATTGAAGCAGGTAGACTCCTAGGCTCCCAGTTAGCTCCCTTTGTGCTAACCAAACTAGGTGCCTCCCAGGAAAAAACTTAATGCATATCACACAGAAATCACAATTGCGTAAATAAGATCCACAATCAAATGTGGATCAAATGAATCCACATCAAATGAACTAATCCACAAAGGCCGTGACGTAGCATGACCTATTCTTATTGTAACTATTTCTACTTTCTTATTGTCCATTATGTCATATATGTACTATGGTCCTCATCGTTACTATAAGTACTAATTTAACAGGAGGATGAACTGTATGTGGTCTTATACCCACAGACTTAGATCAACACAATTATTAATATGAGACCTTCCTACCTCATCCCATAAAAAAAGACCAAGCTAATATTAAAATCCTCATAGATAGGAGGATTACGTAAATTTTAAGATCCAGTGAACGCCTTCAATAAAATAAATTAGGCATCTTATCCTGAAAAAATCGTCGTCAGAAACCTCCTACCACAATGACGTTGGGATTTAAATTAGCTACCTGAGATATTTCAGCAAACATCTTCGTACACATAAGAACAGTTGCTGTTGCTGGTGAAACACCGCAGATACACACAAGATCATCTACAGTACTGCCAAGAACCATTAGCAACTCTTATGGAGGTCGTATGCCCCGATATGGTATTGGCAACATCAACTTTACATTGCACGCTGTTATGAAACAGGATTCTTGTTATCTTGAGTTGATTTCGGGGCTTTAGTGTCCCCGCGGCCCGGTCCTTGACCAGGCCTCCACCCCCAGGAAGCAGCCCGTGACAGCTGACTAACAGGTACCTATTTACTGCTAGGTAACAGGGGCATTCAGGGTGAAAGAAACTTTGCCCATTTGTTTCTGCCTCGTGCGGGAATCGAACCCGCGCCACAGAATTACGAGTCCTGCGCGCTATCCACCAGGCTATGAGGCCCCCCTACGAGGCTACGAGGATAGCAGGACTTCCTGTACAGAATCAGATATCTAACAATTCAGTTGCTTGCAATGTTAAAAACGCTCTATCTATAATTTGGATAAGATTTTAACATCATAATATTTTATGCCAGTACATCTTCCTGCAAATTCTGGCATGTGTATTAATTTTATTTTATTTTCTTGTCATTTTATTTGTAATTGAATGTAATCTTTATTAGAGATATATATGAAGGAGTGAAGTAGTGAGGTATAACATATTTGAAAGTGAAGAAGAAGAACAGAGGAGTACTTGAATTTATTAGGCCTATGGTTTTGATTAAATAAGATCGAGCGTGAAGCAGATTCGGTGTATAGCTGAAATTAGTTAGAAATGTGATAGGCGATGCTTCTATTTACCCCGTAGGCCTATCTGTGATCCATGTTATTAGTCGAACCTAACTTATCCTAACCTAACATAGGCGCCTGACAGCTGGGTGGACAGCGCTTCGGATTCGTAGTCCTGAGGTTCCGGGTTCGATCCTCGGTAGAGGCGGAGACAAATGGGCAAAATGTTTATTTCACCCTGATGCCCCTGTTACCTAGCAGTAAATAGGTACCCGGGAGTTAGACAGCTGCTACGGGCTGCTTCCTGGGTGGATGCCTGGTCGAGGACCGGGCCACGGGGACACTAAGCCTCGAAATCATCTCAAGATTACCTCACCTATCCAAACGTAACTTAACATATCCTAGTTTCACCTAACTATACTTATCCTAACCAAACCGAACTTATCTTAATCTAGCCTATCCTAACCAAACATATCCTGACCTAACCTAACCAAATTTAAGAGAGCCCAACGTATCCTGATATTGCTTAACCTTGCCAAACCTAGCAAGCCTAACCTAACCGAACTAAACTTACCATAACCTAACCCAACCTATCCAGACTTGAACAAACCTTGCCTAACCAGACTTAGCTTAATCTAACCTAGCCTAACCTAACCCAACATAACCACCCCACCCCCCACCCACCATCCCGGAATCTGCTGGAATACGAAAGTTTAACAATCACGGATAACGTCCAATTTTCTTAAGATTATTTTATAGTGACCCAAATGTGTGTACTCAAAAGCCCAAGTTTTGAATTCTAATGCCCTGAATTCAATGACCTGATCTATTGTATTCAATGGTCAAAGCTATTGTGCTATGGGGGCCAAGTTACTATAATCAGTGGGTCAAGTTGTTGCATTTAAGGGTCATAGTTATTGAATTTAAGGAAACATGTTATTGCAAAACAATTCACAGATCTCAGTTGTTGAATTCAAGGGCCAAAACTATTACATTTAAGAGTCAATCTTGTGCATTCTAAGGTCACAGTCACATAAGAAGGATATATTAGAAAGAACCACACCCATAGTGTATTTCTTTTATTGAAAATCGCTGACACACATTGGTGACATTTTTTGTGGCATTGTGGTACAGAGAGCGGAGAAGCCTAGCAACAACACCACTAAGTTCATCACATGCCAGCCTCGTGTAATGGACACATTGTTGCGTGCATGTATCCGTATATGTATACATATATGAATGTATACATGAATTTATACATGCTATATACGCTTCTCTTCCCACTGTACGGTTTTGACTCCGTTTTTTTGGTTCCTCTGGATATAAGTGTCATGTATACTGAAAAACTATACATGCTGATAATCTGTTATGGGATGGGATGGTTCGAGTAAGAATTAGGGAAGATACAGAGACACAGTTCTTCTTTGATTGACAGCAAATCTAGTTTTAAGTTTCCAGAAATGATGAAATTTTCCAGTTTTAACATTTGTCCATCAGTTGTCACAAAATTCCAGCAGACAGACCATAAGAACACAAGGCTAAGGGGAAACTGCAAAAAGCCTCTTTGGCCCATGAGAGGCAGTTGTTATTTATATCAAACCAAATTTATGCATATTCAATTTTATCCTTAGCTTGAAACTAATCTAGAGTTCATAATCTTTTACCTTACACATTAATTTGTTTTTATAAATTAACAAGCACCTCTTAAACAAGTATTTATCCAGGTCTATTGACTTTTGTGAGGCTTTCTTGCCGCTCTGGCGATTCCTCAAGCAATTACAATATTTCCCCAGCAGTTATGATCCATTCCAGCGGTTCTGAACGACGTTCCAACAGTATTGACTAGTTTTAAGCGTTTGAGAACATTGTTCCCCTTAATACTTATGTAAACTCCCAGCTTGTGTAAACCACAAATCATGACCAGCATATAGAAGGATAAAGTAGTGAATTTCTTATTAAGAGTTAAATACTAAGTTTACGTCTGACAATTGACTGTCTGTAGGCTTCAAGGACTAGTACGTAAACAAATATATACAATAGATTTGGGATTTTTGTCAATTCCATTGTTAATGTACATATTTTCAAATACTGGGGACACGGGGGTTCATAATTCAATGTGCTAAGTAGTTTTATGACAGGAAGCGTGGATGTGTCAAGGAGGTGTGGTAGTGCGGTGGGGCGAGTGTCAATAAGCGAGTGTCACGGGGCGTGGGTTTGTCAGGGAGTATGTGTGTGTGTGTGTGTGTGTCAAGAGGCGTTGGTGTTTCAAGCGGCACTGGTTGGTCAAGAAGGGTGGACGTGTCGGGTGTCAGAAGGGCTTGGGGGGTGATGGTTTGGGAGTGTCACGTAAGGAGAAAGATAGAGACGTGCGGTAGACTGTGTTTGATGTACGGATAGCGGAACTCGGGAGGTAGTAGGATTCTGTTGTCAAATGAATTGAGAAGGGTGATATATTATTGGGGTGAGCTGACAGCAGATGCAGTATTAGTAATGCAAAGGGTATCAAATAATACTAGGGGGCCTTGATGTTGGGTAACAGGTGGCAGGATGATGAGTGGCAGGGAGTTGGGTGGCAGGGAGGAAAGGAACATGGCTGGGGAGCAATATAGGGAATATAGGGAAAGTTGGGAATGTCGACATGTCGGAGGTAGGAAATACAGCACTGCCTAGAAAACGTCATATGATATAACATTGAAATGGTATTGTGGGTCGAGTGTCATATGGGAAGGGAGAAGCTTGAGTGACATATGTGAGAAGTCTTGAAGGTGGATGAAAGGCTTCTCCTGGCGGATACCACATATACCACAGCTAGGTGGCAGCTCTGGGAATGACGTCAGGTGAATGGGAGATGTCTTCAGCTTCCCCATTAAAATTCTTAGTTGTTTTAAATGTTGGATAAGTCTATCCGAATTGGTGCTTCGTGCTAGCACCAATTCTTCGGTGCTTCGTGCTGTTGGTCTATTTTAATACCCCGGGGTGCGAATTTGTGCTAATGGACTCTTTTCATTTGTTTACTGTTGAGATGTTCTACTGGTCTGTGCTGCTAGTATGAACTGCTGGCAAGTTCTGCTTGTCTGCGTCACAGGTTTACGCTGCTGGGCTGTGCTTCTGGTGTGAGTGGCTTGTCCGTGTCGCCGGTCTTAGCCTCTTGACTCCCCCCACCCCCCCAAACTCCAAGGACACATCAATCTTCAGGAACTTCAATTGTTCGCCTCCTCGGACGCAGGTTTCCTGGAAGAAAAGGAGTGCACAAGTTAGAAGAATTCGTGTAGGTGAGAAGAATTCGCGTTGATGAGTGATTCATGCAAATGAAATGGATTCGCACATGTGTTAGGGATTTGCATTGTTGCAAGCGAATGGTATTGGAAGGAGGGATTTTGCAGGTGACAGAAGTTTACACACATGGGGAGAAATTGGTATAAAAGTCACGGATTTGCGCAGGTGAAAGGTATTCGCATAAGTAGAAAGCCAATCATGGAATTTTTTTTAATTAAAATTAGACTTCTAAATTTATAAAAACTTATGCAAATTGCTACAATTATCATAAATTAACATGTCAAAGCAGCAGCTAAGAGCCTTTTTGTGAACAAGAAAATTGTTATCAGCAAATGCAAAAAGCCTTCAGTGCATGCATTCCTCTAAGTCTCTGAAGGAATTTGTCGACTAAGTGGGAAGGTCGCAGCCATCGGGTGTGAGATCTCTTGACGTTGAGTCGCTGCTCATCAGTGGGCACGTGGATGAGACACTGAGAATGATGATAGACAAAGATTATCGAGATCCAGTTTGCACTCCTCTAGAGATTCCAGAATACACACTTAGGCAACTGCTCGAAGCCTGTCAACAATGCATACTCTAATGGTTATGTGGAAGAGGTTATCAAGAGGAAGGTGAAGCACCACCGATGCAACTAACTGAAGAGGAAGTACCTGTCCCAACTATAAGACTCTACAACAAGTAAAGACATATTCGACAGAAGACTCCCTCCCACCATTGAGAAGTAGAACTCTCCTGAAACCAAATGGAACGTCTTGGAAGAGATGAATGTCGTTCATGGCTTTACATTCCCACTTGGGAACCGTCAGCCCCAACGATCTCAATATATAGGCAAGATGACAACTTCTTTTCAAAGTGCTTCATACAGCACTAATAAGAGAGCTCTATCAAAGCTCACATCATTTCAACACACTACCAACACCACCAGATACATCCAGACCAGCAACACTGAAATAACTGACAGATACAGTGACAATACAAAAAATTGGACATAGAAAATTAGACATAGAATTAGACATAGAAAGTACTTAACATAAAGCACTCTCATCCAATTATCAACAACAAGGCTTCACTTAGGTGCATCCTACCATCCACAGAACCAAGGGATAACTACCAATTTACACCACACCAACAGCCCAAGACGACCAATGAGAATGCAAAGCAAGATTACACCGTCCTCTCGACTGGGCAAAATTTCACCTCTCGTCATACCTGCATTTAATATGTACAGTGGTACAGTCTACCAATTTGTATTTCTTCTACCACCGAAGGTCCATTGAAAAAAATTAAGTTTAGTAACAACCTAACATAATCACATCCTTCTTGGGTATATATTCTGCTGCTGTAGCTAACTTGTATCCACTTCGTCTCTATCTTTGAAAATGCTGACAGGCTGAATGAAACGCATCTCTTAGCGTCAACCTATATAACATATATCGCGTGCATACAAAAATGCACTCCTTCCCAAGTTCTGTCGGTACTTCTAGGGCTGAGCATGCTGAAGAGAAGGAGGAGGAGGAGGAAGAGAAGGCAGAGGAGCAGGAAAAAGCATTAAGATTAAAGAGAAGAAGCAGAAGAGCCTTCACCACCACTCACTTCAGGCAGCGGTAGATGTCCGGGACGTCGACGAGGAAGCACAGAACAGAGTCCCCCAGGAGGAGAGTGGCGGTCATGTCGGTGTCATCAGCTGTGGTCAAGGAGGATCATGTAGTAATTAGTTCATCTCGACCCACCCGGGTGGGTCGTCGTCGATCCCTTCACACCTGTGGATCGTCGAGGACGCCCACCCTCCACACGTATGGATCGTCGAGGACGCCCACCATCCACACGTGTGGATCGACGAGGACGCCCACCATCCACACGTGTGGATCGTCGAGGACGCCCACTATCCACACGTGTGGATCGTCGAGGACGCCCACCATCCACACGTGTGGATCGTCGAGGACGCCCACCCTCCGCACGTGTGGGTGGGTGGATGGAGATTTGAAGCCATGTTTATTAGTTATCATCTTAATAAATCTGTTTATATTAAATGTTGAGTAATGGTAAAGCAAATACTGAAAACAATAACAAATTAACTTGCTCCATGGGGAGATAATAGTCTCGAAGCACCCGCTGACTGTCTCTTACCCCCAAGGCTAACTTTCCACTTCGCCGTAATTGTCGGAGTTGCTACGCTGTTTCTGTTATCTGGTCATCTAGTATCGTCTAGTATCACCTACACAAAATTCAGATTATTTTAACTGTTCTTTCTTTTGTCTTCCTCCCTTGATTGTCGACCGTCTGTTGCAAGGACTCTGGACCTTCCCGTACTCTGTCTTTCCTGTCTTTGCAATTATTAATGCAGTTTCCCCCTCACTGTCTCATGCTCTGGTAAACTCTATGTCCTCAATACCAGTACATGCATGTCCCTCTGACTGGCTCCTCTCTTTCTCTTCCCACCTTTGCAACATAGTGTTTCCTTGTGCATTACGTCTATATTTCTCGTTCCTCAAGTACCTCTCGTTTCCTCAGACTTGAGGATCATTTCCGTCAACCCATCCCTCATACCCCCAGCGCTCTCAGGCTTGTCAACAGACTCTCCAAAATAGTGTGAACATAAATACATTCTTCTGAATTTTATCTTTTGTATACTCACCTTCGGGAGTGATAGCAGAGGAGAATTCAGACTCGGGAGGGGAGCCAGACCTCTTGCCGTAGCGGGAGCCACCGATGAACCTGGAGGACCGGATCTTGATCTCCGGCAGGCCTTGAGGAAGGGTAGATCGTCCGTTCCGGTTAACGTAGAGGCCCGATCGAACTGAAAGAAACACGACTCGACTCCAAGATGGGCACCGGACACAGCGGGGCGACATTGCGACCAGCAACGCCGGTATTGCTGTATGGTGCTGGAACATTAAACTACTGTCACTAGTGCTCCTATACCTCCTCTCTGACGGATTAGATGGTAGAAAAGCAGAAAGACAGAGTAAAATAACAAAATACTGAAGATCGTGAATCCTTTTCCCTCAAGGAAAGTTTCCTTTCCCTGTCCCCCTACTCCGAATAATATCAGGTCGAAGGAAAAATATTAAAGAATGGGAGATGTAGGAGAAGAATACAAGAGGAGGTAGAAGAGGAGCAAGAGAGGAAAAGGCAGGCAAAGGAGGAGGAGGAGGCCAAGGCCATGCCCTGAGCCAATCCTTAATATGCCCTCAGAGGGCCACAGCAGCCGTTCTGGGGGGTATACTTAGCCATATTAAAAGCGTCCAACGGTCTATCGGGGGAGAGAACCTTCTCTTGCGTTCATTAGAGACAGATTTTAAAATATTGTTCCTGCAATGTGTGTGTGTGTGTGTGTGTGTGTGTGTGTGTGTGTGTGTGTGTGTGTGTGTGTGTGTGTGTGTGTGTGTGTGTGTGCATGATTGGGCGGGGGTGATTGTGTGTATGTATGTGTGTGTGGATAAGTCATACTGTGTGTCATATTGTACATACGTACATACGCACATACATTTTGTCCAATATTGTACATGTACAAATTTACAAGAACACGCAGGATGAATGCCTCATCTCGTGATGGTAACAAAATTAACTTAAAAAGTTCAGGTTAATATAATACAACAGTCCTAGAAAGGAAGAGGAACACAGAGGATATGATCCCAACGTGAAAGATACCGATGACAATAATCAAAGTGGACAGAGACAACTTCTTTAAACTAGGATAAAATTCAGGTGGTGATCAAGTGTGATGCTGTGAGAGACGTAGTGGCTGCCACTTCAGGAATCAACTTCAAAGGGCAGTTCTACGCTGATCTCAAACGTTAAGGGTTTTAAACACGCGCAGGAAAAAAAGCTAAAGGCACCCACATGTATTCAATTATTCCACGCAAGATATGGATCTAGACGCACATGTATAGCATTCATCTCCCCACCTCTGTTCTCCTCCCCTCTTCCCCCTTTCCCTCCTTCCCTCACTCCCTCATCCCTCTGACTCCCTCTCTTATTCCTCTCATCGAAAAACAATATTCAATCTACTTAATTAACACTATTCACCGGCCACAGGTCTCAGACGACTCCGGGTCACAATCTTGTAGTCGAAAGCTTTTTCATCTTAACTAATTTTGTGTACATATCGACCCCCAACACCCCCCTCCCCTCCCCTGCGCCACAAATGGGGTGTGGAAGAGGAGACAGGGGGGGGGGGGATCACCCCCTGAACCCACCCACAAACCACTTGTAACTAAGCATTAAGTGCCTTGTTGGGGGTGGAGGTGGTGGATTGGGTGATACAGGTGATGCGTCTAATAAGTGGATCAATAGACCTGTGTTGTGGTGTACTGTGGGGAGGGGGGGGGGTTGGGGTGAGGGGTGTTGGGTGGGGAGCTTGGGGTGGAAGGCGGGGAAGTCGTAGGATGAGGGTGTTGGAGGGGAGGAGGTTGTGGGGATTTACCCTCTGGTAGGTTAGGAATTAGGAGAAAGGAGGGAGAAGGTCGGGCAGTGTGCCTAGAGTGAGGAAGAAAAAAGTGACGAGGGGAGGAGGGGGAGTGAGTTAACGTACTAAGGGGGAAAAGGGTAGGGAAAGAAAAGGTGGATAATGCATAAATCTTTGTACTGTTTTGTCTTGGCGGTGAGGGGGGGGGGGTTACTATACTGCTTCCAGCGTGTGGTACCTAGTGTCACAGTGTAGCAGAAACGACCCTTCTCTCTCTCTCTCTCTCTCTCTCTCTCTCTCTCTCTCTCTCTCTCTCTCTCTCTCTCTCTTTCTCTTAAAGCTAATTTCCCTCCTCTAATAGGCAGCATCAAGTGTACTTCTGTGACTGTATACAATACATTATAGGCTGTGGCCCGGTACTTTCACCTGAAGCAACAACCCGCTGTAACCTAAAGACTGTCTCTTGTGTTCCACTGCTGCCATAGAGTGCCACATTCCACCACCTTCCTCCCCCATACCACAATAAGCCAGGCCTATCCGAGCTAGCGTAATAATCCAGGTTACTCACCTGCAACCTCTCTGGTGTCGCTCCTCTTGCCATAGCGCTGAGAGTAGAAGCCCTGTGAGGCGGCCAGGGTCAGCAGGGCGGCCAGCAGGACCAGGGTGGGGCACGCGCCGCGGGTCATCTGTAACACAGGTCAAAGGTCAGGCGTTATGTGTTAACTCTTCGCTGACTCGGACGGGGTGAGCTGAGTGTCCACAATGCGCCTGGTATAACAGGAAGCGGATTAATTGGTTACATAAGCCAAGCACAATTAGGTGGATGAACAGCCTGGTTCTAAAGAGGATTTGAGCCCTTGGCTTAGATTATTAGCTAGCCACACTCTCCACCTAGCCCTCGGCCTAAGCCAGCTAACCAACACTTTCTCACCGAACAAATCCACAGGAGTCATGGTGAGGGTTCGAACTTATGTGTTGGGTGTTCCCAGTTGCACGCTCTAGTCGACTGTTCCACGACATGGGAAAATAATTGCAACCTGGGGTACTACTGCACCCGCAAGTATCCCGAGGCTTCCACTGAAGATGAACTGGGGTTTCCAGCCGAACACCCAGCGCATAGATTCGAACTGTCATTAAGGCTCATGTGGATTTGTTCATTGATATAACAAGATAATGTGATTTCTCGGTGTATATTACGCCGAGAAATCTATATACTCTCGATATTAGATCTCTCTCTTCCCCTCTCCCTTCTCCCTCTCTCTTCTCTCCCTTCATCCCCCTTCCCCCCTCTTTCCCAAATTCCTTCTCTTCCCCCCCCCCTCTCGTTCTTCTATTTCTTCCCGTGTCTTCCTCTCTCTCCTCCCCTCTCCACCTTTCTCCCCTTCTCCCCTACTCCTCCTCTTTCTCTTCCCCTATGCACCCCCTCTCCACCTTCCCTCCCCCTCTCTATCCCCCCTCTCTAACTTCCTGTCTTTTCTTCTCTCTCATCTCCAAAGTCCCCCTCTCTCCCTCTCCTCCCCTCTTCCCTCCCTGCCCCTCCCCCTTCCCTTTCTCACTCCTTGAAAGGCAGATAGAGGAAGAAAGCAGGAGAAGTATTCAGAGAAGATTAAGGGAATGAGATAGGACAGTGGAGAAGATGACAAGAAAATATAGGAGAGGGGCTGTCAAAGATGCTTGCCGGGAAGAGGGGGGGTAGTGCCATCAAGGAATGCCACCACTAGCTGTCAAACCTAAATACAAACCTACCAAACCTCTCTACCTCCCCTTCCAAACCTGACGGAGGGAAGGGGGGTAGAGAGTGTGTGTGTGGGTGTCACTGAGTGTCATAGTGAGTGGCACTCTCCCACCTGGCACTCCCACCTGGCACTCCCACCTGGCACTCTCCCACCTGGCACTCCCACCGGCTCTGGCCCTCACCAGGATGAGGAGCGACGGAGGAAACAAGGAGAATAGAGGACAAGTGATAGAACAATAGGAGAGGATAAGGGGATAGGAGAAGACGGGAAGAGGATATGAGATAGGAGAGAAAGATAAGAGGATAAGGTATTTTCATAAGGATAAATGGGTAAGGGAGGTAGGAGGGGATAACAAAAATGAGGAATAGGATAAGTAAATAAGAAGATAAGTAATAAAAGAGGAACAGAAGAGGATTATCGGTTTGGATAAGATTAAAATCACACTCGGGAAAAGGAGGAATATTTTGTGAGAGGGGACATGATTATCACATTAAAAATTCTAATGGGGATTGCTCAAGGCAGAAAGAGCAGAACGAGTGCCAAAGATGGAAACCATAGACACAATAAGTCAGAGAGAACTCAGAAACAACGTCTCATATGTTAGAGAGAGAAGTGGTTCTGGTTTCACGAAGTGATTAAAGTTAAAACCATATATTTTTTAAGTTAATTACATATTTACAAATGTATATATAAGAAGGAAAAATATGGAGAGGACTCAAGTCATTGCCTTAAAATTCTAAAATGCTCGAAAGGCGGGCATTTAGAAGTTTGCAATCAGCCTTGCAATCACATATATATGTCTACCTAGGTGCGCGCGCACACACACACACACACACACACACACACACACACCACTCTCCTCGCTTATGATAACCATTATCATTTTTAATTATCACCTGCTGCTATATTGGGTCTCACTTTTTGTGTCGTACGAAACCAATATTTGATCAGAATTTTTGTATTTACTATAAGACTCTTAATGAGAGTTTCTTGTTCTCATTCTTATTTTCTCACTTCACTTACAGATCGAAGTGGAGCCGTTTTCTGTTTCTGATTTTATATGTTTAGTTTACGCCCTGTGTGTGTGTGTGTGTGTGTGTGTGTGTGTGTGTGTGTGTGTGTGTGTGTGTGTGTTGTGTGTTGTGTTAGGCATGTTTAGTTAGTGTTTCTTATGTTTAAATATATATTGTAATCTATTGCTATAAACGAGAATGTGTGTTTGTCAGTCTAAGATTGGAAAACACATGAGAGGGAGGTAAGGAGAGAGGGAATAGGGGGAAAGGTAGGAGAGGAAGACGTAGGTGGAAAGGAAAGGAGAGAGTGGGAGAGAAGGTGGAAGAAAAGGAAGACGATGAAGATATACTAGAGGGGGGAGGGGGGAAAGGAGACCCAGGCACCGCCGGGCATCCAAACATGTGGCTACATATATACATGGACAGGTGTATATGTATACATGGAAAGGTGAAATGGAATTAAACAAACTGGTACAAAAATTTTCCTTCCATCTCGACACTTCTCGGTGGTGTTCGCCTGAGGCCACATTGCAAAATGTATCACTTTACCGTCATCGAGGCAGCCAAGGCAGTCTTACCCCCTTGAACAATGTGTCCAGAGGAAAAATAACATGCAAATATTTTTTTAAAGTAGTAGAGAGAGAGAGAGAGAGAGAGAGAGAGAGAGAGAGAGAGAGAGAGAGAGAGAGAGATGGGCAAATTACCAGAGACAAAGATATTCATTGGTCGAAACTGCATTGCTCTCAGACACTCCCCCTTTCCCCTTCTTTTCTCCCCTTACACTCTCCTCCTCCTCCTCCCCTTCTCTTCTCCATCTTTTCCCTTCCCCCATTTCTCCTCAACTGCTACTGCAAAAATTCCTTATTTTTTTTTCTCTCCTTATTTATCATTCAGTCTCAATCTTCACTTTGAAATTTTCACGTGGCTTAAAATACCTTACACGAAAAAACAACTTATAAAAACAGAAATAGATACAGTGAGAGATAATGAAGAGACATAATGAGACAGACAGACACAGGGGAAACAGAAAGGGACAGAGAAAGAAACACAAACAGAAGATAAAGACAGAAGATAAAGACAAATGTAAAGAGACATATAGACACATACACACACATACACACACACACACACACTCACACACACACACACACACACACACACACACACACACACACACACACACACACACACTCACACACACACACACACACACACACACACACACACACACACACACACACACACACTCACACTCACACTCACACTCACACACACACACGCGCGTCCTCAAAGGCTCATATAATGCAGAATATGCATCAGCAGCGAGAAGAACAGTCAAAGAGAACTCAATTTGACGCTATTTCTATATAACTCAATTTCTAGTTAACAATTTAACTAGAAGATAGATAGGACCATAGTTGATATGATTACAACATGCAAGATACTAAGAGGAATTGACACAGTGGATAGTCTCTCCCAGATGAGCACAAACACAACACATTGACATGCCGGGAACTTGGAAACCCAAATGAGTCAGAAAAATTAAAGAAAATACTCGTGTTTAATGAGGTTAACACATGGATTGCTGTTGAGGCAGAGGATGAGCACGCAGAGGATGAGGAAGCAGAGGATAAGGAAGCAGAGGATGAGGAAGCAGAGGATGAGGAAGCAGAGGTTGAGGAAGCAGAGGTATTGGAAGCCACTTCAACTCACAGCTTCCAGAGCAAAACCCACAGTGCCAGAGAACGATGTGAAGGTTATGAATACACAAGAAACAACACCTCAGATGCTTAGATCTCATCCCCTACCCCCCTACTAACCCCCCCTCAATCCCCCCCTTACCCATTTTCCCACGGCGACACAATTAGCAGAACCCAGCGTCCTATTAACCATTAACCGAGAGATTTATCTTGCGGGTCAGGTGCTCCTCGACCACCACCACCTTGCAGCCCCCATTTGCAACAATGGCACTTGAGAAGTGGGAGAGAGATGGTCTGTTGCTGTTTTTTGGAAGGGGAAGTGATGGGGATTTTCTAGCTCCTCTTCCAGCTTTCCCTCTCACCTGTTCCTGGGCTGGGATTCGTGAGGAACGGGAGATGCTTGCATGGATTCTAGCAGTTGCGTGTCAGTATATCGTGAAGATGGTTGTTGCTTAGGGCATGATACAGCCTTTCTAGACACGAATGTTGAACACTTGTAGCGAATGTTGAATGTGTGTGTTTATCAAGTAGAAAGCGAGGTTGATATCTCAATACAGCCACGCAGACAGGCACATATAGTTGATCAGATAGTCGTGTAACCATCCACGCAGATAACTATCTTTGCAGATAACCATCCACGCAGCCATTCAATGAGACAGGCAGCCAGAGAGAGAGAAACACGGGGCCACGGTGCACCTGTCACAAGTGACGGCCCACAAGGCGTCTTCACAA
Source organism: Procambarus clarkii (assembly GCF_040958095.1). Lineage (NCBI taxonomy): Eukaryota > Metazoa > Arthropoda > Malacostraca > Decapoda > Cambaridae > Procambarus > Procambarus clarkii. The sequence continues at coordinate 15,601,956 of NC_091200.1, read as the reverse complement.
TTTCCGGGTCGCTCCTGCCTCTGTGACAGGTGACGTTGGCGGGCTCGCTGTCAACCAGCTGATCATACGGACAGCCAAAATGTCGAGGCGTTGCTAAAGACATATTGATTAAATGTGCTTGGGAGAGTTTATTGCAATATGTGCATGTTCACTCTCCCTTGAGGTTATCTTGAGAGGATTTCGGGGCTTTTTTAGTGTCCCCGCGGCCCGGTCCTCGACCAGGCCTCCACCCCCAGGAAGCAGCCCGTGACAGCTGACTAACACCCAGGTACCTATTTTACTGCTAGGTAACAGGGGCATAGGGTGAAAGAAACTCTGCCCATTGTTTCTCGCCGGCGCTCGGAATCGAACCCGGGACCACAGGATCACAAGTCCAGTGTGCTGTCCGCTCGGCCGACCGGCTCCCCATTAGCACGTCCCTGCACATAGCGTCGAAATCAAATGACACACAGAAATCACAATAGATCAAATCACAAATCACAATCATCAAATTAACAAATCCACAAGGGCCATGTTGTAGCTCAGTCGATTAAGGCAGCGTCTGGGATGCTCTTGGACGCAGGTTCGAATCCTCGTCACGGCCCTTGTGGATTTGTTCAAATGACCTGTTGCTGTGTGGATTGTATTATAATTGATTTTAAAACAAGCAATTCGGACTACAAGTGTAAGAGAAGGAGAGGAAGAATAGCATGAATTTGGTGTAGATAAATGTGCCTGCGGAATCGAGCTGTTTAGCTCTTGGACCCCGCCTTTCGAACCTGGTGTGTGTGTGTGTACTCACCTATTTGTGCCTGCAGGATCGAGCATTGACTCTTAGACCCCGACTTTTGAGCCATCGGTTGTTTACAGCAATGACTCCTGTCCCTTTTCCCTATCATACCTGGTGTTAAAATTATGAATAGAATTTGCTTCCACAATCTTAAGGAATGCGCTTCCTTAAGTGCATTCCATTTTTCCACTATTCTCAAGCTAAAGGAAAACTTCCTAACATTTCTGTGACTCATCTGAGTTTTTAGCTTCCACCCATGTCCCCTCGTTCTGTTACTATTACGTGTGAACATTTCATCTATTTCCACTTTGTCAATTCCCCTGAGTATTTTATATGTTCCTATCTTATCCCCCCTCTCCCTTCTTTTTTCTAGTGTATAATAATATAATGTGTGTGTGTGTGTGTGTGTGTGTGTGTGTGTGTGTGTGTGTGTGTGTGTGTGTGTGTGTGTGTGTGTGTGTGTGTGTGTGTGTTTGTGTGTATGTGTGTGTGTGTGTGTGGGTGTACGTGTGTGTCCAAGAGTGTGGGAGTGTGTTTGCCATAAAACAACAAACAATTATAACACTTTAGCGTCAATTAAGCTTGTGTGTGTGTCGCCGAGAGTGTGTGGAGCAAACGAGAGAGAAGAGCTGGCCGTGTTGACAATGAAATCAGAGATCGCGTCATGTGTCTGACGGCCGCGTTCACTCTTCTCCCCCCAAGAGAAACTGTGTTGTTTCACGCGGCCGCGTTTAGTCTCTCGAGGGATAACTCAATTAGGATGCTATCTGAACACCAGCGTCCAAATTGTGAGGAACTTTAGGTGAACTAAAGAACCTCAGATTGGACGCTATCTCGGACCAAAAGGATATCCTCACCTCGATAAATTAGATGGGCTAGTTTAGGATGGTACGTTAATTATTTGGTAAAATAACTTCAAATTGGACGCTGGATAAAGGCGGGCTGACGGAGTGGTCCTAGGGGGGGAGGGGGTTGTTTTTGGCCTTTGTGGGTGTTGTGTTGTGGTTGGTGTTGTGGTGGAGGGGGTTGTCGTGGTGCTGGGGGTGTTATGGAGCTGGGGGTGTTGTGGTGGGTGTGGTTGTGGTTGAGGGTGTTCTGGTAGTGGGTGTTATGGGGTGGTGGGTGTTGAAGGGTGAGGGCTGTTTTTGAGAGGTGTGGGTGTTGTGGGATTGTGGTGGCGGATGTTGTAGGGTCGTCCCGGAATTGCGAGGGATGAGGTATGAAGAAAGACTCATGAAACTAAACCTGACGACGCTAAAAAGGAGAGAGAGAGGGGAGGGAGAGGGGCAGTTGCCCCCTAAGGTCAGACATACTCAGAGGAATTGACAGGGGTGGAAAAAGAGGAAGTGTTTACACTGAATATCAATAATACAAGAGTGCACGGATCGCCTTTTGAGATTCAGATGTGTCATAGAGATGTTAGAAAGTTTTCCTTTAGCGTGAGGGTAGTGGGTAAATGGAATGACCTAAAGGAGCAAGCTGTAGAGGCAAGCTCCTTTCAAAACTTTAAAAAGAGGAAGGATAGGGAAATATTTTAGGAGTCATTGCAATAGACAACCTGCGGCTAGGATCCTGCAGGCACAAATAAGTGATTACATATAGGTGAGTACGCACACATGCACGTCAAAAGGATAACATCAGCGGCGTATGCAAGCCTGGCAAACATAAGAACTCGCTTCAGAAACTTGTGTAAGGAATCAGTCAGAACCTTGTACACCTCATACGTCAGACCAATACTGTAGTATGCGGCTCCAGGATGGAGTTCACATTAGTCAAGCACAAAACAAAGTTAGAACAGGTTCGGAGGTATGCCAACAGGCATACCCTGAGCTGAGAGGAATGAGCTACGAAGAAAGATTACTGGAACTGAATTTCACGACACTGGAAGACAGAAGAGTTAGGGGAGACATGATCACTACCTACAGAATTCTCAGAGGAAGTGATAGGGTAGATAAACTTTTTAACACGGGTAGAACGCGAAAAAGGAACACAGGTGGAAACTTGAGAACTCAGATGAGCCTCTGCGACGCTAGAAAGAACTTTTTCAGTGTCAGAGTAGTTAACAGGTGGAAGGCATTAGGCAGTGATGTGGTGGAGGCTGACTCCATACACAGTTTCAAATATAGATATGATAGAGCCCAGTAGGCTCAGGAATCTGTACACCAGTTGATTGACAGTTGAGAGGTGGGACCAAAGAGCCAGAGCTCAACCCCCGTAAGCACAACTTGGTGAGTACAACTAGGTGAGTACACACACACACACACACACACACACACACACACACACACACACACACACAGGGACCTCGCAGCTGAATGGACAGCGCTTGGGGGTCGTAGTCCTAAGTGTCCGGGTTCGTTTCCTGCCCGAGGCAGAAACAAATGCGCAGAGTTTCTTTCACACTGATGTACCTGTTCACCTAGCAGTAAATAGGTACCTGGGAGTTAGACAGCTGCTATGAGCTGCTTTCTGGGGATGTGTGTGGGTGTGTTAGAGAGAAATATACGTAGAAGACATAAGAGGGGAAAAATAGATTAGTTAGAAAGGCGGGGTCCAAGAGCTAATGGCTCGATTCTCGATTCAAAATTAAAGTAAATACACACACACACATACTTACATTTTTCTGGAATGAAAATCTTAAGACAATTCCAGACAAAAGACTAATATAGAAACTTGAGCGGCACGTATGAATCAGAACACTGTGCTGGCATGAGCAGGAGAATACCTAAGAGATAGGAGTCAGAGAATCACGATGAAGGGGCGAGAAATCAGACTGGTGAACTGTTACAAGCTGAGTACCTCAAGTATCGATACCGAAACCCTTACTGTTTCTCATTTGTGTTCATGACTTCTTTACCTTGAGTCCTATACGTCGATGTTTCTTGACAATGTAAAATTAATGAAAATATTTGAAACAGCTGAAGATATTCTAAGATATCCAAGACAACTTAGGCAAGTTGTATAGTCTGAGGAAAGGCTAATGGATTTCAACGCCAGTAAGTGTAAAGTGATGCGAATAGAAACACACGTGTCGGGAGACTAATAGGACAGTACACATTGAAGGAAAACTGCATCCTTGTATAACAACGAGAGAAAAAGATCTGAGAATGGACATAACACCAAGCCTGGAGACACATGTAAACAGGTTAACATCAGCAGCATGCTCTACATTGGCAAAAGTCACAACATACTTCAGGAATTTGAATAAGGAGGCATTTAGATCACTGCACACTGCCAACATGAAACAATACTAGAGTACACGACGCCATCGTGGAAACCAAATAACAAAATACATAACAGGAAATTTTATCAAAGGTTTGCAAGAAGGCTCGACTTAAAATTGCGAGGGATTGGGCGTGAAGAAAGATCGAAAGAACTAGACCTGACGTAGCTAGAAAGGAGATGAGGAGGGTGAAAGAGAAGATATGATAGAGACATGTAAAATTCTTGACGTGAATTTCAGTGGGGAAAAAAATATGTTCACATATAGTATCAATAGGACAAGTGGACATGGATGACGATTGAGAAATGAGTAATTAGAGATTTTAGATCATTTTCTTTTAGCGTAATAGTGGAAAATGGGATGAGTTGAATTAGCAGGGAGTAGAAGCAAATGTCATTCATAATGTCAAAAGTAGGTATGATAGAGAAATTAACCTGGAGTCATTACATTAGACATCTTGCGGCTAAAAAGCAAGGATTCAAGAACTTAAGCTCGATTCTCCAAGCACAAATAGGTGAGTACACGGTCTCACAAACGAACAACGCTTGGGAGTTGCAGTCCAAGGACCCGGGTTCGATCTCTTTCTCAGCTTATACTTCGTCAGAACTCAAAGGGTCTTCGTCACTCTGGATTCCCTCAACTGTGTAAACTCACTCAGCTCTTTGAACGCACTCAGCCTCCTGAACGTTCGAAATTAGCTCCCTGAGTTCTCGAAACTCCGTGAATTTTATCAACTCTCTGAGCTCCCAAACATCCTCAGCTCCCTGAACCCCTCTTGGAGTGAGCCAAAAACACAGATTCGTTCTTTAAATATTGCCTAAAACTTTTACAGATAATTTAATGTATACATCGGGGAGCCTACCTTAAATTCCCCTCCTCCTCCTTCCCCTCGAATCCCAAAAGCTCGGAACACTTACGTGTGTGGTTGTGTAGTGTGGAGGAGAGGAGATGACGGCAGATGCTGAGTGTCGCTGACCCACGGAGATGATGGTTTGAGGTCTGGCCACGCTGCCACCACTCTTATATAGTCAGTCAGCACGCGCGCAGGCCCTTCGAACTCACACCCGCACCCTCTCCACCACCACCCCTTCCTCCGAACCCCAACACCGCCCACACCCCCACCGACACTACCCTCACCACCACTACCCTCACCACCACAAGCACCAGCCACACCCCTGCATGACTAACCAGTGTTATAGACGATGAGATTGTCCAATGAGGATATCAGTTAACAGAACAAGAGAGGGTGAACAGAGGTAGAGACAGTGTAGCTCTGTTACTTCACCAACATTGGAGCTTTAAGAACATACAGTTATCAGAGGAGGTCGATCAGGATGAATACATTCTAGGAGGAGCAACATTGGGGTGCTATGAAGCTAGTAGTGTCGTCGATGATTTTCAATTCTCCATCAAACAATGGAAGACGTAATGAAGGTAAACAGAATAAAACTCTGTATAAAGGTAATGGAAAAGACCACCGCAGAGATAAGGGAGCTGAGGTCTAAGATTCTAATATTAGAGGATATCAGTAACTGAGATACAGACTGGATAATTAATGACCTTTACTAGGATGATGAGAGATGAAGAACAAAGTTGAGATAGATACAGCTGAGAAATTCTTCTTGAAGAATAAGGGAAGAGGAATAAGCCTTCACAAGAATAAAGAAAGAGGACCCGCCAGCAACCCTAGTCCCGGTGTTGGCCCAAAATGAGACAGACTTCGAGAAGCTGCAGTATGAGCTGTCTCTCGGAGCTAGTAACCCCTACATTATCGTAGACAGGCAGGTTAGACCAAGAGACGGGTCGAGCAAGGTGAGAGATGACAGACAGACAGTGGCAGTGGCCAGTAGAGTGATTGCTCGCCTGTCTGAGAGAAGTTCAGTGGGAGAGAGAATTGGTAGGGAAGACAACAAAGAGGAATGGTGGAATTCATAGCCAGAATACGTGTTGATGAGAGCAGGTCATCACTCTCAAAAAGAAGATGGACGAGAAACGCAAATAATGCCCTTAATTTAATGGCAATGCATGGAAGCTAAGGAAAGAACAAAAGAACTGTAAAAAACTTGAAATTATAAATAGATAATAGTAGAAAGGCACTAAAGAGAGCCAGAAATATATATATATATATATATATATATATATATATATATATATATATATATATATATATATATATATATATATATGTCGTACCTAGTAGCCAGAACTCACTTCTGAGCCTACTATGCAAGGCCCGATTTGCCTAATAAGCCAAGTTTTCATGAATTAATTGCTTTTCGACTACCTAACCTACCTAACCTAACCTAACCTAACTTTTTCGGCTACCTAACCTAACCTAACCTATAGAGATAGGTTAGGTTAGGTTAGGTAGGGTTGGTTAGGTTCGGTCATATATCTACGTTAATTTTAACTTCATTAAAAAAAAATTGACCTCTTACATAATGAAATGGGTTGCTTTATCATTTCATAAGAAAAAAATTAGAGAAAATATATTAATTCATGAAAACTTGGCTTATTAGGCAAATCGGGCCTTGCATAGTAGGCTGAGAAGTGCGTTCTGGCTACTAGGTACGACATATATATATATATATATATATATATATATATATATATATATATATATCGACCGAGGCTGTATGTAACCATATATGTAGTGTAGTCATATAGGAGTAAAGAGAGTCCTCGAGAGTCCTTGTACAGGATGAATGATATTCTTATTCTTATATATTTTTGAAAAACTCTTTCTTGAAGACGTGTATTAATAAACATAACTGTAAGGGTTAGATCAATGATTCTAGGACGATTCTTTACTATATTCCTAAAGTTCTTCTTCGCTTGAAAGCGAAGTTTAAAAATTAAATCCCCAACAGTTCATTTTACACTGTTATTGGGCTTGATGAGTGATGTAAAAAGATGAATTTTGCTGAAGGGACGTCATCAGGGGCAGAGGGAAAGTGAATACATATTGGCATATTTGGCACTGTACAGTGGGTGGTGTGAGCTTAGGCTGGAGGATGGTAGGATGTACCTAAGTGTAAACTGGCTGTTTATAGTTGGACGGGTGTTTGCTGTGTAGTGCTCAGGCTATGCCTAATCTTTCATTGTATTTGTATTATTTGCATTTGTCATTAATATGGTTGTGTGAAGAACTGTGAATTTTTTTATAAAGCTTTTTTGTTCATGTACTGTCAGGCGCCTTGAAAGAGATGTTGTTGTTTTGCCTATATGTTGAAAAAGTTGGGGCTGACAGTCCCCAAGTGGGCGTGTAAAGCCGTAGACTACATTCGTCTCTTTCAAGTCGTTCCGTTTTGTGTCGGGAGAGTTCTTGACGAGTGAGATGGCTGTCTTCCTTCTCTTGTTGCATATGTTGAGCTGTGTCTGTTGGTCAGTGTTAGCATGACCCACGTTTCTGCGTCTTCCAGACTCTTTACTCCAACTTGTGAGCCGTTGAGGAACGTTCCGGTAGAAGAGATGAGACATATTCTGCAGTGTCCATTACACACACAAGTCACAATAGCGTGATGCATCAAATGAACAAATCCACTAGGGCCGTGACGAGGATTCGAACCTGCGTCCGGGAGCATCCCAGACGCTGCCTTAATCGTCTGAATTGTAATGAAGTAAGGGCGAAGAGGGAGAACGAAGGAGTTATCAAGGGAAAGCGCCAAGCCATTACGACTATATAGCACTGGGAAGAGATCAGGATAAGGATTTGGGATGGGACGGGGGAAGGAATGGTGCCTCAACCACTTGGCCAGTCGGGGATTGAACGCCGATCTGCATGAAGCGAGACCGTCGCTCTACCGTCCAGCCCAAGTGGTTGGGTGGCGAAGAGGGAGAACGGCCTTTTGACATAGCTCGAGTGCAGGGGGAAGTTGTGTAAAACCCTGGTTTGTGCCTCAGAGAGGCTGCAGGATCCAATAAGATCAGTAGAACTTCGGTTTTCAACTCTTTTTGACCATGTAGTAGCTCAGTCGATTAAGGCAGCGTCTGGGATGCTCCCGGACGTAGGTTCGAATCCTCGTCACGGCCCTGTGGATTTGTTCTGTAGTGTCCACCTCTTTAAAGGTAGTATGACGGTTTACGGTCCTTTTAATAACTCCGAAGTAACAGTTAGTGTATCCGTTGTTGACGAGGACCTGCCTCACTCTATCGAGCTCCTCGTTAATCTTCCTTGAGCTCGAGGTGCGCTTAACGATGGACATTGAGGTCGACAACGCTTCGCGAGTACGTACGTAAAGTCTGTACACCAGTAGATTGACGAATGAGAGGCGGGACCAAAAAGCCGAACCTCAACTCTCACAAGCACATCTAAGTGAATACGTGTCAGGGTATCCACGACAAGCATTAATTATGCATTACTAATTCTCTCTTCCTATATTAATTACCTGAGTATAGACTGAAATACGAAAGAACCGTTAGCTTCCGAGACCGTTAAATCTAAGATGGGTAACCAACTGTCTTTCACCCTCCATCTTGTTAGTGATACCAAGTGCGGAAATTTTTGTTGGAATGCATCCTTAAGCTGTAGCAAGCTCTGTTAATCGAGACACCAAATATCCTGATTATGAATGAAAAAGCACTTTACCCATAAACGATAGCGTTCGAACTTTTATCGAACAATTCTTCGGTCACGTCGTCTGTTCGAATCGCACCTCTAGATATGCTTCACCCACGTATTACCAGCCCGTTCTAAAAACAAAGACCTAAAAGTGATTCCATGCACCCGCCAACCCCCCTGTTTATGAATGAAAAAACGGTTTGCACACGACTCACAACTGATTTCGTTCGAACACTTCCGGAACAAGTGCTTCACTGACGAATTTTATTCGAACCACAACGCTGTAAATGCTTCACCCACGTACTGCAAATACAAATAATCGCCAACAGAACCTAAACACCTAACCTAACCTAACCTATGCCTATATATACACAATATGCTAATATATTATAATATAATTTATATTTGAGAAAATTCCCGTTTTGAATGAACAGCATGTAAAAATTGATGACTGCGTCTGTGGGGTCGACCGCTGAATGTAATGGACTTGAGTCGAGGACAGATTGCATAAACAGGGGGGGGGGGGGGTTTGGCGGGTGAATGGAATGAACTTAGGGGTCTTTGTTTATGAGGATGGGCTGATCCGTGGGTGATGATAGGTGGAAGCTGGTGTCGAGGTGTGTGAGTCTTGACAGTCACCCAGGCACACCCAGGCTTGTATTCGTCAGTAGCTTTTGACGGGTGAAATCATGAGTAGTATTTTGTTTTGCCTACGTACAATACGTTTGTTTTTTATGTTTCAACAATATGTTTATCCTTCGTTTTCAACTCGGCAGCGGCATATGTATCCCTTTATGGATTTTCCTTTCCTGCCTTGTGGGAAATATCACAATTCGAGTAAATATTGGATATTGCACATCCATGTCCACTACTCGAAGTTATCAAGGCAAAGGGAGTTCATCAGAGCAAGTGGCTCAATTCTAGGGTACGAAACCTTATACCTTCATGTGTCCGTTTCAACCCAGAGGGAGCCAAACACCAGATGTAATGAGCTATACCCTCTAATTACAGACTTTTAGGCCTGCCAATTGGAAACAACCTAGTTAAGGGTTTAAGTTGGCAGTGGGAGTCGGCATAGTAGTATGACAAACTAATATGATCGGCAGTAAAGGACTGATCACAATGCAAGTGAGAAAGGAGGACACGAAAGGTTTGTGGTGTTAGTAATTACTCGTTTATTTACAAATTACGTAATTCGTACATAGTGATTTTAGGGGTAATTTTAACTTGGCGCAAGTGTCACCGAAAGGACTAAACAGATCACTCAGATGGACATGTAGGTCCACACACAAGACTTTTTGGCACAGTTATGTGGCATTCTTTTCTCTGCTGCCAATCACCACCCGCCTATATGGGTGTGTGTTTGTGTGTGTATATATATATATATATATATATATATATATATATATATATATATATATATATATATATATATATATATATGTATGTATGTATGTTTGGGGGCAGTTTTTCACGTAGACATTTGTAACTGAATATAACTAAAAGGTTTAGATCAGTTATTCTAGCACGAATCTTAACAATATTCTTGATGTTCTGCTTTACTTGAAGGCGTGTGTGTGTGTGAAAATTTAACTCCCTGCGGTTCATTTTTACAGTCTGATATGGCCTGACGCTAAGAGATGCGTGTCTTTGATCCTATCAACATTGGCCAAAAGCAGCCACAGGTACAAGCGAAGTGTTGGCGACGTCTGCGTCAGCCGTGCTCTCAAACACACAGCTCCAGTTGGAACCAGGGTGAGGCGGAACCCACATCAAGTCAATAACAGATACTTTAACGGAGTATATCGTTAAAACGGTATAATAAAAAATTAAAGGGGGAACCGCCATGCTACATCTGATGATAAAACAGATGACACTACAGTACCTGCCTCGCTAATTCCATTATTCTACGGGAACTTCTTTTCCGCGGATTGAAGTTCCTATCCTTCCTTATTGATAGGAACGTGACTCTTACCGATACCCACCAGAAGATAGGTTTTAGAATCTACTACAAGAGCAAGAAGACCGCCAACTAGCTCACGAAGAACTCTCCCGACACCAAGAGAAGCGCCTTGAAAGAGACGAATATCGTCTATGTCGCCTCAGGCTCACTTTGGGACCGTCAGCCCCCGCGAACTCGGTATATAGGAAAAACAACATCTCTTCCAAGGCGCTTGGCAGTGTGCACTCACAACAAGGCTTCGTCAATGAACATATAATTTCTTCACACGTAAAGATCATCATCGGAGATGTCCACAGAACATCGCTGTCACGTCGGCGTACTTGGGAGGGAACCAGCTTGCTAGTGGAGGGTACCAGCTTGCTAGTGTAGGGGACCAGCTTGCTAGTGGAGGGTACCAGCTTGCTAGTGGAGGGGACCATCTTTGCTAGTGTAGGGGACCAGCTTGCTAGTGGAGGGGACCAGCTTGCTAGTGTAGGGACCAGCTTGCTAGTGGAGGGGACCAGCTTACTAGTGTAGGGGACCAGCTTGCTAGTGGAGGGAACCAGCTTGCTAGTGGAGGGGACCAGCTTGCTAGTGGAGGGTACCAGCTTTGCTAGTGGAGGGGACCAGCTTGCTAGTGGAGGGGACCAGCTTGCTAGTGGAGGAGACCAGCTTGCTAGTGGAGGGTACCAGCTTGCTAGTGGAGGGTACCAGCTTTGCTAGTGGAGGGTACCAGCTTGCTAGCCTTGGAACTAGCGTGTTAGCGTAGGAATCGGCGTAATAGCGTGCAAACTAGCAAGCTAGTGAGCTGGTGTGGGAAAACAAATTTGGTAGGATGAGAACCAGGCAGTAAATATGATCCGGAGAGTTTACAGGGGAAACAGCATGTGTGACAAGGTAGCATCGGGCGAAGCGTGTGGCGTAAAAGTGTGAGAGAGGGTGAGCTTACAAGGACGACAGTAATCAGTTGCCGCCTCTGGCCAAGCTGAAAATAACGATGGTGGGACAAAATCTTACACGGAATATTAAATCAATAACAGCAAATTTAAACAGTACATGCATACACACACACACACACACACACACACACACACACAAACACACTCTGGGGTCTGGTAGCTGAGTGGACATCGCGCGCGACTCGTAATCCTGTGGCCTGGGTTTGATAACCAGATTAGGCAGAGACAAATGGGCAGAGTTTCTTTCACCCTCTGATGCCCCTGTTACCTAGCAGTAAATAGGTACCTGGGAGTTAGACAGCTGTTACGGGCTGCTTCCTGGGTGTGTGTGTAGGTGTGGAAAAAAATTAAGTTAGTAGTTAGTAACAGTTGATTGATTGACAGTTGAGAGGTGGGCCGAAAGAGGAGAGCTCAACCCCCGCAAGCACAACTAGGTGAATACAACTATGTGAATAAACACACACAAAAAATTGCTAATTTTCTTATTTATATTTTTCATTTTACATAAATTCCTTCTACCATCTAGAGGTGAAGAAACACCAAATTACACAACCTTCCATTTTATTACAACCGCCTTCGTCAACAACGTAATATCTTTAAGAATATAACCATGGCAAAGACAACACGAGTAGACGCAGGCGATGAGTCACAATAACGTGGCTGAAGTATGTTGACTAGACCACACACTAGAAATTGAAGGGACGACGACGTTTCGGTCCGTCCTGGACCATTCTCAAGTCGATTGTGACAATCGACTTGAGAATGGTCCAGGACGGACCGAAACGTCGTCGTCCCTTCAATTTCTAGTGTGTGGTCTGGTCAACACGAGTAGACTAAAATTACATGCTAGAGCATACATACACAGGCATCAGTTCACCTCACCCATCATACTGAGTCGTGCTGAAGAACAGACAGCGATGAACTGTAGAGGCGTCACGCAGGGTGCATTCGCACCTCCACAGATCTCCAGTATTAGCTCTTGATACTGGAAATGGCTTAAAAGGGCCACCACTTACGGGCTATTCATGCCCGTGCCACCTTTTGGGTGGCTTAATCTTCATCATCATCATCAACTGTAGAGGACGGGGGAGACATCTCCCGTCACGCAGGGTGCAGTCGCACCTCCACAGATCTCCAGTATCAGCTCTTGATACTGGTAATGGCTCAAAAGGGCTACACCACTTACGGGCTATTCATGCCAGTGCCACCTTTTGGGTGGCTTAATCTTCATCAATCAATCAATCGAACTGTAGAGTCAGATGATAGTTGTCTAACGGTAAGTTTCTTCTGGGTCAAAGAAAGACCATCAAATAGCTAGATGTTCGGTATTATATTTGAATTTTGATGGATAAGCTCACAGATATAGATGGCCTAAAATGTGTGTACACAGCCTCCTTTTGACACAGGTGCGTGTGAAGAAGTCTTGACGGTTCAGGATGGTATTGTGGTGTACCGCAAAGTGCTGTTTAATTCCTTCTTCCCGCAAATAAAGTCTGAGAGCCTACTCTGAGTGTTAGTAATGTGTCCAATGTAGCATATGTTTCGGAGTGCACAGTCTCCAGAATCCCAATTATATTCATATAATACATTAATTCACTTTAGTTTGTCTGAGGAGGCGGAAATGTTGTTTATCGTGATAAGGGAAGCTGTATGAAGGCTGTTATAGTAAATAATAACACAGACAAGTGTTTTCACTGAAATGTTTACAAGTCCTGTCAATTACAGCTTGCGTGTTCATCCCTTTCAGTTATTTTCTGATGTATGTGGTATGGTCTTATGAGAGAGAGAGAGAGAGAGAGAGAGAGAGAGAGAGAGAGAGAGAGAGAGAGAGAGAGACTCAGAGTTATAAATATATATTTTGTATACCTTTATCGGATACATTATTGTCTATTAACAAAATTATTATTGCCGCGCGCTAACAAGCCTCCAATATATCCAAAGACAATATACATTTGCGCTCAGTCCAGATCGTGGAAATGAAAAATAATTCCTCCCTTTTATACTCTTGTATCAATATCCAATTATCGCCCTCCGGAAATATCTGTATAAGTCGATATAAAATATTATCACCCAAAAAACATATTTATTTCACAACATTACTATTTTTTATAATTTGAATAATTGATATTTTCTCTTCGCGGACGATGGAACAGAAAACGAAACCAGAGGTAAAAAAGTTTTATTATTATTATTATTATTATTATTATTATTATTATTATTATTATTATTATTATTATTATTATTATTATTATTATTATTATTATTATTTACACGTCATTTGAGTTACTTTCAAGTTTGCAAGCGGAACTGTACGTTTTCTGTACAGTTATGTAAACTAATGCGGGGAATCTATATTGTTTTAACACTACATACATTTACAGGAGTTAACAATTGTTGAAGAATCAGTACGCTTCGGTGGCCAGCCTGTTGCAAAAAATACGTTCCATGGTTGGAACGATGAGTTCGATCTTGTCACGCAAAAACGGTGCGTATTTTGCGTGACAAGAGCGTCGAAATCGGCGTGTTCATGCAGAGAGCGGGTGTTGTAACCCATCTCCCTGGGGCCAGATTCACGAAAGCACTTACGCAAACACTTACGAACCTGTACATCTTTTCTCAATCTTTGGGGACTTTGTTTCCAATTATTAAACAGTTAATGAGCTCCGAAGCACTAGGAGGCTGTTTATAACTATAACAACAGTTGAATGGGAAGTTTTCTTGCTTGTAAACTGTTTAATAAATGTAACTAAAGCCGTCAAAGATTGAGGAAAGATCTACACGTTCGTAAATGCTTGCGTAAGTGCTTTCGTGAATCTGGCCCCTGGCTTTCTTGTTGGAGAGTCTGGCTGTACACCTTCAGGTTGGATTCTCTCTGCATGCTTCGTCATGGTTTTAATTTTGTCTAACATCGTTACATAAGACTCTGGACAGGAATCTTAAAATTAGTAGTGTGTATTCCACTCTTGATCCAGCCCGTAGGAGGCGTAGGGGGAATTTTTGATGTGGTTGAGTCCGAGTTCGTCAATCCGCTCTGGGTGACGCCCTCTCCACCCTGGTGATGTCTTCCTGGGCGCTCCTCCGACGTTGACGTAGTTTTGTAAGGCTGTTAAGGTGAAGATGTACTCCCACAGAGATACGCTAGTGCTCTGTGATGGTCTTGTACTGTAGACGGAATATTCTAAGATCTTATGAGGGTTTTTCTTGCCTTAATAAAGGGTTATCAGGATGTTTCTCCTGCCTTGAGATATTGCCAGTTTCTGGTAGTCTAACTGTCACTCAGGGCTCAACTCAACCTTTGATGAGTCACTGGGATCGCTAAGCTTGTCCGCCTGCTCATAGACCTTCTTAAGTCTCACAATCGACTTGAGAATGATCCAGGACGGACCGAAACGTCGTCGTCCCTTCACCTTCTAGTGTGTGGTCTGGTCAACATTCTTCAGCCACGTTATTGTGACTGATCGCCTGCACCTCCCTCACTGATGTATTCACAAGTCGCTTTCTTACTACCGCATAACATAAGCTGTTGAAGAAGCTCGATTTCCATAATGCAAACTAAATACATTTTCTGGGTTGGTGTCAGCCAAATTGCCCACAAATATTTTTATTCTATAATTTTCTAAGGCAGATTTGCGTACCATAGTAGCAGACGTGGAGCCGGTCGGCCGAGCGGACAACACGTTGGACTTGTGATCCTGTGGTCCCGGGTTCGATCCCGGGCTCCGGCGAGAAACAATGGGCAGAGTTTCTTGCATCCTATGCCCCTGTTACCTAGCAGTAAAATAGGTACCTGGGTGTTAGTCAGCTGTCACGGGCTGCTTCCTGGGGGTGGAGGCCTGGTCGAGGACCGGGCCGCTGGGACACTAAAAGCCCCGAAATCATCTGAAGATAACCTCAAGATAACCATCATCGGCTAACAACCTCGAGCTTACGGACTGACCGCTAAGTTGAGCATGTTTTTCTGACGACGTTTGAAGAAGAACAAGTAATCTCGTAGTTCACATATCCGGTGAACAGCCTCTAGCATTACGTCATTCAGCGCCATTCCTATTGGTCAAATTTGTCAGCTCTCAACTAATCATAGCCAGCCATCCTGTCACCGAGGCCTCGTCCATTGGCTCGCGCGCATGATGCGATGATTGAGTTTCCTCGAGTTGGGTTTTGTTATGGTGTTTGGGAAGTGCGATACTCGGTGGACACAAGGACGTCTTAACGGGAGGCAGCAAATAGGGATTTTTTTTACTTGCATTTCTTTATTATGCAACCCATACTTATCCCGTGGGCGGTGGTGGACAGGGTTACAGAGGCACATAGTGGGTTCAGGAACTGAAGCCCAGAGTTCGTTTAGCTCAGCAAGTGACAATCTTGTGAAGCTACACAATTGTTAATGTTACATACACATGTACATATATATATATATATATATATATATATATATATATATATATATATATATATATATATATATATATATATATATATATATATATATATATATATATACATATCCATGTATAGAAGAATGTGGCGTCAAATGTCATTTTTGTTCGGGCATGACTGATAGTTGAAAGAGTCGGTGGTGATGACTTGTGGTGGTGATAGTTATAAGTGGAGGTGGAAGTGTGGTGACTGCCTTTGGTAGTAGTTCTGGTAGTAACTGGTGGTGGTGGTAGTAACTGGTGGTGGTGGTAGTGGCTGTTGTTGAAATAGTGATGGATACTGGTGGTGGTGGTGGTGAGGATCACAACTGGTGATGGTGATGAGTGTGTTGGTGGTGATGTGTGTCATGACCTCACCCTCCCCCCCCCCCCAGCCTTCAACAAACACATTGCTGAAAAGGAAAACAAACACACACTGGAAATAAACTCAACACGTCAATATTTCGGAGTCATCACGGGCGTGGTCTTAATCAGCTCTCCCACTTCCCTCTCCCACTCTCTCTTGCAGTCTTCACCAAATATATAATAATAATAATAATAATAATAATAATAATAATAATAATAATAATAATTTTTATTTAGGTAAGGTACATACACAAAGAGATTTTACAAAGTTTGTTGGCTTTATAGATATATATATATATATATATATATATATATATATATATATATATATATATATATATATATATATATATGTGTGTGTGTGTGTGTGTGTGTGTGTGTGTGTGTGTGTGTGTGTGTGTGTGTGTGTGTGTGTGTGTGTGTAACAGTAACAATTGTGTAACTAGCTTCACAAGATTCAGGCGCTTGCTTAGCTAAACCAACTATAGGGAACAGTTCCTGAACCGATTATGTGCCTCTGTAACCCTTTCCACCCTCGCCCACGGGATGGGGTATGGGGTGCATAATAAATAAATTGAATTGCCCAACAGCCAATTAACACTGAGTTGCATTCTACATTCTGCAAGATCAAGACAGCACAGCCAGCACACTGCCCCGGCCACCATCTGAACATAGGCAGTAAGGAGGCTTCAGTGGACCTGTTTCCTCGTGGGTCACTTCACCTGGCTGAGTGACCTGTGTGACTTGAGTGACCCCTTGATGTGTGACCTGTGTGACTTGAGTGACCCCTTGATGTGTGACCTGTGTGACTTGAGTGTCCCCCTTGATGTGTGACCTGTGTGACTTGAGTGTCCCCCTTGATGTGTGACCTGTGTGACTTGAGTGTCCCCCTTGATGTGTGCCGGTCTTCGTGACCGGCACACAGTCGTGTACGGAACGTGTTGCATCCTGAAACAAGGGCAAGAATGCACAAAACCACAAGGGGCCGTGACGAGGATTCGAACCTACGTCCGAGAGCATCCCAGACGCTGCCTTAATGCCTTGTGGAGTGTAGTGTAAGGGCAAGAATGCTCGGGGAAGTGCTCCTGGATGGCTTTGAGAGATGCTTCCTCGTGCCACCACCCTACAGCACGCCAACCAGCACCACAATTACCATAAACATCACCACCACCACCACCACCACCAGCACAACCACCACTCAGCACCACAACCACCACCAACCACCACCCGTGCCAACTGCCTCTGAACAAGGCCTCTCACCTGTACTCGCGACATCCATTCCACTTTTCCTTGCATCCTTTATCTCATACCTTCCTGGTTATCTTCTCCTTCAAAATTATATTATCTCTTTTCTCTCCCCTCTTTTCCATTCACCTCCCAACTCTATTTTCTGTCCCTCACCACCACCATCTCCTCTCTTTGTTTCTTGGCCTCATTCCCTCCCTCTCACTCCTTCCACCTCTCCCTCTCCCCGTATTCTTCCCCCACGCCCTTCCTTCTCTCGCTCCCCTTTCCCACCCTCCTTCCCTTCTTCCTTACAGACTTTCCACACTCCCTCTCCTTCCTTTCCTTTCCTTATAATTTTCTCTCTCTCTCTCTCTCTCTCTCTCTCTCTCTCTCTCTCTCTCTCTACCCCCACCCCCCCCTCACAGCCTCTAATCTACATGTTCCTCTCCTCTACCTTTTTTTTTCATCACCTCCTCTTCTCCTCTTCTCCCTGCTCTCTCCTCTTGATTGTCCTCCATATCTTCCTCCTCCTCCCACAAAACCACTTTCAATATTCTCACTCTGTGGCAATTAAGAGACATCTGCGATACCTAACCTGGGAGTGAGGGAGGGAGGGAGGGAGAAGGAGATAGATGGAGAGACAATACTCCCTCATCACCCCTCTCGGGTCCACTAAACCAACCTGTCCTCTTACCTAATACATCGTATTTTCAACGAACCCGGCCAATCCGTTAATGCGACTTATTTGTCAACCCATTTTTGTTTTTAAAGTACAGTAATACTGATATTTTTCTGAGCGTCGGCTTCGATGATATGATAGGTGGGTTGCTTGGGGTCGTACGTCTCAGCTTTGGCTCAACAGTTGTATGTATTTTTTTACGAAGTGGCACATGGAGACGACTTGACGATCTGGCACTCAGGTGATGAGACAGCCTCCCAGTGACGTCACGCTGCTGTAAGAGTCCCTTCTCAGGTGAATGCTGTCAGGTTAACTAAATGGACAGGCATACCCCAGTCTGTATACAGGTATACTCCAGGTATACTTCACTCATCCTCCAGGTATGCTACAGTCATCCTTCAGGTATACCCCCGTCATCCTGCAGGTATTATTGGTATTATTATTCCATTTACCTGAGCTCCAGGAGACTCGAATCACGGGTGTGTGTGTGTCACACACCTGAGGTCCAGGGTTCGAGCCCAGGTAAATGAAATGTCTATTTCCACGGAAGTGTGGACGACAATATATTATTATTATAAATATTATTTTTATTATAATCACTACACTGTGGCCAGTCATTAAGACTAGTTTCTATTCCGACCGCAACAAAAATAATTAGAATTACTTGAATACATTCCTAGGAGCTCACGAGGCTCGGCCTTGGGGCAGCGCAAGAGCCGGATGTCTGTCTCTTGTTGCCTGTTAAAGTAGAATGTGTCACGGCCGGATATATTTGTCATTTTGTAGTGAAAAATATGATGTTGGTGGTGGCGACGTGTTGGTAATGGCGTATCGCCTCTCGCTGGTGGTGCCGGAGGGTATGGTGGAGAGTGGTGGTGAGGGAGGGAGACACAGAGGGTGTGGTGGAGAGTGGTGGTGAGGGAGGGGGGACACAGAGGGTGTGGTGGAGAGTGGTGGTGAGGGAGGGGGGACACAGAGGGTATGGTGGAGAGTGGTGGTGAGGGAGGGAGGCACAGAGGGTGTGGTGGAGAGTGGTGGTGAGGGAGGGAGACACAGAGGGTATGGTGGAGAGTGGTGGTGAGGGAGGGAGGCACAGAGGGTGTGGTGGAGAGTGGTGGTGAGGGAGGGAGACACAGAGGGTGTGGTGGAGAGTGGTGGTGAGGGAGGGAGACACAGAGGGTGTGGTGGAGAGTGGTGGTGAGGGAGGGAGACACAGAGGGTGTGGTGGAGAGTGGTGGTGAGGGGGGGGGGACACAGAGGGTGTGGTGGAGAGTGGTGGTGAGGGGGTGAGACACAGAGGGTGTGGTGGACATGTTCCTGAAAAAAAAAATATTAGTCAAGGAAGATCGGCCCCTAGTGGACCCATGCTACAAAACCTTCATCATACTAGGTTTCGCAAAAAGGAAGCAAATATAATTGTTAATTATAGATTAAAGCAATTTTCCCCATCATCAAAATCAAATTAACTGGCCAATAGTTCGATACAACTGATCTTTTTTCCCTTCTTAAAAATCGGCTTAGTTTTAGAAATTACTGGATTTCAGATTGATCCAGGAATTTCAGCAGAAACTTGTCTAGATGCCTCTTGGAAACGTCCAATCTTGTTCAGTCAATATTTCTTATATTAATTGAGAGGAGATAGAAGAGTCGTGGACTTCTGATGTTAATACTGTGTTCTCTAATTATTCTTATGGTACCCTGACTTTTCACTAGATTTATTTTCCACTTGCAACCATCTCTCTCTCACTCCAGTATGTGTGAAACCTGTCTTTCCAGTATCTACAATGTGCATATTATGACATATCTCATAATGTTATCCACCAGTACGTCCCTGTTTTCTGAAACTAAATCCAGTTTATTATCTTCCCTTGTTGGCTCTGTGATACACTGCTTAAGAAGGCAATCTTCGATTAATACCATAAAATCCTCAGCCTCTGCATTTCCTATGAATTTCATCTCTGTGAAGTTAATTTGGTCAAAATTTAAGTCGCCAATAATACACACGTTACTACACCTAAATCCCCTTGATATTTCAGGCTTAATTAATATTCAATCCATATGGAAGCTGATCAGAATTACATTTCACCTTTGTAAATGCACATTAATGACACTATGTAAAAGACACATCGAACACTTTATGTAGGGCATACGTAAATCTGTGTATCTATGTATTTACGTTTGTAGGTTAGCTTAGCATTTAAAAAGCACCGAATCACCTTCTGTGGTTGATTGTTCAATAAACCCTTGAACTATATGTTTAACACATCTCTAACCCTGTCCATGGAGGACAGAAGAAAATGTATATATGCTGGTTAGCATTGTAAATGTGTGGCCACGTCTGTGGTAGAAAATAATAATAATAAAAAAATCCTTTATTCTGCCTTGGTCACACGCCCTATAAACTACCCCAATTACAAGCCTGTCATTTCCTTCTAGTTCTCTTCCAATTGATTCAGCAATATCCCAGTTTTAAACACATGTATGATACTGCAACTTAAATTTTCTCTCGCAGAAACTGCCACTCCTCCCTTATGCCTGACTATTTTATCTAAAAGTATAAGAATTACAGGACACTGCAAAAGGCCTATTGGCCCATTCGAAGCAGCTTTTATTTATATCCACACTAACTCATTCATATACATGTCTAACCTACGTTTAAAACAATCAAGTGATACCACTTCTATTATGCTGCCCAGTAACTTGTTTTAAACACACTATTTCAAAACCAGTATTTACCCATGTCTTTCTTAAAACTAAACTTATCCAATTTATATCCATTGTTTCGTGTGTTATTATGTGTTGATATTTTTAACACATTATTAACAGAATTTAAACTCATTCATTTAAGACTCAACCTTCACCCATGTTCCCGTTACTACAGAGAATATGCATCTAACATGTAAGTAGTTATCTAACGTAAGCGCCATGCCTAGAAGGGACATATGTAGCACCGTTACCGAAAGAAAGAGAACAAGAAAATCGCTTTAACCGTAAACATCTATTACCAAGTAATTTTTGAGTTAGTTAATGTTTACCCGAGAAATGTTTCGTTTTCTTTAGTTTGCGCAGTAAGGTCATGTTACACCGAAGAAAATGTGATAGAGCTAAGGGTAAACATTAGTATTTACTTTCACCCTCTTGGCTAAATACGATAGAAAAAAGCGGATTCTTTTTTTGTCGTGACTCAAGTCTGTAATCTAGTTCATCCTGCCTAACTCCTTTCTTATAAATAGGGTCAGTATTTTCTGTTGAACGTAATTGCCAGTACTAGTACTGGCAATTATATAGGGCCAGGCAATATATAATTGCCAGATATAGGGCCTATCTTGTTGCTGATATATGTAAACTATATTCCAAAGGAGACAGATTTCTTTCTCTCAAAGATCGATAAATTATGAATGTAATTAATTCAATAAAAGACTGCAAGAGACTACAGGATGATCATGACAACCTGTAAAAATGGACCAAGTATAAAAATACCTCTCTTAATCTTACAACTTCACTATACCATGTCCATACTCCCTCAGTTAGTTCATCCGTCCTTTAATATTTCTATTCTCATGTCCCGGGGTAAGAATGTTCTCAGGGAAATCCTTTGCTGTTATCATGGGCGTGAACCACCTCATTAGGTCAGGCAGCCGCCACTTTCTTGGCCTCACACTCACCTCACCTCTCACTCTTCCTCATTCCTTACACTTCCCCGTTTGCCCAACCACTTGGGCAGGACGGTAGAGCGACGGTCTCGCTTCAGGCAGGTCAGCGTTCAATCCCCGATCATCCAAGTGGTTGGGTACCATTCTTTTCCTACGTCCCATCCCAGCTCCTTATCTCCATATTCAGTTACAGCCCCGCTCCTGTGCCAGGTTAGCCCACTACGGGCTCACCATAGCCCGTGCTACTTAGAAGTTTTTGTTCCGAGTTGCTGAATTTAACACAACAACATTATCGCCATTCCTTCCAAATGCTATATAATCGTAATAGCTTAGTGCTTTCTGCTCATAATTACCTTACCTTGATATTCATTGAGTCAGGCCATTGATTTTTAGTATATTGATTTAATTGTTTAATTTCTGAGTGCATTTTCCCCCCCTTCTCCCAATCATTCTTACATAAATCTGTTTTATCAATATTTGTATCCCTTCCTTCCCACTTTTCCATATCCATTTCTCTTTCTGTCCCATTCCATTCCTGTTTAAAATATCTACTTTGAGAGCCATTTTTCTTATACGTAGATCAGCCACGGTTTGAGTCATCTAAAACCTTTTATACCAACTTGGTGTGAAACGTGCGGCCAAAGAACTGAAGTTCAATCTGCGTAAGCACAATTACATGAACACAAAAACACACAACTTTACACACGTACACTGTATATCATCCCAAGTCCACACCTTAACTACACAGTTCCTTGGACCTAATTGATACCATAACTTTTAGACAAAAAAAAATATGACAATTAACCACACTGCAGCCACACCCCCCAACACCACCACTACACCCACCACAGCACATCCACACCCCCCAACACCACCACTACACCCACCACAGCACATCCACACCCCCCAACACCACCACTACACCCACCACAGCACATCCACACCCCCCAACACCACCACTACACCCACCACAGCACATCCACACCCCCCAACACCACCACTACACCCACCACAGCACATCCACACCCCCCAACACCACCACTACACCCACCACAGCACATCCACACCCCCCAACACCACCACTACACCCACCACAGCACATCCACACCCCCCAACACCACCACTACACCCACCACAGCACATCCACACCCCCCAACACCACCACTACACCCACCACAGCACATCCATACCCCCCAACACCACCACATTAACGACAGGTCGGCCACAACACCCACCCCCCCCTTTCCCTACCCCCCGCCGCCCACACCGTTAGCTGCCGGAAACCTCGTCCCTCACCCACCCACACACACACACACACACACACACACACACACACACACACACACACACACACACACACATAAACACACACACACACACACACACACACACACACACACACACACACACACACACACACACACACACACACACACACATACACACACACACACATACACACACACACACACACACATACACACACACACACACACACACATACACACACACACACACACACACACATACACACACACACACATAAACACACACACATACACACACACACACACACACACACACACACACACACACACACACACACACACATACACACACACACACACACACACATACACACACACATACACATACACCACAGCTACCAAACTTGCTTGTCGTTTTCGGGACTGTGAGAAGGTATTCAACACCTTCTGTACATAGGTTCAGACCTTTACATACTCGAGCAAGGTGTTGATATAGTACTAGGCTGAAAAAAATAATAACTATGTGAAAAGAGGCAAAGGGGCACAGTTAGGGATGAGGCTTCATACTGAAGGTACGTAATGATCCAGGGTGCCCCAAAAACCTGAACTAGGTCCTATATATATATATATATTTATATATATATATATATATATATATATATATATATATATATATATATATATATATATATAAATATATATATATATATATATATATATATATATATATATATATATATATATATATTAACGAATTGACAAAAGATATAGATTCATTAATTAGTAAAAACAATATTGCCGATTTAATGGTTATAGTTAGAAAAAAAGAATACTGTAATATGACACAAGAAGACCTATATACCCCCAATGGTAATTAAAAAATAAATGGCTACTAGACATTTAACGAGAAAAATGCAAGGCTATGAGGGTTGGGAGACAGAATGAAGTCACTGTATTCGAGGGAATCAGCGGTGAATGTTGACAACACAGAGGGTGGTGTAAGGGGGACGTAGTTGGCGGGCAGCGGTGTGTGTAAGGGGGGATAAATGGTATTGGATGAATGTGAAGGGGTGTGGGATGTGTGAACGTCCGGAGTAGGGAGACTGAGTGCCGTCTCACCAGGTCCGAGGAGGAGAATGACCCGAGAGTACACATAACCCACAAACCTGACGCCGGGGGCGTATATTAGCTGAACAACGTCAGCGGCGTGCGCCAAGTTGACCAACGTCAAGATAGCATATTTGGATACGCACACACACGCACGCATGCACGCACGCTCACACACACACAAACACACACACACACAGCTGGTAAAGCCATTGTACAAATGTAAAATATACAACTGAGAAAATTAATGCAAAACAGGAAGAGGAAAAATAAAATGAAGATAAAAAGAAGCAAAGGAAGAAATTAGCAATTAACAAGTAAATAAGGACCTTCCGGTTAGCTTAATAGTGACACTGTCTCCCTCAGTGAACGGTGAGGAACTGTGTTGAGGTAGAGACTGAACTGGAGTTAGCAAAAACCATTTGTTGAGTCTCAAGGAGAAGACTCGAGAGTCTCGTATACATGAAGAGGAGAGAGAAGTGAACCTTCGTCAAAGTAAGGTGAGAGGAGAGAGAGAGAGAGAGGAGAGAGAAAGGAGAGAGAGAGAGAGAGAGAGAGAGAGCCATGCCATTAAAACCACTATACAACAATTGGAAAGGATACGAGGATAAGAGTTTGGAACAGGATTAGGAAAAGATTAAGCTGAAGGGAAAGATGTAGTAATCGAGAATTCCTTCACTATCCTGCAGAACTAATCCTACAGGGGCGAAATTATGAGGGTAAGACCAGATCAAAGATCAAAGACTTGCGAAGGGAGATCGTGGACCCATAACTCGAGATCGCAGAACCACGAGTCGAGTCGACGCTCCATACCCAAATACCGAGATCGAAGATCCAACAGCTGTCATCGAAAGCCGAAGAGATAAGATCGACAACGCAGAAGCTGAGATTAAAGTCCCATAAACCGAGATCGAAAGAAAATGAAATCCACTGTCGATCACATCCAGTGGTGGAGCCAGTAGGGCTGTAGGGCTGGCACCAGGGGCTGTAGGGCTGGCACCAGGGGCTGTAGGGCTGGCACCAGGGGCTGTAGGGCTGGCACCAGGGGCTGTAGGGCTGGCACCAGGGGCTGTAGGGCTGGCACCAGGGGCTGTAGGGCTGGCACCAGGGGCTGTAGGGCTGGCACCAGGGGCTATAGGGCTGGCACCAGGGGCTGTAGGGCTGGCACCAGAGGCTACGTCAAGAATGACCAGTAAGACTGGCATCAGGGTGCTACTTCAGGCACGATCAGTAGACCTGCCCTCAGGGCTCTGTAGCGGTGCCACCGCTTCTGGTAAGTGTTGCGGGCTGACCCTTAACCCGTGACACCAGTGGTAGTCGGGGTGGTCCGTGGGTACCTAGTGTTGATACCGGCGGTGGTGGCGAGTTTGTGGTGGTGATGATAACAGTGAAAATAGTGGTGGCGGTGGGCGGTTGAATGACAGTGCTGGTGGTTGTAGAAATTGTGGGCTAGCAGCTGTCTAGAGTACGGGCCCCGATCCATCTTGTCCTCCTACAAAGAACGTCGCATTTCGCTCGTATGCGTTACCTAAGGCCAAAAAGTTGTCGTACTAGAAAATGGAAGCGGCTGGCGAAAGTGACGTACTGTCCCGTTTTCTGTTTTGGGTCCTCTGGTAGGTTAGGAGAGGACACTATAAATTAGCCATTTTCTTAACGTTAGGAAATCTTAGGAGGACGAGCTGCTGATCTAAGAACAACCGATCTAAGCAGACTGACGTGTAATACTCCGAAATATAGTCTGCTAAATTGATACAATCACCTTGTAGTCATGTAAATACAGCCATGTTATACCAAGAGGTGTATTTGCGGATAGTAATTGTGCTGGTTACTGCCAGTAAAGAAATGGTGAGCTCAGGGTGCAGCAATGTTAACTCTTTGAGTGAGGCCGTGTTGACCAAGGAGGTTGTTGGGTCAGGTAACGGGAACTCTGGGTCAGAACATGTGAACTGGTATCCACAGACACATAACGTTATACATGCAGGGAGTCACAGACACGTGGAGTCACATATGCACGGAGCTACAGACACGTGGAGTCACTGGTGCTTGAGACAGACATGCGAACATTCGCACCAGCGCAACAGCTTCGGCTATCGGAGACTCATTCCACACACACACACACACACACACACACACACACACACACACACACACACACACACACACACACACACACACACACACACACACACACACCGATGAAGTTAATTAATACAAAAGAAGACCTTGACAATCCCCAGAAGTGGGCTGACAAATGGCTGTCAGAGTTCAACTGCGAAGAGTGTAAGGTAACGAAAAGAAATGATATTGTATACCTCAGTGGATTTACTCAGCAATTGAAAGTCATTTGCAGGAATCACAAAGAGGAAACATTTTGAGAGTGCATGCAATACTAACATTAACACAGGCACATATAAACAGACTAACATCGGCAGTACATATGGGAGTCTAGCATACATTAGAATAGCATTTAAACATCTAAATATGTGTTCTTTCGTGAGAATCTAGACAGCCAGTATGAGACCAAGATTGGAATATGCAGGATAATAAGTTATCTAATGCACAACTAACTTTACAGAGTGAAGAGGTTAGTATCAAGAATATAATGCCAGCATTTTAGAGAACAAAGCTACGAGAACAGGTTAAGGGAACTGATTCTCACAACCAAAGAGGAGAGAGGGAACAGAGAGTGGGGGATATGATTACATAATGTAAAATAGATATAGAGAATAGGCAAGGTGGACAAAGGCATACTCTTTAAATTGAGATAAAGTAGAAAAGGATAAAGGTGGAAGCTGGTAAAGTAATATATATACCTTCCATGGCTAAAAGACTAGACTAAACATTTCTGCCTTAAAAGTTAGGTTAGAATCAAAGACTGAACGTTTCTGCCTTAAGTTAGAACCCAAGACTGAACGTTTCTGCCTTACGCTAGAACTCAAGACTGAACGTTTCTGCCTTAAGTTTGAACCCTAGACTGAACGTTTCTGCCTTATGCTAGAACCCAAGACTGAACGTTTCTGCCTTACGCTAGAACTCAAGACTGAACGTTTCTGCCTTAAGTTTGAACCCTAGACTGAACGTTTCTGCCTTAATCTAGAACCCTAGCCTGAACGTTTCTGCCTTATGCTAGAACCCAAGACTGAACGTTTCTGCCTTATGCTAGAACTCAAGACTGAACGTTTCTGCCTTAATCTAGAACCCTAGCCTGAACGTTTCTGCCTTAAGTTAGAACCCTAGCCTGAACGTTTCTGCCTTAAACCAGAACCCAAGACTTTCCGCTTCCGTCTGTAGGTGGAAGTGTAGACAACACGCTACAGTTATGTAGGCACAACCCTTAACTACACACCCGTGTGAACTGGCCTCGTTTCGGGTGACCAGCCGGGCGTCCCACATAGAGAGCAGAAGCCCCCTCGTCCGACGGGAGTTTTTCTGCCCTTGAGGTCACCAAGAGGGCAGGAAGGTTGAGCAATTCATGCCGGTGAACAAGCCACTTGGTTCGGTAATGACTGTTGGGGGGGGGGCATAAGGGGCGGGGGGAGGGAGTAAAGTACGAGGAGGAGAGGTAGAAGGAAGAGAACGAGGAGACAGAAGGAGAAGAGGGGAAGAGGAGAAGGAGAACAAGAAATAAGAGGAAAGGGATAGGCTGTCCAAGGGATGCTTACCTGAAGTCAATTTCATTCCGGCTTTCCATTCTCCGACTTAGCCTCATTCTCTTAACCTCCTACTTTCAATCCTCTTAACATACTCCTACTCAATTTAAAGAGTTTGACTTTGTCCACCTTGCCTATTCCCCCATATTTATTTTTTAATTTAGTAATCATATCTTCCCCCTCCCTCTCTCTCTCTCTGTTCCCTCTATCCACTTTGGTTGTGAGAATCAGTTCCCTTAACCTGTTCTCGTAGTTTAATTCTCTAAAATTTTGGCTCTAGTTTTAATAATATCGGATAGGTTCTATCCTCCCCCTTTCCTCACTATCCGTTGTGCCCTCTCCTCCTGTCCCTTACTCCTCTCTCTCACACCAGCCACGCCATTCGTTTTTTTTTTTACCCTTCTCTTTTTCCCCGCTCAGAATCGACCTTCCGTAAATCCGGGGGTGGCAAGTCGACCTCAGAGGTCCCTGGCCTTCCTTAGAATTTGAATACAATTGTTGTTGTTGATGTAGTTGTTGTTGTTGTTGATATAGCTGTAGAAGTTGTTGTAGTTGTTGATGTGGCTGTAGTTGTTGTTGCTTTTGCCATTGCTGCTGCAAAGGTTAACTGTAATCCACCGTCTCATCCCAAATCCTTATCCTGATCCCTTCCCAGTGCTATATAGTCGTAATGGCTTGGCGCTTTTCCCCTGATAATTCCCTCCCTCCCTCCCCCTTCTACTTGAGAGGTACATTAAGAGGTCCTGGACCAGTTACATTATCTTCGCAGACGATGACGTGTGTTTACGATCGTGAAAATGATTGGTAAAAGCTTAATTATTGAAGTTGGAAGTAAAATTGGTGATTAGGAAGCTTTAAGTGCTTGTTCTAAGTTTTCACTTGCGTTTGGAAGGTTAAACTGATTGTTTAGAGCTTAGTATTGTTTTGAAGCGTTGAGTGTACTGTCCTCGAGGGGGGGGGGGGAGGGGGGTCTGTTCCCATTAAGTTTGTATTATTACTTCCCATTTATCCGGGGTTGAAGGGCAGCAACCACTTATCGGATCATCGCTGTATTAGTTTTTATCGGCCTGTGTGTGTGTGTGTGTGTGTGTGTGTGTGTGTGTGTGTGTGTGTGTGCGTGTGCGTGTGTGTATGGTCATCACGGTTGGTCATGACTGAACGCTCTAACAACGCTAAGCTGTTCCCATTACAAGAGTCATTACTTTACTCATTTGCGAGAAATGAGGCATCACCACCCCAACCCAGCACCCCCTCCCCCCTCCCAACCATCCATCCACACACACACACCCTCATCAGCCCCCTACATACATTCCCCCTCTTCTCTTCCCCTCATGTTACGCACAAGAGTGTAGTAACCCTCCCTCATTGCCTCTCCTCATTGTGGTTCATTAAGTCTGAGAGTTCGAGGCTTCACGCGGGAACTAACACCTCCAGCGAGAGTCCTCTTGGTCAGGCGGGACTGTTCCTCTTTCCTTTGACGGCCCTAAAGAAAGACTTCGCGCACGTCCTCCGAAGACCTCGCGCACGTCGGACTCATATACAGCGCACGTTCATTACCACAATTACTTTGCAGTGAGAACCATCGCCTCCATTGTTGTTCTACAATGAGAACCATCGCCACACTCGTTCCACTAGTAATTGCATTTATCTCTGTAGTTGTACCCCTGACACACTGATGCGTATACCTAGTTGAGAGCAGGTATGCGCAGATGAGAGCTGGGGCTCACAGTTGATCGCTAGTGCTCGAAGTTGAGCGCAGTTGCTTGCATTTGCCGGCTCAGGAGTGCACATGTGCTCGCCCAAATCAGCAGGAGACCTTAATTAACCTCGCCTAAGGAGACCAAATTAACCCCCATCATAGGAACGGTACCCATCAAATATACAGGGGGAGGCTCCCCCCTCGCATATTTTACATACAAGGGGCTCAAATGGAGCCTGCCGACACCTTAAGTTGGAATAATGGTAGTGGTTTGCATTAAGTGTGGGAGCGTGGCAACTTGAGACCATTTTTCATTGTAATTTGGACTTGTAAAGACACCATAACGAGGTTACCGTAGAGTGCCGTGGGACTCTGTATAGAGCCAGGAAGGTGAGTCTTTCCTGTGACTGTGTGCTTTCTCCTCCTTGTTTCCTTACGGTGTCTTACTGCGTTCTATGCGTTTTATGACCTGAGGTGGTCTCCGAACCCTTGCTGCGTTCTCTGCGTTTAATAACCTGAGGTGGTCTCCGAGCGCCTGGCTGAGTTTTCAACGTTTTTGAAAAGCAACAATGCCATATTGTTGCTTCTACTGGTGATGTTATTGCTGTTGCTGCTACTGCTACTGTTGCTGCTGCTGCTGCTACTGCTGCTGCTACTGCTGCTGCTACTGCTGCTGCTACTGCTGCTGCACTGCTGCTACTGCTGCTACTACTGCTGCTACTGCTGCTACTACTGCTGCTGCTGCTACTGCTGCTGCTACTACTGCTGCTGCTGCTACTGCTGCTGCTGCTACTGCTGCTGCTACTGCTGCTGCTACTACTGCTGCTGCTACTGCTGCTGCTACTACTGCTGCTGCTACTGCTGCTGCTGATACTGCTGCTGCTGCTACTGCTGCTGCTACTGCTGCCTCTGATTCAACTGTTAGTCTTGATGTTGTGTTGTGGTATCCGTTCTTGTTGCTGATAAAGAACGTTGTAATGCCTCTCACTTGATGATGACTTGTGGAATGAACGCGTTCTCATTTCAACTGAACGTTCCCACGGCAGCAATGAACGCACGGATGAACATATCAACACCCACCAAACATGACAACAGGAAACAATTACCCAAGGAGAAAGATATTAACCTTAGTTAAATGACCAGAAGCTACCTGATCAGGTGGACTTGGAACAGGTGTGTGTGGGGGTGAGTGATGCCACCTGATCATCTCTTGCAACAGGTGTGTGTGTGTGGGAGGTGGGTGGAGATGCTACCTGGTCATCTCCCTGGCTATTACACGTCACCAAGGTGTGACGAGTCCGTGTGTACAGCCTCCAGACCCATCATGCTACACCTGCTACCCGGACTCCCCCGTTACCCCACCTCAGTAACGCAGAAGCTGTTACCAATCGACCATTCGACACGCAACGGTGACGTTTGTCGCAGCCCTACTTTATCTAGACAACAAGATGGAGTTGTTAGCGATGATGACGGCCCCCAGTGGGAGACAGCGATGACTCTCCGGAGCGGCATTTGGGAAGCATCTATGATTCTGGACAAATATTTCTCATCGAACTCCACCTGGAACTTATAAATGCCGTGTTTATGATAGCGGCGCGAGCAACAAGATTGCGCATGAGATCACGGCCGCAGTGATGAACTGACGCACCGGATAATGAGACTGATGAGAATTATAACTCATTTGTGAAGCTGCTATTTGAAGCCCAGATGCGAAATGTAACATGTAAAATTTATTAGATAGCATATTATTGAATCATAAATGGATAACCACGGAACTCAAGGATGTCAAGAATAAAAGCAGGTAAATATAAGTGATCAGGGAAATGTATTTAATACAACAATTTATAAATCAAAGGGAAATAAAAAACAAAAAGATTTATCTGATATATCAGAGATTAGGGAGAAGACAGGTCCACTAAAAATGAGACAGGTCAAGTAACTGAATGTGCTAAGGAATCAATTCCTTCGAGAATCTTGTATGTGGAGATCATGTCTCCCTCTAACTCTTCTGTCTTTCAGCGACGTGAGGGTTAATTCCCGTAGTCTGTCATCGTAGCTGTGTGTGTGCTGTGTGTGTGTGTGTGTGTGTGTGTGTGTGTGTGTGTGTGTGTGTGTGTGTGTGTGTGTGTGTGTGTGTGTGTGTGTGTGCTATGTGAGAAAGAGATAGGTTTTGACTGATAATAAACTGAATGTGTATTGCAAGGACCAATAGGCATTCTGCAGTTCGCTTAATTCTTGTGATTACCTATTCTTATGGGCCGAGCGGGACCTATGTGACCAGCAACACACACACACACACACACACACACACACACACACACACACACACACACACACACACACACACACACACACACACACACACACACACACCGACCCAGAGTTTGGTCTGGTATGACAAATATATCAAATATTCATCTTATTAATCGCTTGCTGTTTTCTACGAAAGGAACCAATGGATTTATATACCAGAGGGCGTGATTTAGCGAGCAACACATTCCCTCTCCCACATGTGACAGAGCTGATCTGGGTCTCTATAGTTCTCTAGCTGCTACTGTGGCTGCCAGAGCCACCTTCTCCTCCTTCCCTCCCCGCCCCACTCTCCAAGTCTCGAGACGGCTACCAGATTACAGACTTGTGCCAGGTCTAGAGACAGTTATCAGGTCTAAATAAGGTTACCAGAACACGGTTTGTGTCTAGAGTTGGCTCACAGGAAGATCCCCCTCTACCGTCCAGTTCTTAAATGGTATTCAGAACACGATCATCATCTATGGTAGCCTTGAAGGCTGAGAGTACTCACGGGGTCTAAATAGATCTGAAGCAAGGTACAGTGTAGTCACGGGTCTGGGTGACTGAGGTAGAGAACACGATATTAACTGTTGACCAGATCACACATAAAAAGTGAAGGGACGACGACGTTTCGGTCCGTCCTGGATCATTCTCAAGTCGATTGTGTCGACTTGAGAAAGGTCCTCAAGTCAAGGATTTGAAAATGGTTCAGGTCGGACCGAAACGTCGTCGTCCCTTCACTTTCTAGTGTGTGGATTGGTCAACTTACTTCAGCCACGTTATTGTGACTCATCGCCTGCACGCTATTAACTGCACTGGCAATAATTTTCTCACGGAGTGGACACACTTCGTTAAGTCAATGAAAACACCATTTCTCGCTTTGACGAGCCGGACCTCAAACATCCACAGTAGGAGAAGTAGGTAACAGGTATTGTGTTACGACGCTCGTGACACTCCAAGGTACGTGCCGTACAACCCGTCCTCACACAACTACCCGTTCTCAGATCAAGTCCATTCCATCCAGCGGTCGACCCCAAAGATGCATTCAACATTTTTAACATTCGGTTCATTCAAAACAGGAATGTTCTTAAATATAAATTAATATTATTATATATTATGCACTACTGTGCATATTTAGGTATTGGTTAGGTTAGGTTAGGTTAGGTTAGGTTAGGTTAGGTTAGGTTCGGTTAGGTTAGGTTAGGTTCCGTTGGCGATTATTTGTATTTGTAGTACGTGGGTGAAGCATTTACAGCTCGTTCTGTTCGAACAGAAGTCGTCAGCTTTCGAAGCAGTTGTGCCGGAAGTGTTCGAACGTCAGCAGTTGTGAGTCGTGTGTAAACCGTTTTTCATTCATAAGCAGGGGGGTTTGGCGGGTGCATGGAATGGACTTTGGGCCTTTGTTTGCGAGGACGGGCTGTCTCGTGGGGCGACGAAGTGACTTCTGAGTACTAGGTGACTACATATATTGATAATCACTCGCCAAACACGAGAGCATCTCATTTCTGTCTACACACACACACACACACACACACACACACACACACACACACACACACACACACACACACACACACACACACACACACACACACACACAGTGTGTGTAGGGGTCTAGTAGCTGAGCGGACAGCGCACAGAACTCGTAATTCTGTGGCCCGGGTTCGATTCCCGGACCAGGCTGAAACAAATGAGAGGCAGGCCGAAAGAGCAGAGCTCAACCCCTGCAAGAACAACTAGGTGAATACACACACACACACACACACACACACACACACACACACACACACACACACACACACACACACAGTGTGTGTAGGGGTCTAGTAGCTGAGCGGACAGCGCACAGAACTCGTAATTCTGAGGCCCGGGTTCGATTCCCGGACCAGGCTGAAACAAATGAGAGGCAGGCCGAAAGAGCAGAGCTCAACCCCTGCAAGAACAACTAGGTGAATACACACACACACACACACACACACACACACACACACACACACACACACACACACACACACACACACACACACACACACGCAAGACCCTGTACAATGTGAGGGGGTTGTGCTGGAACAGAACACACACAGGGATGAATTAGCGGACACAAATCCAATACTTGCAAGCATGATAGGACCCATTGGGTTGGGAACTCCTTACCGCACACACTCACACACACAGTTTGGGTGAGTACAGTTAGGGTAAATACACTCACACTCACACTCACACTCACACGAGCCTCACCGACCACTTCCTCAGGAAAAAAAGATCGCCATCGTAAGAGTTATACAGACTATTTCCTGTTGCTGTTTCCGCTATTGTTGAAAATTGCTTTATTTTTTTTAGTTTTATTCATTATATTAACTTGAGAGTTAACGATATATATATATATATATATATATATATATATATATATATATATATATATATATATATATATATATATATATATATATATATCGAAGAGGTTTATCATAGAAAAGACAATTTATTTCTTACTTTTCAAAGTAAATATTTTAGAGAATATACTTCGTAATCAGTTAACAAACAAACAAACATTTTTTGCGACAGTTCGCTGCTGTCGCTGCACACTCAAGGACTAGTTCTAACGTACGTAATATTCAGAATTTTGCTTATTATAATATTCAGTTTCGTGAACGTCATCCTTACATTTGCTAGCCTCGCATCCGTCACTGATCTGATCCCATGTTCTATTATTTGTCTGACTCCAAAAGGTAATTTTCACCCCTCTAAATGATGCATTATATCTAGCTTCCTTATCTGAACTATCATCTTCAATTTGCGTTGACTGAATCACAACAGCCAGTTGTTGCACCTAGTAATCGTCCACAGTTTCCTTAAGACGTTCCTCGTGAGTTGCACTCGTATGCAAAGATGAAGGAACTGATTCAGTCCTGGCCAGTCTTTCCCATGTAAACACGGACTGTGACGGAGCCCAGCACGACTTGTAAGCAGTACTCTCAAGATTAAACCCTTGAGAGTACCGAGAGTACTCCCTTATGTCTCTATCTTCGCTGACTCTTTTGTATTTCTTTTGGGTGTTCTGCAGTAAAGCAGAAGGCTTATTATTAACATCATTACTGAGACAAACTAATTAAAATTTTGCCTAATCCTGGGTAATTCAATTAGGTCTACTGGTATGGTGGAGGTAGAGGAGTGGGGATCTAAGTCGTAGTGAGAGAGGGGAGTGTTACCTGGTTGATACCTGGTTGATGGGGTTCTGGGAGTTCTTCTACTCCCCAAACCCGGCCCGAGGCCAGACTTGACTTGTGAGAGTTTGGTCCACCAGGCTGTTGCTTGGAGATTGGTGTAGGTTGTGGGGGAGGGGGTGGGGGAGAAGGGTGTGGGACGTGATGGAAAGGGTGTGGGGGCGTAGGGAGGATTGGGTGGGGACGGAGGGGAGTGGGAATACGTGGGTAGACGAGTTAAGGGCTGCTGCGAGACAGGCAGGAATGTGGGGAAAGAGTGTGTGGACTAGTTACAAGGGGGGTCTTGCAAAACACGGAAGGGTGTGGGAAAGTGTGCACTAGTTAACGCTTGTAGGCACAAGTGTGTGGGCCGGATACTATGCTTCTTGCTTTAGTATGTAGGCTGGGTAGTGAGTGTTGAAGTATGTGGGCTGGGTAGCTGTGTGAGCCGGATAGTGTGTGCGATCCGGATGGCGTATAATAATTATGTGGGTGTACGCTTCATAGCGTGAGTGATCCGGGTAGCGTGAGAGCCGCCACCGTAGGAGCGGAGAGCCAAACAAGAGCAGTGCTTACAAGCACGCTACAAGCACCACTAACCAGGCCTGCTGGTGGACGCGTCCCGGGGGCTCACGCTACTCCTGGCGTGAGACGGGTCGCCGACAACCTGTGTCCGGAACTTGGTCCGCGAGGCGGTGGTGCGTGTGTGTGGTGGGGCGTGTGTGTGTGTGGTAGTGTGGTGGTGCGTGTGTGTGTGTGTGGTAGTGTGGTGGGGCATGTGTGTGTGTGTGTGGTAGTGTGGTGGTGCGTGTGTGTGTGTGGTAGTGTGGTGGGGCATGTGTGTGTGTGTGTGGTAGTGTGGTGGTGCGTGTGTGTGTGTGTGTGGTAGTGTGGTGGGGCATGTGTGTGTGGTAGTGTGGTGGTGCGTGTGTGTGTACTCACCTAGTTTTGCTTGCGGGGGTTGAGCTTTGGCTCTTTGGTCCCGCCTCTCAACCGTCACTCAACTGGTGTACAGATTCCTGAGCCTACTGGGCTCTATCATATCTACATTTGAAACTGTGTATGGAGTCAGCCGCCACCACTTCACTTCCTAATGCATTCCATCTGTTAACTACTCTGACACTGAAAAAATTCTTTCCAATTCTCTGTGGTTCATCTGGGTACTAAGTTTCCACCTGTGTCCCCTTGTTTGTGTTCCACCCGTGCTAAAGAGTTTGTCTTTGTCCACCCTGTCAATTCCCCTGAGATTTTTGTAGGTGGTTATCATGTCTTCCCTTACTCTTCTGTCTTTCAAGGACGTGAGGTTTAGCTTCCTTAGCCTTTCCTCGTAACACATACCTCTCAGTTCTGAGTCTAGTCTGGTTGCATACCTCTGAAACTTTTCTAACTTTGTCTTGTGTTTAAATAGGTATGGACACCAGGCTGGAACTGCATACTCCAGGATTGTGGTATACCATAAGTGGTATACTTGGTACTGAACTACAGGCCAGTGTCCCTAACTTGCATACCATGCAAGCTGGTGGAGAATATTGTGCGAAAAGAGCTAGTGGAATATCTGGAACGAAAGAACATTGTAACACAGCATCAACGTGGGTTCAGGGATAGCAAGTCCTGCCTCACAGGATTAATTGAATTATACGACCTGGCAACAAAAATCAGGCAAGAAAGAGAGGGGTGGGCAGACTGCATATTTTGGATTGCCAGAAAGCCTTTGACACAGTACCACACAAAAGGCTAGTGCAAAAGCTGGAGATGCAGGCAGGAGTGAAAGGGAAGGTACTCCATTGGATAAGGGAGTACCTAAGCAACAGAAGACAGCGAGTCACTGTGAGGGATGAGGTCTCAGATTGTCGAGACGTCACCAGTGGAGTCCCGCAGGGTTCAGTCCTTGGACCTATACTGTTTCTGATATATGTAAATGATCTCCCAGAGGGTATAGAATCGTTTCTCTCATTGTTTGCTGATGATGCAAAAATTATGAGGAGGATTAAAACAGAGGAAGATAGTATGAGGCTACAAGATGACCTAGACAGACTGAATGAATGGCCCATCAAATGGTTACCAAAGTTCAACCCGAGTAAATGAAAGGTAATGAAAATAGGTGGTGGAAACAGGAGGCCAGACACAGGATACAGAATAGGAGATGAAGTACTTAATGAAACGGACAGAGAGAAAGATCTAGGAATTTATATCACACCAAACTTGTCCCCTGAAGCCCACATAAAAAGAATTACGTCTGCGGCATATGCGAGGCTGGCTAACATCAGAACAGCCTTCAGGAACCTGTGTAAGGAATCATTCAGAATTTTGTATACCACATACGTAAGACCAATCCTGGAGTATGCGGCCCCAGCATGGAGCCCGTACCTTGTCAAGCACAAGACGAAGCTGAAAAAGTTCAGAGGTATGCCACTAAACTAGTCTCAGAACTAAGAGGCATGTGTTACGAAGAAAGGCTGCAAGAAATGCACCTCACGATACTAGAAGACAGAAAAGTAAGGGGAGACATGATCACTACCTACAAAATTCTCAGAGGAATTGACAGGGTAGATAAAGATAAACTGTTTAACACGGGTGGTACGCGAACAAGGGGACACAGGTGAAAACTGGGTACCCAAATGAGCCACAGGGACGTTAGAAAGAACTTTTTCAGTGCCAGAGTAGTTAACAGGTGGAATGCATTAGGCAGTGATGTGGTGGAGGCTGACTCCATACACAGTTTCAAATATAGATATGATAGAGCCCTGTAGCTTCAGGAATCTGTACACCTGTTGATTGACGGTTGAGAGGCGGGACCAAAGAGCCAAAGCTCAACCCCCGCAAGCACAACTAAGTGAGTACACACACACACACACACACACACACACACACACACACACACACACACACACTCACACACACACACACACACACACACACACACTCACACACACACACACACACACACACACACACACACACACACACACACACACACACACTTCCCACGACATACACAAGCAATGCAACCAATAAAGATTTATCAGCAGCGTTGCAAGGTCATCATTGTTTACACACTTGAATGATCCGTGTTCGTGCTTGATGAGTCTCGAGGGTGTTGTGTGATGAGCACAGCTGACGCCCCTCACCTCCCCACACTCACGTAGTGCACCACCAACCTAATTACCAATGACTGTGTCTTAGATTGCTTATTCAGAATTAGCAATACAGTTTGAATGAAAGAAAAAAAATCCCGCAGGATTCGACTTCGAGACTCGAAATTTAGATTATTGTCGATTCCATGCGATGGTGGAAACAAATGAGCAGAGTTTCTTTCACCCTGATGATCCTCTTCACTGTTCATTTCCTGATTAAATGACACGGAAGGACTCTCCAAAAGCGACATAAACGGTGCGATTAACTGACTGTGATCTTGTACCTTGAAGTCCTTGGTCCTTGTACTTGGTCCTTGACTATCCAATAGGGATGATTCTTTCCCGTTGTATCGACTGTGATGACTGGAAGGGCAGTATGGTAACTGTGTGGACTATATCAATGCCAGTAACGGCTATGTAATGACCGTCTGACGATTGTGTGGGCAGAGTGACGGCTGCGACAGCTGAGTAACGGGTGTTTGACGACAGTACACCTGTGACGACTGTATGGCGATTTTAGCAGCTGTCTATCGATTGTAACAGCCGCGTGACGAGTGCAACGATGGTGATTACAAGGACTAAGTCACAGCTGTGTGACGGCTTTAAGTTATCAGCTTAGTCCGGGGAAAAGGAGACGGGTTTCAGGACTATGCTACGGGGGAATCCTGGTATGACGGTATCACCCTCTGCTCTGTAGAACTGGAACCCAACCCACATCTCTCCCACTGGAGAACCGGAGGATCCCACAGCTTTCTTGGCCAGGCTCACGTCAGCCCGTTGCGTCAGCCACTGGTGGACAGACCGTCCTGGAGCCACACTCACCCCCTACCCCGCCGTCCGCTGAACTTCACAGCAGTCAGGTGGACTGTTAGCATTGATCGTCTATCCGTAAGACCAAGAACCAGAGCGGAAAGGACCCATCCATTACAGTCACACCTGCGAAGAGGGGCAGCGCTGGCAGGCGGACGGCGGTGATGGTGGGGAGTGATGCATAGGTTTGATAGATGATCATTTAACTGTGGTGAGAGAGAGAGGTAAAGCGGAGAGCGAGGATAGATACAGAGAATGAGTATATGAGAGTATGTGGCCAAACCTATTGACTGTAGACCTGATGAACTATATCGTTACTGTGTACAGGAAAGGTTAATTATTCCTACTACTATCCCCTCTACTACACCTTACCGCTCGTACCTTTTGCCTTACTCCTCACGTCTCTCTCTTGCCT
Organism: Procambarus clarkii; assembly: GCF_040958095.1. Classification (NCBI taxonomy): domain Eukaryota; kingdom Metazoa; phylum Arthropoda; class Malacostraca; order Decapoda; family Cambaridae; genus Procambarus; species Procambarus clarkii. Next base: position 15,562,587 of record NC_091200.1, on the reverse strand, counting down.
ATTTATTCCCTGCATCAACTTCCTCATCACACGGGAGACATCTCCCGTCACGCAGGGTGCAGTCGCACCTCCACAGATCTCCAGTATCAGCTCTTGATACTGGTAATGGCTCAAAAGGGCCACCCCTTACGGGCTATTCATGCCCGTGCCACCTTTCGGGTGGCTTAATCTTCATCAATCAATCAATCTTCCTCATCACCACGGGAGACATCTTCCGTCACGCAGGGTGCAGTCGCACCGCCACAGATCTCCAGTATCATCTATTGATACTGGAAATGGCTCCAAAGGGCCTCCACTTACGAGCTATTCATGCCCGTGGCACCTTTTGGGTGGCATAATCTTCATCAATCAATTAATCTTTCCTCATCACAATTGACTTGAGAATGGTCCAGGATGGACCGAAACGTCGTCGTCCCTTCACCTTCTAATGTGTGGTCTGGTCAACAAGGTTAATTACAGCCACTATTGATCTTATCTGGACAGATGAGTTCAGGATAGAAGATAAGTTCCACACTCTCCAATCCTTATATTTACAGCAGGAAAAATAAATGGTCCCTCAAACTGTACTGGAGTAGCCAGATCCTCCTAAGGTTTCCCACCGTCAAGAAAACGGTTAATTTAAAGTGTCCTCTCCTAACCTACCAGAGGACCCAAAACAGAAAACGGGACAGTACGTCACTTTCGCCAGCCGCTTTCATTTTCTAGTACGACAATTTTTGGCCTTCGGTAACGCATACGATCGAAATGAGACGTTCTTTGTAAGAGGACAAGTTGACTGAAGAGTAAGCAAGATTGGGAAGAAACCAAACAGAAGCAATGCCTAAAATGTTCATAATATAACTTCTGATATATTTTACTGCAGCCTTTAAGACTGTTAACATCGGCACTGTTCTACCCGCCCTGAACCACACTTAACTCTTCGGTCAGAAAAGCTTCAGAATCAACAATGCATCACTCAGTGCAATGTTGGTGACTTTAATTGAATTGATGTCTCCTGCCTTATATAATGTCATCATAAGTGAACCAACATCTAATATTTACATAGCCTTCTTTATTGATTTATTATCACTATTATTGAACTACAGTGATTATTGAACAGCCCTTCAGATGTCTCCTCTCCTGTGAGATTCAGCATGACAAATAGACTCAAATTTAAAACACATTAAGAACAGGGAAACCGTTTCCACGAATCTACCCAGGAAAGGCAAGTTTCCGGCTGATGGGCAATGAAACAATTGGGTAAACAATTACCCAGACTTGCCCATCTTAGGGAGGTGGCTGCTGGTGGCCCCGCTCGCAGGCGCATCTCACTCGCCTTGTATTGTGGTTTGAAAAAATAATTTATGTTCATCTTTAACATTATTATAGGCGCTAATTTGAGAGAGAGAAAGAGAGAGAGAGAGAGAGAGAGAGAGAGAGAGAGAGAGAGAGAGAGAGAGAGAGAGAGAGAGAGAGAGAGAGAGAGAGAGAGAGAGAGAGACGGACTAGGCACTCTACCATCAGGACGTGAGTCAACAATACTAACTCACGCAAAAGAGATGACAAAAACTTAAGAAGGAACGAACCTGTTGGGCAAGGAAGGTTAAAAACTCACCCCTGTAACGGCGACCTTCCCCCCCCCCCCCCTTACCTGTACCTGGCTGTATCGGCGACCTTTCTCCCCCCTACCTGTACCTGGCTGTGGAAATTAGCAATGGAGGGGAAGAGACGGGTAACTAGAGGAAAGAAAATCTTAAGAAAGTTGGAAGGAGGTGAGAGAGGAAGATTATCATACACAATATAATAATAATAATAATAATAATAATAATAACAGTAATAAAGATGATAGTAATTAATCAGTGTCTAGACAAACTAGAGTCTGAGAAATATATAATAATAAAAACTCATCATATTTTTATTACTTTTGGTATGCAGGCGATGAGTCACAGTAACGTGGCTGAAGTATGTTGACCAATCCACACACTAGAAAATGAAGGGACGACGACGTTTCGGTCCGTCCTGGACCATTCTCAAGTCGATTGATTCTCACAATCGACTTGAGAATGGTCCAGGACGGATTGAAACGTCGTCGTCGACCCTTCATTTTCTAGTGTGTGAATTAGTCAACAATACACTGGGTAATAATTAATTATTTCTACCGGCGGCAAAAGACCTTGACACGAGCCATGGAACAAACTTACCAGTGAGGGCAAGATGGCGCCGGTCTGCCGTCTCCTGTCACAGTTACCACACAAAAGGTCCGCCAGAAGCGAACGAACGAACGAACGCCGGCAGCAAGAAGGGCGCTGTTTTACGGTACGCGCTAAAGACAATGACTATCTTTATATTCCCCCAATTGCCAGGCTCGACCCCAGTGATCACTATGCGCATATCTGGACTCGTTGAACCCCCTTCAGAGGTCACGGGGCGCGCCATTTATGTAGCTGTTTTACCTTGCGCTGGCGTGCCAGGTCGAAGGTCAGTCCGGTTCTCTGTTAGGGTAGGAAACGGGGGGTTGGGAGTGCTTACCTAGCAGTGTTTTCCGAGGGAGTGGCTCTTTATTGGCCTCTACAGCTCTTTGAGGCTAGTGAGTCTACGAGCCTTTTATACCTGATGCTGAGTTTCAATTTAACTATTCTGAGCTTCAAATTCTTTGTCGAAGCTGGCCTTAAAGTTGTGGAGGGAGGTGGCTTCCACTACTTCTTCTTCTTCTTTTAGAATTGGTCGCTCAACTTACAGCATAGAGTACGAGTACATTCTTAAGTCCTTTCGGGTTATTTGGTTTTCCATCTTGCTCTTGTGTCATCTTGTCCTGCTTTCTCTCAATCTTATGAAGTTATTTTTGTCCACCTGGTGGTGGTGGTAGTGGTGAGGGGGGGGGGTAGTGGTGGTGGTGATGGTGGACGTTACGGTGGTGGTAGTGGTTTTGGTGGTGGTGGTGGTGGTAGTGGTGGTGGTGGTGATAGTATTAGTAGTTTATGATATGATATTTGCAGTGTTTGGTGATGGTATGGGAGGTGAAGATTAGTTTTGTAATAATGGTAGATACAGTTAGCGTAGGCACTGTAAAACAGTGGATTATTTGAGGTTGTTGAAGCTAACTCCATACTCAATGTTATGTGCAAATATGATATAACTCATGAGGAAACCGAGTCATTGTATTAAACTTCCAATAGTTTGAAAGGTGGGGCTTAGGAGCTGATTCCTTGACCATGCAAGTGCATTTAGGTACTCACCTAATTGGGCTTGCGGGGGTTGAGCTCTGGCTCTTTGGTCCCGCCTCTCAACCGTCAATCAACAGGTGTACAGGTTCCTGAGCCTATTGGGCTCTATCATACCTACACTTGAAACTGTGTATGGAGTCAGCCTCCACCACATCACTTCCTAATGCATTCCATTTGTCAACCACTCTGACACTAAAAAAGTTCTTTCTAATATCTCTGTGGCTCATTTGGGCACTCGGTTTCCACCTGTGTCCCCTAGTGCGTGTGCCCCTTGTGTTAAATAGCCTGTCTTTATCTACCCTGTCGATTCCCTTGAGAATCTTGAATGTGGTGATCATATCCCCCCCTAACTCTTCTGTTAGGGGGGATGTGAGGTTTAATTCCAACGAAGTGAGGTTTAATTCCCGTAGTCTCTCCTCGTAGCTCATATCTCTCAGCTCGGGTACTAGTCTGGTGGCAAACCTTTGAACCTTTTCCAGTTTAGTCTTTTGCTTGACTAGATATGGACTCCATGCTGGAGCCGCATACTCCAGGATTGGTCTGACATATGTGGTATATAATGTTCTGAAAGATTCCTTATACAAGTTTCTAAAGGCCGTTCTTATGTTAGCCAACCTGGCATATGCCGCTGATGTTATCCTCTTGATATGAGCTTCAGGGGACAGGTCTGGCGTGATATCAACCCCCAGGTCTTTCTCTCTCTCTGACTCTTAAAGAATTTCATCTCCCAAATGATACCTTGTATCTGGTCTCCTGCTTCCTACCCCTATCTTCATTACATTACATTTGCTTGTAATATAATGTAATATATCTGAGTGTTCACACACACACACACACACACACACACACACACACACACACACACACACACACACACACACACACACACACACGGGACACTGAGTGGTCAAGAGCTTCAAGTGGGCCACCGGTGACCTGTTGGCCTCGTGTCGTCAGTGTTGAGATATGGTGGAAAGGTCGCCAGCTCGCACCTGTTCCGGCCCTTCAGGGGCCTGCTCAGCGGCGCCCAGAACAGTTACAATCATTTGATGTTTTCAGAGTTACTGTTGTGGATTATAACAAGAAAATCTCTTTGAAAATAACCTCACAATAGAAATACACACAAAAAAATGTTATATATGATTTTACGTGAATATTCTATACACATTTCAACATTCCTCATTCATTTTTCAGCGTAACTAAAATGTATACAAAAGATGGAAGTGTGCACAAATAATCGGGAATTTTTTTCTTCCCTCTCTATAAATTCCCTTCGGAATCTTGTACGTCGTTATCATGTCTACTCTGTTCCTTCTGTCCAGCTGAGTGGGGAGATCCAGTTCCCTCGGACTAGATCTCTATAGCTCAGGGACAAGAATTATTACATATCTTTGGATATTTCCTTTTGTCGTTGTGTTTGTTATAGGCAGCTGGTCGACCGAGCGGACAGCACGCTGGACTTGTGATCCTGTGGTCCTGGGTTCGATCCCAGGCGCCGGCGAGAAACAATAGGCAGAGTTTCTTTCACCCTATGCCCCTGTTACCTAGCAGTAAAATAGGTAATTGGGTGTTAGTCAGCTGTCACGGGCTGCTTCCTGGGGGTGGAGGCCTGGTCGAGGACCGGGCCGCGGGGACACTAAAATGCCCCGAAATCATCTCAAGATAACCTCAAGAAGAGATAGGGTTCCAGACCAGTGCAGCACCCTCAAGAGCCACACAGTGGGGGCAAATACGGAATACTCCTTCACCCACGTTCCTGAAACCCCTCCGGAGGCACTTTGGCCACTTTGGCATGTGCTGTCGACGTAATTTTATTGATGTTAACCTCTGGTGTTAGATTGTGTAGTTATGTGTTCTCTTAAGTCTTTCTCTTTCTCTGAAGTGCTAAGCCGGGCCGACTGTAGCACCGTTCTGAAGTGCTAAGCTCTCTCTCTCTCTCTCTCTCTCTCTCTCTCTCTCTCTCTCTCTCTCTCTCTCTCTCTCTCTCTCTCTCTCTCTCTCTCTCTCTCTCTCTCTCTCGTGGTGTGAAGAGAAAAGATAGATTATGGAATGAAAATGTCATCTGGAGACATGAAGTGCAAAAAACAGTAACCGCAAGATTGTGACGAGATGGTTTGGGCATGTTCAACAAAGTAATAATATTAAACTGAAGAAGAGAGTAGAGTTAATTCAGTTTACGAGTAGGATGAGGAGAGGAGAAGAACTCTGAAGAATTTTATCCAATTGTAGCTTCAAAGATATTCCATTCACCTGGGCTTGACGCTTTCCCCTGATAATTCCCTCCCTCCCTCACCTGGGCTGTAGGAGTCTCGAACCGTTGACCCCACGCCTGTGAGGCCGAAGCTCTGTCGACTGGGCTATGAGTAGTCGTAATAGGGAAAGAATAATAAGAATTTTTAAAGAATGGTAGATTTATGACCGTTCGCTACCGTCTACTAAGCGACTGTTCTGTGGGAAAAGCTTCGTTTTCTGACAGTTACAGGACAGGATTTGGCTACTTTTCGGCGTGTTAGTGGTCACTGCCCCACGTACCGTGACGGGTGTGAGACCAGGCACTGTCATGGAGGCCAGGCACTGTCCCCACACTCTCATGGAGGCCAGGCACTGTCACCACACTCTCGTGGAGGCCAGGCACTGTCACCACACTCTCGTGGAGGCCAGGCACTGTCACCACACTCTCATGGAGGCCAGGCACTGTCACCACACTCTCGTGGAGGCCAGGCACTGTCACCACACTCTCGTGGAGGCCAGGCACTGTCACCACACTCTCATGGAGGCCAAGCACTGTCACCACACTCTCGTGGAGGCCAGGCACTGTCACCACACTCTCATGGAGGCCAAGCACTGTCACCACACTCTCATGGAGGCCAAGCACTGTCACCACACTCTCATGGAGGCCAAGCACTGTCACCACACTCTCATTGAGGCCAAGCACTGTCATCACACTCTCATGGAGGCCAGGCACTGTCACCACACTCTCATGGAGGCCAGGCACTGTCACCACACTCTCATGGAGGCCAGGCACTGTCATCACACTCTCATGGAGGCCAGGCACTGTCACCACACACTCATGGAGGCCAGGAATGAATGCATAAACACGAAATATATTTTTTATTTTTTATTTTCACAACTTTGGTACAAACAACAGTAGACGAACGTCTGTCCTAGCCTGCGTCCATCCTAACCTGCGTCCATCCTAGCCTGCGTAGCTGAAGGACTGGGGCATAGTAAGGATGGCGCAACTTGACAATGCTAATAACAATGGTATTACAGGAGCATGTAACATACAGGGGGAACTAACGTATCGTCTACGGGTCGCCAGATACACACACACACACACACACGTGCGTGTGAACGCAGACACCTTCTTTCAGTCCTATACACCAGCCATACAAGCTAAGGAAGTAGGAATGCACTAATGAAAGCACTCTACTCATACAGGCACACGCACGCACGACCGCACACACATGCGCATGCACAGCTCCAAGCACACACACATGCGCAAGAAGATTAGCCCCAATTTTAGTTTCTCCTAATCCCAAATCCCTCCTTTCCCCTCCCCTCCCCCCCCTCCCCTAATCCCCGGGGCAGTCTCTCGTAAATAACGGAGATAACAAAGTGTAATACTAGTCTGAAATGCTTGGCAACTTGTTATACATACTAACACATATATTTATATATATATATGTATATATATATCTAGCACCCAGCAAACACACAATGTAACTATAACGTTATGACGTCGATACAACGGAAAAATGACGTTGTGGGTACGTTTGGTGTTTGCTGGGATAGATATATATGTGAAAAAAACAGCACAGGGAGTAATCATAATTTAAAAAAAAAATTGTTTATGAATTCCAAACTTGGTACTACGGTGGAAAATATATTAACCTAAGCAAATATAAAAGGTAGTAATAAATTAATGTATAAATAAATAAATAAAATAAATAGATAAATAGTTGTATAAATTATTTAACAGTAAAGTTCTGCTAATAACAACATTTCTCTCCACATTACCAATAGTTATGATCATAACACTACAGTAGAGTCGCTTGTTGGGACCTATAAATCCAATGCACTATAGTATCAACAAAAAAAGGAGAAAAAAGGAAAAAAAAACATACTTTGAATCCAAACTTACCCTAACTTACCCTAACTCAAGGAATCCATATTATAAGTCCTCGGAAATCACCCATAAACGAACCAAAATTAATCTATAGGCGCTGGATAAGCACCTCCAAAGGATACCTGATCAACCAGGCTGTGACTCATACGTCAGGCTGCGAGCAGCCGCGTCTAACAGCCTGGTTGATCAGTCCAGCAACCAGGAGGCCTGGTCGACGACCGGGCCGCGGGGACACTAAGCCCCGGAAGCACCTCAAGGTAGCCTCAAGGTAGCTGGATGAGCCAAGGGTTCGTATATTAGGGAGTTTCTCTACAAATCCTTTTGTTTACATTTGCGATTCCGAATTCACAAAATCCTCTCTTGAAGCTGCTTTTGTGGACTTTTCATAGTGGTTTCGTGTGGTGGTTCGAACTGAATTCGAACCACAGGTTATCCTGTGGATAATTCAGACTCAGAGATACTCAGACACGGGCGGATTTATTTTTGTTGGAAGCGTTTTGTGAATCCGGATTTAGGGTGCAAGGCAGAACGGACACGATTGAACAGTGTGAGGAATGCAAGCATAGCGAAGGATGGCAAAAACAAAGCAAGCAATCAAACAACTCTTAGCCGTTAGCGAGTAAGCGTTGTCTGCTTATTGGCAAGCAAGCAAGCAAGCGATCAAGCATAAAAAGACTATGTATATGCATGGTATATAAGCAAGCGCTTTTTACAATGCAAACAATTGTTTTTGTATCCATTAATAAGCATGCGTTTATTTGCAAACAAATTTGTTTTCAAGATCAGAGTATTTGTTAGTAAGGAAACCTAAGTAGTTATTAAGTAAGCAGGAACTGATTATTGAATATTAATCATATATATATAATACACATTTTTTATTAATTCTCTAATGATTAATCCGCAAATACTGATTTTTAGAAATAAACTGTTAGCAAACAAATACTAATTGTCAACAAACAAATACTAATTGGTAAGAATAAAATGCTTTATGTTAGTAAGCAAATACTAATTGTTAGTAAGGAAATGTTGATTGTTAGCAAGCAAATACTAATTGTTAGTAAGGAAATGTTGATTGTTAGCAAGCAAATACTAATTGTTAGTAAGGAAATGTTGATTGTTAGCAAGCAAATACTAATTGTTAGTAAGGAAATGTTGATTGTTAGCAAGCAAATACTAATTGTTAGTAAGGAAATGTTGATTGTTAGCAAGCAAATACTAATTGTTAGTAAGGAAATGTTGATTGTTAGCAAGCAAATACTAATTGTTAGTAAGGAAATTCTGATTGTTAGCAAGAAAGCCTTATTAATTAACACTTAAACTCTATATTTTTTAGCTTCTAAGCATCAATTGTTAGGACTTCAGGCTCATGTTAGTAGTCCAGCACCCGCTGTTAGCGCTCAAGGAAATATTGTTACCACTCAAGTATCAACCATTGGCCTTGAAGCACCAGTTACTAGCACTCAAGTAAGAGGTCAAGTACCAGTATTTAGCACTCAATCCCTTCCAAATAGCACTCAAGCACCAGTTGTTAATGGAGGGATGCAATTAAGCGTACAGGCATTATAAGCACTCAAGCAATAACGGTTAATAAGCGAGGTCAGTTTACCATTAAGCAAAGGTTAAAAAGGCTAATGACTTTGGTTAAGGCTCTTGACATCATCCTCTCTATAAACTTTGTTATTCAAGCATAAATAAATTCATTATAATGTATAAAATCATGGCTGATAATTGGAAATTAAAAACTTTTCTCACTATGTATTTGTAATAACGTAACTACTGCTCATGTCATTATTTTTATCTTTTTTCAGATCATTTTCGAAGAAGAGGGAAATGTCGAGAGCGGCACCCCAGTCACTGCAGGTTAGTAGGGAGTTATAAACGTTAGTAATATTATTCTACAACATTTGTACAGGCAGGGAGGACATGCAGGGGGGGGGGGCTGCAAGCCTGTAATCTCTATGCACTGAGAAAGTATTGGCGGTACAGGTCAGCTCTCTCCATACATGTAAGGCAACAGACACGGGTCTACAGGTCATTTTGCTCTCCAAACATACGAGAAATCCGGCCAGCTAGTACCACACACCTTCAAGGATACGAACCCAAACGGGGTTCTTACAGCAGCAGCAGCAGCTGCTGCCTTGCACCTAACTTGAGCAAATACTAGACAACTTGCAAAGGGATTGTTACACAAACGCACACACCAGAGAGCTTCGAACCTCTGTTACATAACGGTAACTTGTCGTAGCCATTGTACCTCGGTCCACAGAGTGCCAGGCGATGAACAAGTGGTTTGTCCCCAAAGTGTCGTCGCTGTGGCATTAAAACAGTGATATCTACACTAGGCCCTCCCCTCCCCCTCCCCTCCCCCTCCCCCTCCCCCTCCCCCTCCCCCTCCCCCTCCCCCACCCCTCTATCCAAGTCTCTACTGCTACATATATATACACAGCATTGGTTCACACACACATATATAGTTAGCAACTTCAGCTTAAAGGTCCCAACTAGAAATCCTAACTGCGTATATTTGAATAGGGGGGAAAGATGTTGCTTGTCTTGTGCCTGTTTTTCTCGTTCTAGTTGAACGGGTGAATATCCCTGGTACCTGCACCAATAAGCACGGGATGAGGCGAGAGGGGTCCGGCCCATTCGCTCGGGCGCCAGTTAGTCAAATCAAAGTTCATATTTGATCACATATATATTTTGCACGCGAGAGATTTCGATTCAGTATGGCGAGTTGAGCGTTCACATGGGCGTGAAAGAGACACATCTCTATATAATTTACAGAGAATATTAAAAGCTGGAACAAAAATTCAAAGTATTGTAAATTACGAGCGGGAATCTTATCACGAATACTCTTTGATTTAACCACAACGCCAGGCTTTGAACGGGTGACCGCACCTCTCCCGACCTACCCCGGGAGTCCCCAAAGCACCGCCACCACCACCAGTCGCCTGCAAGCAGCGTCTCCAGCAAGACTCACCCTTCCCATCACATCAACAACAACAATATTAACGGCAAAGGAAGCCTGGCCAAGGGGAGCCCGAGGATAATAATGAAAATATGAATTGGGGCCCTGACGTTCGCTGAATGATGCTGACGTCAGGTGGGACTGTTGCCCGTCGCTAGCGTGGCCTGACGTTGGCTGAATGATGCTGACGTCAGGTGGGACTGTTGCCCGTCGCTAGCATGGCCATCCTTCACCAGACTTCGATTGTTTGAAATTGTTTGATGGTTCCAGCTTTGGGTAAAGAGCAGCCGAAAGTTCTAGTAAATATATCCCAAAGATCGAGTCACTAAAAGTTCTGGTTCAGTCCGGGTTTTTCTTTTCTGGTAAAATTGCGTCACTTATCACAATATGTCACGTCACAAAGACACTGCCGTCACACAATTAAATGTTATATAAAAACAACCTTATCACTAAGTTATTACAAGTGTGTCCTATGATACACCAGGTATAATGCCCTTGGTAATAGCCTTTGAGTTTTGAGTTTTTCAGTGGGATGCCTCTAATTTAGAGATCAAATTCCAAATGCCCAATGTTAGATAATCTTGTGATTTATCGTAAATGCCCCTCTTGTGGAGGTAGGTTCCAGAAATAGCAGGTGAAGCATTTCGTGACTTGTCAAGTCAAGCCAGCGTCTTCACTAGTGTCTTGTATTAGTAATGGAAGCCGCTCGGCCACCTGGTTTGGGCAGGGAGGTTCTTGGCGGCCCAGCGTGTATCTTTGCGGCAACGTTGCCCACTGTGTCTCGTCTCGATGATATCAAGACCAACGAGCCCCAAAACCTTGTCAGGGATCTGCCAGGTTCCATCGTAATATTCCCATTGGTTGCCTCGTGTTACACGCTGGCGGTAATGTTGCACACAGTTCCTAGGGCCAGAAGGTTTCGCCCTCCTCTCCCGTGCTGACTCCATCCAGCTACATGCCTACAGGATCTCAATAGGATAAAGCGAATCTTGGCGGACATGAGCAGGATGGTGACGGGATTGGAGGACACGCGGAGGTCGAGTTTCCAATTTGCGAGTGTCTCTTGCGCCCGTCTCACCAACTTTTCTTCTCAGCGAGGCGTTGAGGACGGGGCGAAAGGCTCCTGTGAGCACGCCGGCGGCTCGAGCGGGGAGGAGCTAGATCCTGCGTGGGTAGCCAGAGTCGTAGAGCTGACGGAGTGACTCTGTGGTGGTGGCCGGGCTGAGAGGCTCCTCAAGCTTGCTCCTGCGGCGGCGGTGCCACACGGCCGTCCACGCCACGATGATCACCAGCTGCGCCACCAGGAACACCGAGCAGGCCAGCACTAGACCCACCATGTTGATGCATACTCCAGATACGTCCTCCTGGAGCACGATCTCGGCGTCTCCCTCCACCTGGGATGGGGGCAAGAGAACACGTCAGGACGCTACTCACCCACTCACAAAGACTAGACACATCACTTCTATCCATGTTCATGCTGATTTAAATAACCAGTAATAGCAATTTAAGCTATGAGTATAAATACAATTATATATACAAAAATCTAAATTATAAGGATCATTGATTAATGACAAAAGCTATAAAATAGTGATAAGACCTGAACAAAATTATTTTATAATGCAAATAATAACTTATGCCATGCATAGAGCCAACGCACCCCGGTTTTGGTCTCCTTAAAGAGGTTGTTGACGGACTTGTCACGGCTCTGGGCCTGAGGGCCACGGAAACCGAACTTGTCGGAGATCTTGATAGACTGGACAACAAGCATCTCCTCGGGGATTTGCTGCTCGGGCGCTTCTCTCCTGATGCGGTGGCTGACAGAGGCATCGGGGAAGTTGTCGACAAAGCTGAGGGCTTGAACGTCCAGCATATATGGGCTGCGCTTTACGATCTGTGGACCAGGAATCAGGTAAAATAAGATCAAGCTTACGGAGGGAACGTAATAAACGTGGGGTTATTTCAAGTGTATGTTATACATATATATATATATATATATATATATATATATATATATATATATATATATATATATATATATATATATATATATATATATATATATGCGAACAAGCCTGAATGTTCGCATATATATATATATATATATATATATATATATATATATATATATATATATATATATATATATATATATATATATATATATGAATGTGTATGGATGGATATAAAGCTTTTGAATACATTAGCTCACAAAGTCTTACCCTTTGAACAGATGTCTCAGAAATGGCCTGTGGGTTAAACATTGAAGCACCAAAGTCAAAGAAGATAGACTCCGACACCTCCCTCTTCTTCCTGCCATAGCTGTCAACCTTCTTCATCTGTCCACCAAAGTCGAGGATGTCACAGACGACGGGCTCACAGGTAGGTAGACAGGGCGTCACCAGAGCACGGAACTGAACCACATCGCTCGTAGGGAACTTGAAGGCGTCGAAGGAAGCACCCAAAATCTGCATGGAAGGAACAGTTAGACTTGCTAAGCTGTTACAGAAATTTATATACTCGTATATAAGGGAACATTATAGATATCAGATTTTGATAGAGTAAAAAAAATCGAGTGATTACCTTGCCTGTGTAGTCGATCTTGACAAGTTGCCTCATGATGGAGATCTCGGTGGGGCAGCCGCGGCTGTCAAGGAGAGTGATGTTGTTCGTGTTGCTGCCGTCCATTGCATACAAGTTATGCACAAAGATCTCGTAAGGAGAGTTCTTGTCGGGGATCTCGAAGATGAGCTGGAGCAGGTCTCCCACGGATGCATCGGAGATGTCATCGCCGTTGCGGTTGGCAACTCGCATGATGACGTTGGGAGAGTCGACGGTGCTGCCTTGTTCCAGAGCGGGCTTGATGTCTCCTTCGACGGTCAGGTCGACGCGGTTGCTCACACTTTTGTTGCTCAGATCGTATTGACAGTGGACGCTGAGGCCCAGGTCAGCCGAGGTCACAATCAGGTCGTGGTGCTGAAGGATGACGTCGTTGCTGTACTTGGCGGCAGCGTCACGTTCCACACTGCAGTCAATATTGTTGTAGGGCATCAGGAGGTCGAACTCCAGGGTACCCTTGACGTCATTGACGCAGGTGTTGGGGGAGCCCTTGGCGTAGATTTTGCCATTGAAGATCTTCGAGGTTTTGATCTTAACGATCATGTCTCCGGAGCGGCAGTCAATCGTTACGTTGTAGCAGGAGGAGAGTTCGTATGTGGAGGAGCCGGGGATCTCGAGGTAGGGTTCCTCGATGTGGGTGAGGGTGGCGGCGGCGTGGTGAGAGAGACGGCACACGCTGTCTCCGGTGTCACCGTAGTCGAAGGAGTGGCACCTACGGGTCGTGCAAGATTAAAATTGTGTTGCAAGATCCCGAAGTTCATGCAGCATGGGTTTAATAGGTGATATAAGACAACATTAATACAAAATAATTTGCTTATATAGATTTCAGTATCCTGAACAACATGATTCATGAAGTCATGATCTGCCACCCTGAGACACCTACCTGAAGGAGGCGGTGAGGCATAGTCGCTTGCAGTCTTCCAGTCCGGCAACCTCTTGGTACACAGAGTCGACCGTCTTCAGGATGCGGCCCTCCATCTTCTGGAACTCGCACAGTCTGACGGGGTCATCGACGCAGTTGTTCTCCAGGAAGTCGCTGTTCTCCGCTGCTCGGAAAGAGCCGGTTCCGACAGCCGTGTGCCTGTCCATGTCCGAGATGGAACAGTCGCCTGTAGCGTTGTTATAGCTAGCAGACCTGTGGGATAGGGACGAAGTGTGATGGTGAGACCCTGGCTCGGTAACCCATCCACTGCCTTCCGCTTGACATTATTTTTCAAATCAGCAAAACAAAAAAATGGATTATAAATGACCTCATGTAAGCCTCACGCTGTCTCGAACTATCTCGAGACTCTCATGAAACAGGAGTATAACGCCTCACCATATTGATACTCTTCCATATATGAGGTGTGACGGAAGTGGTTGAACTAATTAAAAAAATATCAGTGAAACAAAATTCTTCCCTTGTGCAACTCCAGCCTCCGCCCTCATCGCGTTCTCTTTGCACGCCTATTCAGCATCCCTTTATCTCCATGATAGGTTCAGTTTTGTTTTGTATCTCGCTCCTTTGTATCTCGCTAGAATTATTTAACGAAGACAAGAAAAAAGAAGTATCAGTGCTCCAGCATCATTAGACATCAGAATATTTATCGAGAAGAAAGTCCGTTAAATTGTAGTCTATTACTTGACTGGCATGAGAATCACAATTTTCAGACACCGATGAATAGGACCATCGGGGAACTTCCTGGAATCTTTAGTTAGACTCCTTTGGTCTATTGGAAATATTTCACTTACTTTGTCACCGCGTTTTAGTCAACACATTTGTTCCATCGTGATGTGTAACGTTGGCAGATTCTTAGATGCTATGAGTATAAAGTTGGAACAGTCTTATTTGCTTCTTAAGCTCCGAGATACGGACTGTCTGATTGATCACGACTGTCAGTCCTTCAGTATGAATAACAAATGTAAAATATGGACTTTGCCCATTAATCATGTTTATATAGTATTTCCAATGAACCCAATTAAATGGGTTTAACAAGAACAGCTGTTGTTGTTGAGCCAGTTGGTGGTAGGTGAAGCATGACTAGTCGTAGAGACTCGTTCTTTAAGCTTTATTTACAATGGGCGAGTGAACCAGTGTGTTGTTTTCATCGGTAGCGTTGGTATGCCGCACTGTTTAGGTCTGCACGTGATGACTTGAGAGTTACTAGTGAATCACGTGAGGATCTTTTGCTCACAAAGGAAACAGCTCCAACAAAAACTTTCTGCATTTAAAAAAAATATATCAACCTAAAAATAACTCTTTTTAATTCACAACTTCATCGTAAACTGACGGACATAGGATCCTTTAACATAGTCACGTATCCTCACACAAAGCTGGCATTAACCGAACGATGAAATCTAAATCCGCTTATAATCCAGATTCGCCAACACAACCAGTGACTGAAGAGACATTTATTAAAACGAAAAAATCCCAGAAAAAAAGAAGATTCAAGATTTCTCCTAAATAGCTTTAAAAATCACTGAATAGCTGCTTCCATGAGTCCTGAAATGAGGGCCATTGCGGTTAGAGTGTATTCATAAAGAAAAGAGCAAATTCCAAGCTGGCGAAAAACTGCTTTTGAAACAAGCACTCTCTCTCTCTCTCTCTCTCTCTCTCTCTCTCTCTCTCTCTCTCTCTCTCTCTCTCTCTCTCTCTCTCTCTCTCTCTCTCTCTCTCTCTCTCTCTCTCTCTCTCTCTCTCTCTCTCTCTCTCTCTCTCTCTCTCTCTCGTCAATCTTGATCACGCCTCGAAAAGCATTGCTGTCACTCATTGCTTTGACCTTTCGTGGCCCCTAACCCGGATCCCGCTTCTTAATCCCACAGCTGTCTGCTCAGCCACCAGTAAAACTAATAGCAGCAGAATTGGACACCCAGTTATACATGATCAACATGTCAAGTTTATGAACGTCTCGCTTGTGTGAAATGGCTTCAGTGGCTGCCGATCACCCAGTCATATGTGTGTGTGTCACCCACCAGTCAGGTGTACTGACATCCATCAGTCAGGTGTACTGTCATCCACCAGCCAGGAGGCGTACTGTAAGTCACTGGAGCCAGTCACTGGAACTATACCATGTACCCAATGGTTTCTGTAAGGAACTGTGTGTTAGTGTATAGCGGTCCCGTCTCTTAGCTATCAATCAACTGGTGTATAGATTTCTGAGCCTACTGGGCTCTATCATATCTACATTTGAAATTGTGTATGGAGTCAGCCTCCACCACACCACTGTATATATTTTATTGAGAGAAACCTAAGATATATATATATATATATATATATATATATATATATATATATATATATATATATATATATATATATATATATATATATTTATATATAAACAAGGAACTTATATATATATATATATATATATATATATATATATATATATATATATATATATATATATATATATATATATATATATATATATATATATATATAAGTTCCTTGTTTGTTTGTTTTGAATAATTTCTCAAGCATCTGACGCCAGCAAAGCACTGTCTCGCCTCGACAGGAGTCTCCTACCATCATCACTTACGGTGTCGCTCGGGGCACTCAAACAAATCTTCGGTTTCCGGCCCTAAACTCCGGTTCCCAGCCCAAAGTGCCGGTTACTGATGGGCGTTCAGACGCCGACGACACCACCGAGTTCTCCCTCGAGGTGCTGGATGGAGACTCTGGGGGGACTCGGTGGAGGATGACGGCTGTCACAGTGTGGAGGATGAGGCTGAAGGATGTTGATGATGGAGCTACCGAAGGAGTTGTTGGAGCTGATGGTTGATGTGAGAGGTGGAAGGAGGGGGGGGGGGTGAAGTATCGAGCTGTGCATGATTCCCGCAGGGCGCTGTGCTGATTCTTTGAGGAAACGTAGGTAGTGGTGGTGGTAGTTGTGGTGGCAATGGTGGCGGTAGTTGTGGGGGGGGGGGCAGATTTGGAGGGTGTGCCTGCCGGTGGGTTTGAGTGAAGACACCCACCGGCGACCTGATCCATCCTATCGCAGCCAGCGGCTCCGTTACATACCTCACGCAACTGCTGCAAGAGGGAGGTGGTGGTGGGAAGGGGGGAAGAGGAAGGGGAAGCGAGGCAGATAGGGAGGGGAATGTTATTCCTTCCACATCATGTGAGAGTTGAGGATGGGACGGTCGGGGTGGAACAGTGTGCAGTGGTGGTGGGGGGAAAGGGGTTGGGGGAAGATCAGGAGATCTGACAAGCAGGGGAAAAAGAGGGGTGCGGAAGGGAGGGGGAAGTGAAGGGGGTGTTGGATAGAGGAAAGAGAGGGGGGAGGCATGAAGGAGGGAGCGTGACCCCGGGTGGTAACCAGGTTACCAGGAACAATCGTCAGTAACTGTTGACGACTTCCGCAAGACGATGACGCGAGACGGACACGGAGCTCTGTTGAACGTGGTTATTACTCTTGTTGACGTGTGAGTCACACTGAGGGACTCGTCGTGTGAGACACACTGAGAGACTCACCGTGTGAGACACACTGAGGGACTCGTCGTGTGAGTCACACTGAGGGACTCGTCGTGTGAGACACACTGAGGGACTCGTCGTGTGAGACACACTGAGGGACTCGTCGTGTGAGACACACTGAGGGACTCGTCGTGTGAGACACACTGAGGGACTCGTCGTGTGAGACACACTGAGGGACTCGTCGTGTGAGACACACTGAGGGACTCGTCGTGTGAGACACACTGAGGGACTCACGGTGTGAGACACACTCAGGGACTCGTCGTGTGAGACACACTGAGGGACTCACGGTGTGAGACACACTCAGGGACTCGCCGTGTATTAGAACTAGGAAAAAGTTGTCAAACACAGCTGCTGTTTTCTAAAAAGATTTCCCACACTGCACCCGCAAGATAACGCAAGTCTTACGGCTTGTACACCTTAATCATCTGCTCTGACGACCTGTTCACACGAGGCAGTTAATTAAGCAAGTCCCAGCTGCGTCTAGGTGCAGGTCTCAGGATGAACAACCCAGTAGGGATTCCCCTCACCCTCCTCCCTATTGGGACGTAGTGTAAATGCTGCAAGGGCAGTATGCTCATCCATATGATGAGTTACGCCGCCAAATAACGCGATTTTCCTTTCCCGAGAAACTAAAAAATGGGCTCGTCACTGTTGGCTGACTTGACTGATCGACCTTCCCTCCACCCCCACGTCTATACTACCTCTCAGTACCGCTGCATAACTGGAGAGGAAGGGGGGGAATTATTGGATTTGTGTGTGTGTGTGTGTGTGTGTGTGTGTGTGTGTGTGTGTGTGTGTGTGTGTGTGTGTGTGTGTGTGTATGTGTGTGTGTGTATTCACCTAGTTGTATTCAACTAGTTGTGTTTGCGGGGGTTGAGCTCTGCTCTTTCGGCCCCGCCTCTCAACTGTCAATCAACGATCAATTTTTTTCTTTCCCACACACCCACATTCCCAAGAAGCAGGCCGTAACAGCTGTTTAACTCCCAGGTACCTATTTACTGCTAGGTAAAAGGAGCGCATCAGGGTGAAAGTAACTCTGCCTATTTGTTTCCGCTATCTCTGGGAATCGAACCCTGGTCCCCAGGATTATGAGTCCTAAGTGCTGTCCACTCAGCCACCAAGCGCGCTGTGTGTGTGTGTGTGTGTGTGTGTGTGTGTGTGTGTGTGTGTGTGTGTGTGTGTGTGTGTGTGTGTGTGTGTGTGTGTGTGTGCATGAGAGAGTGCGTGTATTTAAGAGTTATATCCCGTAAGGAACCGTGGGAGCTTAGCGGTATAAATTTTCCGCCACCACCACCTCCACCAATATCACCACCACCACCACCACCACCACCACCACTACTACCACATCAGGCGTTGTGACATACACCACCACAGCCACCACCACTACAACAGCTACCATCACAGCCACTACCACCACCACGTCTCTCAAACTACCACCACAACGTCTCTCAAACGTCCTTTAGAAACCAAAATCAGGACTCACAATGCAAGCTACACAACGTTTTAAGACCAATATTGGAATATGCCGCACCGGACTGGAACCCGCCCCTTGTGCAGCATTAAAACCAAAATTGACATATACATCAATTTACCACGAGATTAGTGCCAGAAACTAAGAGGTTAAAACTCTGAGGATTAGTTAAGGGGAACGCGATCACATAACCTAAAAGGAGAGAAGAAACAGAGGTGAAATGATCACTACATACAAGATACACAAGGACATATATAAGGTGGATAAGGACAGCTTTAAGTGGCGAGAAAGGTACGGCAAGAGGACTTAATAGGAAGCTTGAAACATAAATGAATCGAGGAAATATATGAAGTTACACCTGTCTTGTACTGGCCATGTGGAATGAACAAGTTAACTTTAAAGTCATCCACACGCCCTACATCACCTTATCCACACGCTCACACCTTATCCACACACCCCACACCACCTTATCCACACGCCCCACACCACCTTATCCACACGCCCCACACCACCTTATCCACACGCCCCACACCACCTTATCCACACGCCCCACACCACCTTATCCACACGCCCCACACCCTTGCATTAACTACCCAACTCATTCACAAGCCCACACCCTCTCATCCACATACCCAGGCATCCACACGCCCACAACGAAGCCCACACGTTCACACGCCCCCCTGCCTCCCCCCCCCCCCCACTACCTCCCACGCCCATCTTGGAGCCAGTCATGCCGGAAGTTTTCAAAAACATCACCTCACTGTTGGGACGATGTCACCTCATAGCCACAATAATTCCATGATATTATATTCCTGTAATAATAATAATAATAATAATAATAATAATAATAATAATAATAATAATAATAATAATAATTATAATAATTAAAATAAAATAATATTGAGAACGTTAAGGTATGCCCTTCTGTAGCACTGCGCTCAAAATCCGTGTCATGGATTAACAGAGAATCAAAAAACTGCTTTTGTAAGTTTTCTTTATAAGTCAGAGAGAGAGAGAGTGAGTGTATGAGTTGACATATTGGGAATAAAGTTTGACTTTTCAATAAGCATGAAGAGCCACATGTTGAATCTAGAGAGAAGCACAAGTCCTCTCCCAGCACTGGAGTGTGCACCACTCTGTGGGATATGGCTGCCCCACAATCATTTATCTGAATATAAGATAAAGATGGATAAGGTGCGATAGGACGTGCCTCTAGTCTTGATTTGTTCTGGTTTGACTGGTCAGTTCGTCAGAGCCTTTATCATCAGCAAGACGTCAGTGGCCTTACCGCTAGGTATAAATAAGGCCACTGTTCTCAGTATTTCCTTCCTGACCCATCTTCGTGGGCAACCAAAAGATGGCAATCGCAACACAAGACGCTCAGCCATCAATAGCCTCATGCTAGCTGTTCCATTCTCAAGGATATCACTCCATCAGAGAGCACAAGTCACACGATCCTCGAACACATGCCCCCAACATCCAGTTTCACAGCCTTAAGAACACAAACCCAACAGCCTAAGACCACAGACTACAACCTCCAGTCCCTAATTTTCCACAGCCCAAGAACACGAGTCCCACATATTCAAAACACCAGTCCTAGACAGACTGAGAACACCTGGGCACACATCAGTACCATATGTAGAGTATGGTTTCAACATATGTAACTTGATAGCCGAGCACTTTATCAAATGATCGAATTCGTGTCGGAAGGCTCTCTGAATCCTCTAAATGCCACATACCGATGCTCTGGCCCACAGCAAGATGTTCTACTACCCCCAGAATCCCCTTAACCCACTGGGGGGAGGAGGGGGAGGGGGGAAGAGGGATGCCGAGCAGGTGGTGACAGCACGCCAAAGGTTTTTTTCCCGGTCTCATTGTCGTTCATATAATTACAGAGGCGAGGTGCTGTCGCGGGTCGTTCCAGTACCAGTCGGAACGTAGTCCAGTATAATTAGTTGTGGTCCGCACTGATTACACTGGACTACGTCGCTTTGACCTACATATTTGTTCTTGACTATAATCAACTAATTAGAGCTGTAGCGTATATTTGTCTCAGTTCTGTTTTGCCAAGCAGAAAAGCTTGGTAAAAAAACCAAAACCTTTTACCATTCCAGAAGCACATGATGCCCCAAGGATATGCGCGTCGAACGCGTGGAATAATTCCGCCACGTCATTCTTTGCCTTCGGGTAACTGAAGAAGCTTCAAGTAATTTATGGATGCAATTACATTCTTTTTCGCCCAGGGAATATCACAATCCTCTTCCCTTCGTCCTCTCGGGAGCGTCTTCTCCTCCACACAAAACACCCGGACGGGAGACGCTGCACCCGCCCCAGGCAGGCAAAAAAAGGGGAAAACGTGCAGGAAGGAAGATTGAAGATCGTGAGACTTGCGCATCTCCGACAGTGACTGGAGGAGGGCGGTTGTCACTGCTGGGGAAGATGAGGGCGTCTTACCATCATAACGATGGTAAGACGTTGCTAATGACCCCCTCCCCCATCATCATCCTCATCCTGCTCTTAACGTAGTTCCGGAAGCCTCTTATGTTGGGCACTTATATGCTCCTGTAGGGAACTTGGGCCAGGACCCCTGCCTGCTTCTGTCACCATCTGCACCCTGAAGGCTACGACGGTCATTTGCGAAGTGGTCGCGTCCGCGCCTGCAGCCGGAATGTGATACCCTGAGGATTCGGGCATTATAGAGGGGGACGAGGTTGATGGTCTTACCGTCAGAACGCTGGGTACGAGACTCCTACCGCCGTCAACCACCACTCAACGCTGGGTACGGAACAATTTGCCTACAGCCATACGTGAAAGGAAGCGCGATAACTCTTGCGAACGTAACAGCAAATGAGTCAAAGAAATGTAAGGAAATACCCGTATCCTGTACGGGTGGGTCAGCAAGTGGAATCCACTGAGAGAAGCAGCTGTGGAAGCCACCTCTATCCACTGCTGTAAGGCCAGATTCGACGAAGAATTCGAACGTCAGAATAGTTCCCTTATAACACTAGAGTTACAACAGGGCTAGACAGCGGGGCGTAAAGGAATAGACCACACTGTACCATAGTCACAAATAGATAACTACTGAGCTACAGGGCAAGGTGAATGGCAGATGATGGTGGTGTATGGTGTTGTGGAATGTGGTGGTGGTGCAGGGTGTTGTGGTAGGTGGTGATGGTGGTGATGTATAGTGTTGTGGTAGTTGGTGGTGGTGCAGGGTGTTGTGGTAGGTGGTGGTGCAAGGTGTTGTGGTAGATGGTGGTGGCGGAGGTTAACAGAAACAGGCAGTAGTAATGGCAGTTACAAGTGGCGGTAGGTTCGGGTGTTTAATGTAGTGTATGTGTGTGTGTGTGTGTGTGTGTGTGTGTGTGTGTGTGTGTGTGTGTGTGTGTGTGTGTGTGGAAGGTATTGTGTGGTTGTCATGGTACAAGAGAGCAGCACAAAGCGTCGCGTCCCCCCTGGACAGCTGCCCTCCTCTTCCTTCACCGAAGCGGAGGTGAACGCTTCTCCTATCACCGCCCTGAACCCAACCATATTTGCCAAGCTCTGCAACCCCCTCACAATACAGCATTACAAAATTAGTTCCCCCCCCCCCCCCTTCAGTTTCCGCCCTTCAGTTTCCTAATTTTATTTATCTCACTACAATCCCATTGTTGTCTCCATCATTCTAATTCTTCATTGCGATTCCACCTTCCATCTAGCTCCTAGCTCTTATCCCTTGCTCCTAGCTCTTATCCCTTGTGAATCACCTAGTCGTCACGGCAGCTGCCAGCAGACATGTTGTTGGCTCTCTACTCCTACGTTCATCAATCCCTCCTTCCTTTCTTCCTTCCCTCTGTCCCTCCCTCCCTGCTTCCCTCACGATGTTCCCTCACGACTGTTGGAAAAAGGCTAATATGGTGTCATTGAGGCCAGGACAGGAAAGATAAAGAGCCAGTAAACAACATACCAGTATCACTAGAAACATTGACCCAAAGGAGGCTTGTGGAACACCTCGAACAACTGAAGTATTAATCCGAACATCAGCATGAACTCATTTACAAAGACATTCTAATTTACAAAGTTATCAGAGATTCCAGAGAAGATGGGAAATGAAAGAGAGATTGGGTTGGGTAAACTGCTTCTTCCCTGACTGCCGGAGATCATTTGACATTGTCACTCATTTGAGACTCCTACTCAAAAAAGAAACCAGGTGTTTCTGGTTAAAATTTGAGATAAGTGAGAGAGAGTACCTCTGAGGATGGATATAAAGAGTCACATTTAGAGGACAGACATCAGAGTGAAGAGAGAAAACGAGCAGCGTGCCGCAAGGGTGTGTGCTAGGCTCCATAATTTTACTAACATTGACCTAACAGAAAGTTGACTCCTTCAAATCGTTGTTTGCCGACGACGCGAGATAAATAAAAACTAATCAAAACAGAAAGGGACTGTGCTACGATGCCAAGATAACTAAGATCTCCAGAGGTGTTCTGAACATAGGCTACTGGACTTTAACTGAGACAAATGCAAAGTTATGAGAAAGAAATCAGGATTAAAACCACGTGGAAATAAATAGTGCGTAATGAAGGAAAAACAAATGCCTGCTCGGTCGAGTATACATCGCTAGACTTGGATACCATACATGGGGTTAGGATTCCACGCTCCGCCTGGCAGTTCAACTCCAGTCACTACAACTCTGCCTTCGCTCTGTCAGACGCACGTTCGCCAGAGTGTGCTTACGATCAAGTCTGGTTACAGAACGTGATCTTTCCATGTGCTGACGCTTAAAAGAAAACAATTATCTTCAGAGCCCGATTTTGTTCAGAGGATTATAGCAAAGTAAGTCTTTCGTGGGGCTTTTTTTTCTCGAAGGGAATTTAGAATTGAAAATTATGGAATGTATTGCCAAAAAAAGGGATTTAAAACAATTACGAGCATCATCAAACTAAGAGCATAATTAAATAATTTTACAAATAATTATACAAATGTATATTTAATTGTAAATTGCATATTAGTGCTTGATCGTTAATCGTTTTTTTTAACACGTAATAATTATTTTATAATTAAGAGTCAGTTCAGGCATATTATTATTAGCCAAGAAATGTTAAATGCTGCAGTTCTCATCGAGTAATTGTTCTCGCTGTCATTCTCAGTCTCTCTCTCTCTCTCTCTCTCTCTCTCTCTCTCTCTCTCTCTCTCTCTCTCTCTCTCTCTCTCTCTCTCTCTCTCTCTCTCTCTCTCTCTCTCTCTCTCTCTCTCTCTCTCTCTCTCTCCAACTAAATCTGTGGTCACCTAGGAGTATAACTGGTGTTCTTAATGACACTGCGAGCCAGGAGTTGTTATCGACATCATCTCTCTCTTTTTTTTTCCTTCTGTTTCCCTCAATTTGCAAAAGACGATTACGTGGCATGTGGCAAAGACTCCATTACACGATCACTAATTTAAGTACCCCCCAAGACACAATTTAAAGAGGGCAGTAACATATAATTACCTCCTCCTCGGGGCGATCACATCTCATGTCAGTCACCCGCCAGTCCCATCATTATATCTTGAATAGTGCAAGTGGGGAATGGAGTAATTAAGAACACAGCCTTATAAGGACCTCCTCCACCATCATGATACTCCATTGACTTGTTTTTTGTTATTTTTTTTTGTTTTGTTTTAAGGTCCAGGCCGTTCAAGATGGACTTCATTTTCCTCCTATTTTTTTCTAGCTCAAGAATTTGTGTTTTTGTGCAGTCGAAAGTTGTAAAGTTTCAGACCTTTTTGTTTGTTCTTTTGGATCTTGTCGTGAGTCCAGTCTTGGCGGCATCTTGTACTTTGGGATCTTCAGGCCATATATAGGATTTTCTGCTTTGGTCGTCCATCGAGTTATAAGGCATATTGCTGAGTACCAGCTGTGCCAGCCTCAGTCCTAGCCTCAGTCCTAGCCTCAGTCCTGTCTCAATCCCAGCTGTGGTAACTGCCTCAGTCCTAGCTGCCAGAGACCCCCCCCCCATCCCCCCTCCCCCCACTCATCATAACAAGGCACTCTGGCCAGCTTTTCATTACAGCAATTGCATTATATAAGACTTATATCAGGTAGTTCCCTCCCCCTCTTCCCCTCCTTACTTATAATTCAATTTTAGGTTATACGTCATAAATCAGATGTAATTCGCGGAGCAAAGTGGCTCAAGATGTCTAATGCCACACCGCGTCCTGTGAAGACAGTTGCTTAGCAATTTAACCTCCGTTGTCGAGGGATTGACTGGGCTCTCGCTCACCACCGGCTTCAGTGAGGCCAGGATGCGACCAGTTAGATTGTGACGTAGTTAGCAATGAGATTATTATGTTGGTAAGGTTCCACCATCACCAACAGAATGTTGGAAGCCCGCCCCTTCCCCCCCTCCTCCTAGTGTGTATGTCGTGCAAGAATGATGGTGGGAGCTTGTAGTGTGAGCTGCCTCACACAGTGATAGTGGTAGCCCCCCTAGTGTGTTGCCCGAGGGTGATAATAAGAGCCCCTAAGTGTGAACTGATCCATAGTGACAATGGGAGCCCCTAGTGTATGATACCTCAGTGTGATATTGGGAGCCCCCTAATGTATGATACCCCAGAGTAATAATGGGAACCCCCTAATGTATGATGCCTCACTGTGATATTGAAACACACTATTGTGTGACGCTTCAGATCCCCACCAAGGGGATACACGCGCTCCTGTAATATTTGTATATTGAAATGTGCAATTAAAATGCCACGAGCCTCCAGTTCCTATGAACGTCTCGGAGAGTTCCTCAGAAGACCACGTCTGTTGCTCCACATCTGTCACTATATTACTCAGGAAGAGACGCGAAGATTTGAAAAACTGTATTTTCAGCACATTCTCGTGACGGAGATGAGCCGAGGCTCTGACTAGAGAGCCACGAGAGACCAACATACATCACCGCCAAAGCAAAACAATAAATGACTCTGGTGACCTTTTGTGTTGATTCTCTTGGTCAATCCTCTAAGACGTAGGTTCGAACCCTCGTCACGGCCTTTGTGGGATTTGTTCAGTAAAGCAGCTGCTCCTTCAGCTATGTAAACTCGCACGATACCGGCTACGTGTGTTTGTGGAAGATCTTTTTCTGATTCTGTGGGTGTCTACCTTACACTATTTTTTTCAATAGGACATCAAGCGGAGAGATCTTAATGCATATATATTATTTACTGTTGTAATTAGTGGTATTATCTTCAGATATTTATATGATTTGTCTTAGTTTTACGAAGTTTAGTAAAAATTTGAGGGGAGTGGTTTCTACTCTTGACGGTGAAGCAATATGTGGCAGGTCACTACATCAAGGTGTCACACACCACCACCACCAGTGTCAGTAAGGTCACTACATCAAGGTGTCACACACCACCACCACCAGTGTCAGTAAGGTCACTACATCAAGGTGTCACACACCACCACCACCAGTGTCAGTAAGGTCACTACATCAAGGTGTCACACACCACCACCACCAGTGTCAGTAAGGTCACTACATCAAGGTGTCACACACCACCACCACCAGTGTCAGTAAGGTCACTACATCAAGGTGTCACACACCACCACCACCAGTGTCAGTAAGGTCACTACATCAAGGTGTCACACACCACCACCACCAGTGTTAATAATGTCACTACATCAAGGTGTCACACACCACCACCACCAGTGTCAGTAAGGTCACTACATCAAGGTGTCACACACCACCACCACCAGTGTCAGTAAGGTCACTACATCAAGGTGTCACACACCACCACCACCAGTGTCAGTAAGGTCACTACATCAAGGTGTCACACACCACCACCACCAGTGTTAATAATGTCACTACATCAAGGTGTCACACACCACCACCACCAGTGTTAATAATGTCACTACATCAAGGTGTCACACACCACCACCACCAGTGTTAATAAGGTCACTACATCAAGGTGTCACACACCACCACCACCAGTGTTAATAAGGTCACTACATCAAGGTGTCAGACACCACCACCACCAGTGTTAATAAGGTCACTACATCAAGGTGTCACACACCACCACCACCAGTGTTAATAAGGTCACTACATCAAGGTGTCACACACCACCACCACCAGTGTTAATAAGGTCACTACATCAAGGTGTCACACACCACCACCACCAGTGTTAATAAGGTCACTACATCAAGGTGTCACACACCACCACCAGTGCCAGTAAGGTCAATACATCAATGTGTCCGACACCACCACCAGTGCCAGTAAGGTCAATACATCAAGGTGTCAGACACCACCACCAGTGTCAATAAGGTCACTACATCAAGGTGTCAGACACCACCACCAGTGTCAATAAGGTCACTACATCAAGGTGTCAGACACCACCACCAGTGCCAGTAAGGTCAATACATCAAGGTGTCCGACACCACCACCAGTGTCATTAAGGTCACTACATCAAGGTGTCCGACACCACCACCAGAGTACTGCTATTATCCGGAATTGAATATTTTGACAACTCATTCTTGCCTCGCATCAGATGGCACCAAATAGTAAAAAATGGAACCCGAACGTGATGAAATCTTGTGCAACGGCAAACTTGCCATGATCAAGATTAATATTGACGAAACCACATTAAATTCTCTACTGTATTTGCGAGCGCGCATCATCTACACACAGAGAGGTGTCTAACTCTATATGATCTAAGGTGCAAGGAATATTGCATGGATATTCCTGCGCGGGCCCTAAGCCTCTGGCTGACCAACTCTCTTGTAAATAAATGGCAAGTAACTCCAAAACTATTTATTTAATGTCAAACACACCCGCACTGCTCCGGCAGCTGACCGTTCACAACATGTATCGCTCTTGCTTTCCACACAACCCTTCGTCTTAGCTAATAGGTCGCGTTTTGTACGTAATGGCATGCAACTTACTAAAGAATGAATCACAAATATTCACGATTACGTTACCTCGGACTTGATAGGTTGGGTGGGTTGTTTGGGTTGTTAAGTTTTTGGTTAGGTTAGAAGGTGGGGTCTTGAACGGAGTGAGAAATCAAGAGAACGTGCCGTTCAGCAACCAAGTAACTGACATTAGGAATATAACAAATAATAATAATAATAATAATTACAGAGAAATCACACTAACATGATATATATATCAATGAGAAAATCCACTAGGGCTGTGAGGTGGGCTCGAACTTACGACCAAGGCATTGCCAAGCCGCGTACTCTACCACTCGATAATAATAATAATAATAATAACAACAAGGAAGATAGTGCCACCTGGAGCAGTTTATCGAGCGCAACAAGAAAAGGAAATTACAGGTCGGTGTTCTTGGTCGATTGGTGGTGTGTTTTTGTTACACTGATCGAGTGGTGGTGTTTGCTACTCAGGTCGAGTGGAAGAATTTGCACTCATTTTTTTTAATTTCGTCACTGGAAGAAATTTAGTCAACAAACACTAAAAAACACTAAAAGGAAGAAATTCGATATTCACGCTTGCAGAAGGAAGAACCCCCAATACACAACAGAGATGGCAACAAACCCTGACAGCGTCAGAAACATAAACAGCTCCATAAAAGGTGGTTTATGACAACAAAGCCTTGACACCCACTGATATCTACCGTCACTCGGCAGCTACATAACCTTCCGTACACTCACCTGCAGGAAAATTCTTGCTCTGTCAGGCAGAGGACCTGACATTCCTGGCGGCTGGTGACGCGCTGGCTCTTCTTGGAGAAACCTTCCATTTCGAATCCCATGACTCTCTCGAAGCTCCAGGCGCGGTCGCAGGACGGGGAGTTGGCCAGGCAGTTCTTCTGGACGTAGAGCGTGAACACCGGGAACTGAGAGGAGGTGAGGGAACCTGTGGGCATGGAGAGGGAAGGGTATGTTAGTGGGTGGTGGGTTACAGTAGTGGGTGGTGGGTTACAGTAGTGGGTGGTGGGTTACAGTAGTGGGTGGTGGGTTACAGTAGTGGGTGGTGGGTTACAGTAGTGGGTGGTGGGTTACAGTAGTGGGTGGTGGGTTACAGTAGTGGGTGGTGGGTTACAGTAGTAGATGGTGGGTTACAGTAGTAGATGGTGAGTCACAGTAGTGTGTGTGAGCGAGGGGTATGTTAGTGGGTGGTGGGTTACAGTAGTGGGTTACAGTAGTGGGTGGTGGGTTACAGTAGTGGGTGGTGGGTTACAGTAGTGGGTTACAGTAGTGGGTGGTGGGTTACAGTAGTGGGTGGTGGGTTACAGTAGTGGGTGTGAGAGAGTGTGTAACCTTAGACACAATTGAAAATGTATTCCTTGTTGGAATGCACATTTGGGTGTTTATTGTGGTGAGAGAAAATGTTTTTGTTAGTGTGTTTGTCTCTAAATTTACGTTAGAAACTGTTTTTGTATTTATAATTGTGCTTCAAAAGGGGATTTTCGGAATGATCGGTTTACACATATTGAGATATATCTGCTTTTAGCAGTTAATGTATAATTTATAATGTTGTATAGATATGCGTGTCTGTTTAAGCTATCCAGCTTTTAAATTAGTTCTTATATAATTATTTAGAAAGTAAAATGGGCATATTACCATTTCACAAACTTTGGTTAAATAAACATACAATTAAGTGCATTTTTTGAAAGCAAACTGGCTTGAGGCATCTAACACAATTATGTGATTTCTAGAAAGGTAAAACATATAACAGTTTAGTGAAAAATATACAAAAAATAAGTAGATTAAAATAGTTCAGGAACAGTATTTTGTAAACCAACAACTGTGCCAAGGAATTGTAGGCATCTTAGACTCGCATAAGGTTTACTAGGAACCTTACACCTGTTAATGTCGTGTATATCTTCTATTGTTAGTACCTAAGTTCCACGACCGTCCAGAGAGAGTCAGACGAACCAGACAGATAGATATCGTTGATGTGTTCTGGTAATACTATTTATTTCCACACTTAAACGGAATTCACAACCGCCAATTTCTTCCCTTTTACGTTTGCAATTCAATTGATGTTAACCCCTGCACTGCGCACCTGTTTTGGCAAAAATTTCATGGTGCAGTTGTTAAGGACATATGTTTGTTGTTTTTATAAATGTTCAGCCAATGTTAATGTCAAAATGTTTCCTAACTCAATCATTTTCATTTCAAATCACAAAAAGTGATGAAAATATTAAAAAAAAGCCTTAAAATATGGCCTAATTAAAACAAATAACACAACCCTCAGAGTGCCTTAAGGTGCTTTGCGCAGAGCAACGAGCTTTTCTATTCTACTTCAGTGCTTGGAGGGCCAGTCAGCCCAACGCAAGACCTGTACGAATTGCATCAAAATCTAAGCCAATCACCAACGACGCTTCATGTGTAACTAAACTAAAGGCAGGTAAGTTACGGCAAATGGACTCGAGAATTTCATGGCTCGTAAAATCTTAGTAGCGGTGAGCATTTGCGGTAACGCCCGGTCATGACCGAGCTGGAGCGTGGCGTAGTGCGTCAAGCAACTGTTGTACGCACAGATGTCGTTCAGCACAGTCGATTACACCCGTTCCAAATTCATGAGCGTGATTGAGTCAGGATTACTGGGCCGTCTGCCCTCATCAGGAGGTGGAGCCAAGACACCAGCGGCACAACTCTTTTCAGTAACTTAGAAGGGGCTTAACAATATAGCTGTGAGTACGATATAAACGATGCGCAATTTTTGTATTCTATTCCAGTCTTATATTTAGCCTGACAGACAGTTGTCTTTGGGAGGAAAATCATCATATGGATGGATACAGGAAATCAGGGTTAAAATTCTTAAGAATCTCTTCCTACTCTGTATTCTCTTCGGCTTAACAATGACGTTTGAAAATTGTTGTAAAAAAATACTAAGTTGGGGTGAAAATTCCATGTAAGTTGACCAGAAAGAAAAACAGCTGGATCGATAGAGACAGAAAAATAAAAAATAAAAGATTGAACTGATAATACCGGATTTGCATAAACTTCAGCCCTTTGATCAGTCACAAAATCTTCTCACCATGACGACGTCAATGAGCCAGAATACAACACGAATTCTTCCCTCACGCATAAAATTCACAACCAGAACACCATTAGTACTGAGAGGGAGAGAGTGAGAGGCAGGGAGGGAGGGAGAGGGAGAGGGGAAGAGAGGGAGAGAGACAGAGAGGGGGGTGAAGGGATGCCAGTAATGACTATCCTGCACCTCGGAAGCAGTTCTGTACTCTTCATGCACCATAAGTGATGGAGGACACAGGAAGACATTCAGGTGAGGTGTCGTGGCACAGGAAAGGGAAGGGGGAGAGGAACGAAGGGAAAGAGAAGGAGAGGAGGGGGAAGGAACAAAGAGAAGGAGGAGTAGAAGGAGGGGAGGAAGAGGTAAGCACAAAGTTATTGCCCCATGCAGGCTTCATCACGCATGCCTTCTCAATCTCCCCTTCTTCCCATTCACCCCCCTCCCCCCCCCCCCTCCACGAACTTCCATCCGCAGTGTAACTAAGCCTTGGGTAACCTTGCGAAGAATGCCGCACGCCAACACGCACGCACGCACGCACTAATGTACCCTCCAACTAACACATTCATACGTGACCCCCTCATCCATCACCTTCCCTTCCTAGCCTTAATTACAGAAAAGGTATAGACATACAACAAGAGATTTACTCATAACTAATATTGTTTAACAAGAATCAGACTTTTGTCCTGTTAAGTACAAAAGACTACTTAGCGTCAATAAAGCCTAATAACGAGACCAAAATACCAAGAACACAATACCGAAGAACGCACTTAACACCAAGAACAATTACAGTTGTCAAGAATACTTAGTAGTAATAGCTATATCATCATCCTTCCCCTAACACGCCGTCGCCGCCTCCACAACATTGACAGTTACTGCTGAGCGCGGAGGAAGAAGTCGCGGTCATCAAGCCTGGAAACCGTCCACCAAGAGGTCGAGCAGTGCTCGGCCAGGGTTAATGATGGCTCGGACAGCTCGACTGGGGCTTGGGGTGGCTAGGCCGGGATTGGCATGGGCTCGGACAGGGATGGCGGTGGCTAGCGGAGACTAGGAATAGCTCAGCCGGGGTTAGAGGATTCAAATGAATCCCAGGTTGCATTGCCTTTTTGACCATGTCATGGTGGTGGAGTGGTCTAAGGCGTGTGCTTGGGGAGTACCAAGTGTGCGGGGTTCGAATCCTCCTCATGGCTCCTACTGATTTTCCTAGTTACATATGACTCTGTATTATTAACTGTTAACAACAGCCTTCCCAGGCGGCTTGAGACACGGATGTGTACTTACTGTAGCGTTGAAGTCACCCACGACAAATTAATTGTTTATGTTCATAAGGGTTATTTATTATTATTATTATTATTATTATTATTATTATTATTATTATTATTATTATTATTATTATTATTATTATTATTATTATTATTATTATTTTTTTTTTTTAAATGAATGAAGCTCGCAGGTAACTTAAAAGAAAGAAGTGGGTGTGACTAAACTGCTTAAGAACTGAAGATAATTTTGAAGGTGCTGAAGATGCAGCAGCATATTCAGGCTGCTAGCAGCCGCGTCCAACAGCCTGGTTAACCAGACCACCAACCAGAAAGCCTTATCTGAGACCGAGCTACGGGGACATTGATCTTCGGAATCACCACAAGGTAGGCGGACTCTGAGGGACCGAGGGGGAAGGGGTGGCGGGGATTCTCAGAAGGAACCGGGGTGGGGGACTTTGTGGGACCGAGGGAGACTGAGGGACCTAGGAAACGTCTGAGAGAAAGTTTGGGGGAAGGGTGAGTCTGAGGAACGCAAGGGGGTGGGAAGCGGGGGAATTCTAAGATGCCGGAGACTATCGCATGCCAAGGCGGCCTCTGAGAAAAAGCGGGGGATACCCTTTGGAACCAAGATGGACTCAGAGATGGACTTATTTCCAGGGGGAATACGAAGTTCGGGTACTATGTTGGAAGAGTTCCCAGAGGCTCACGACTCTGGGAACTGAAGATATGTTTTGAAAAGTACCTCACCCGC
Organism: Procambarus clarkii; assembly: GCF_040958095.1. Classification (NCBI taxonomy): domain Eukaryota; kingdom Metazoa; phylum Arthropoda; class Malacostraca; order Decapoda; family Cambaridae; genus Procambarus; species Procambarus clarkii. The sequence goes on along the minus strand of NC_091200.1, from coordinate 15,529,798 downwards.
AGCTGCTGAGTGATACCCGTCTCTTTGGTCCCATCTGTCACTCACCCGTCGCTCAGGTCCCACCTGTCACTCACCCGCCTCACCGCCCCGTGTTTGCCTGTGATGGCTGGTGTTAACACCCGGAGAGCGACTTGACTGGGAGTAGATTATGTACTCTTTCTTACACTTCCGGGCTTCTTGTCACAAGGGCGGAAAACTTAATCAGAAAACACGATTGTGTAATTGGCTGCCACATCCTCGTTACGGTTACTATCGCGTCTGTTATAGTCTTTGGCAACTTGAAATCTTGTGTTGATGTCACTGTAAAAACGCGACCGGCCTCCCGTGGAAGGTTTTCCTGTCGTTCCTGTCACTGCTGTGGAGGGTTTTACTGTCACTGCTGCGGAGGGTTTTACTGTCACTGCTGTGGAGGGTTTCACTGTCACTGCTGTGCAGGGTTTTACTGTCACTGCTGTGGAGGGTTTCACTGTCACTGCTGTGGAGGGTTTCACTGTCACTGCTGTGGAGGGTTTACCCTTCTGTCTCTGCTATGGAAGTCTTACCCTCTCACTGCTCTGGAACGTTTCACTGTTACGGCTGTGGAGGGTTCCTCTCCCCGGGCTGTGGAGGGTTCCTCTCCCCGGGCTGCGGAGGGTTCCTCTCCCCGGGCTGTGGAGGGTTCCTCTCCCCGGGCTGTGGAGGGTTCCTCTCGCGGGCTGTGGAGGGTTCCTCTCGCGGGCTGTGGAGGGTTCCTCTCGCGGGCTGTGGAGGGTTCCTCTCCCCGGGCTGTGGAGGGTTCCTCTCCCCGGGCTGTGGAGGGTTCCTCTCCCCGGGCTGTGGAGGGTTCCTCTCCCCGGGCTGTGGAGGGTTCCTCTCGCGGGCTGTGGAGGGTTCCTCTCCCCGGGCTGTAAAGGGTTCCTCTCCCCGGGCTGTGGAGGGTTCCTCTCGCCAGGCTGTGGAGGGTTCCTCTCCCCGGGCTGTGGAGGGTTCCTCTCACCGGGCTGTGGAGGGTTCCACTCGCCAGGCTGTGGAGGGTTCCTCTCACCAGGCTGTGGAGGGTTCCTCTCGCCGCGCTGTGGAGAGTTCCCATCTTCCGGATGGCTACTGACGCATCTCTTGGACTCGTCTCTACTGTAGCGTTGAAATCACCCGCTCGTAAAAAAAATATTCAACCATTCATTTCTCACTTTTTTATTGTACATTATCCATATCCAACAGGTTTTGTATTTGATTTTTTTGGACGTTTATTAAGGGATATATTTTATAAATATTTTTTTTAATAATTGTGTTCATTCAGTAATTGTAAACGTCCAGTCGTTTTTCCAGGATGAACAGTTATCCGTTGGCAAGCCGCCTTCACGGCAGGAATAAGGGGGGGTTATTGTTCGCTGATATATTTGGCTCCAGCCTTAGCGCTTTTTACGGGCTCACCATAGCCCGTGCTACGTGGACACTTCGTCCTGAGTTGCTAAATCTGAAACAACAACATTAGCGCTGATGGAGCCACCTGTCCGCCGACTCACTGTCTGATAAGCCATATATATATATATATATATATATATATATATATATATATATATATATATATATATATATATATATATATATATATATATATATATATATATATATATATGTCGTACCTAGTAGCCAGAACGCACTTCTCAGCCTACTATTCAAGGCCCGATTTGCCTAATAAGCCAAATTTTCCTGAATTAATATATTTTCTCAAATTTTTTTCTTATGAAATGATAAAGCTACCCATTTCATTACGTATGAGGTCAATTTTTTTTTATTGGAGTTAAAATTAACGTAGAGATATGACCGAACCTAACCAACCCTACCTAACCTAACCTAACCTATCTTTATAGGTTAGGTTAGGTTAGGTAGGTTAGGTAGTCGAAAAACAATTAATTCATGAAAACTTGGCTTATTAGGCAAATCAGGCCTTGCATAGTAGGCATAGAAGTGCGTTCTGGCTACTAGGTACGACATATATATATATATATATATATATATATATATATATATATATATATATATATATATATATATATATATATAAAGAGCCACAAGACAAAGAGATGACAGAGTGTAATTGCCGTATCCTCGCTGTCGGAATCCTAGTTCATCGCTCGTGAAATAAGAGCCATGGATTAAAAAAAAAAAAGATTACGCGAATTGTCGGTTATTGCACATGCGAAATGGTCCTTGATGACACTGTCACCGCCATTACCTGCTTTACCAACCCTAGCCTTGCCTGCCATCTGTCGTCCGATTCGCGATGCTCTAATATCTACGTAATTTGAGTTTTGAGATGAGTATAGGCATTACCCGCCTGGAATCAGGTGCCATCAATACAGACATACGGCGCCACGGATTTATCCTCGGCTGTTTATGTCGTGAGGGTTAGTGTTTTGTATGGCAACTCTTCACTATTGTATGGCAACCTCAACTATTTCTTTATTGATTTTTGTTTTTACTTTTAACATGGTTTCGGTTGCTGCTATTTTACTTAAGCTATATAACCAGACGTTGATATTAATCAAGTCTGCTTTAAAGGTTTCTTGTTGGAAGTATAATGGTAGAGTATCATGAGCAGCCAGCGTGGGAAACCACTAATACAGACGGCGACCACCGTGGCTACCTCTTAGACAACTGTACACTGACACTGACACTTTTTCGATATTTTCGGGCGAATGGACCCAATGTTTATCCTAATTGTTCATGGTTTTGTTTAGTTCTGTATTAGGAGTTCATCATATCCAGCAGCTGTCATTAGTGCTTCCTCCTGTGATATACACAAAGTTTCCTATACTCATCTCCATTACTTGGTCTCTTACATGGTGTCTTTTGCTAGCCCTATGCTCAATATATATATATATATATATATATATATATATATATATATATATATATATATATATATATATATATATATATATATATATATATATATATATATATACACACCTTTTCTCAATGACCAGAATCCCCATCTAAGTCAGTCACATCTTGAATGCCACACAAAGTACGCAGAAGCTGCCTGTTTAAGAAGCTGCCATTAAGAAGCTGTCACATGTAGCGACAGACAACGCAGCTCACCAAGATGAGCGCCACTGGATGGCAACAACTCGGATTCTTAATGGTCTTTTCAAGTTCAGTGTCGAGAAATTCTCCACCAAAGTCAAGGTCGTGAACCTTGAAGTTGAACCTCACACTGATTTTCTATTTTCTTTTTTTTTTCTTTGACTTTTGTAAATCACTAATTTGTAGACAAATTATTTTTTTTCTACAAATTAGGTTTTGATTTTGTTTTTCGTATTTCGTGCATAACTAATCACAAAAGTTCCGCCTTTTTTCTTTGCTTCTCCAGGTTTTATATCACGGCTATCGTTAATTAAATGGAATGAGCTATTCATTGTTTTCCTTCAGGGCTTTTCGAAAGGATGATCGTAATTTGACCCGAAGTATTTGTCAAATATATTTAGTCGTCTTGTATTCGGGCGTGGAAGTTTCTTTCTCTGTTTAAGTACAGTGACTCAGTCTTCAAATGTTTATAAATGGTCAGCATATTCCAAAAGAGGTTTTACGGAGGCCCTCAAAGTTAGTGTTTTTTTGTGTTCTTATTATTATTTGCATTCCTGTTTCTCGTTTGCATTCCTCCTCCTCCTCCTCCTCCTCCTCCTCCTCCTCCTCCTCCTCTTCCTCTTTCTCCTCCTCCTCCTCCTCTTCCTCTTTCTCCTCCTCCTCCTCCTCTTGGGTAAATCAATGTAACTTAAATTTATTGAGAAATTCCATTGATTTAGTATCCGATTTTATATGAGTTAAGAGAGAGAGAGAGAGAGAGAGAGAGAGAGAGAGAGAGAGAGAGAGAGAGAGAGAGAGAGAGAGAGAGAGAGAGTGAGAGAGTGAGAGAGAGAGACAGACATACAGACAGACAGACAGACAGACAGACAGACAGACAGACAGACAGACAGACAGACAGACAGACAGACAGACAAACAGACAGATGGGGGAAGGAGGTTTCTGTTAAGTATTATACTCTATTCCCTATTAGCTCAACACCTTGATACCTTCAGCTTCTCTGATCCCTTCCACCCAGAGCTCCGCCAACACATATTACTCCTCTACTCCGGCTGTAGCCTCCTACCCTGTCCCAGAGTGGCACTCAAGAGCACACTGAACTCCGCATCACTGGCAGAGTCAGCCCGCGTCGTCCACGCTCGGAAGATGCTCCTGATTGGTCCCCCGGGTCCAGTGCTCAGGCTCCATTATTACAGCGTCAACCCGTGCTCGTTATCAGAGAATTTTAACGTTCAGCTCAAGAGGGGAAGATGTTCAGTGTTCAGTTGAGAGCACTCAAGAATGAGTCTCCTGTGGCTACTCAAGGGTGAGGTAGGGGTTCAGGGGCCGGTTGCTGCCTCCCTTAATATTCCCTTCCAGGCCCCCCTGAGAGGTGGTATTAAGCGGAGACACGACCGGGAGAAGACGGAAGCTGAAGAGGAGGGGATGAGATGCAAGAGTTGAGACGGTCAAAGGAGTGCGTGTGTGACCACGTCTGGCTTCACTAACAACAACAGTACTTCAACACGCCTCTGCACACCTCCACATAATTGCAAAGGCTGCCACGCAGCTCCACATGCTCCACCCGACCTCCAGTCAACCTCCACAAAAGCCTACAAACGCCTACCTCAACCTCCTCCCCTTCCCTATCACCACCCATTCTACATCCAGCCTTCGGCACTACATTTCAAGGAGCAAAAGCTCTCAGTACCAGGCAGCCGAGATCATGCCGAATATGACGTTTTAAAAGGAAAGCCTGTTAAAGCCGACCCGACCAGTCTCATTGCCGTGTGTACATCACCCAGCTCTTGGGTGTGTTTGTGGCTGGTGGCTTCCAGGGTGTGGAACCGGATAGGAGGAGATGGAAGAAGAGGGAGAGTAGGATAGTTAAGAATAGCAAGAGAAGGAGGAGAAGAAGAAAGAAGAAGCGGTTGAGAAGGAGGAAGAGAAGAGTAGAAGAAAATATAAAAAGAATAGGAAGGAGAAAGATGAGAACGAGGATGAAAGGAGATAAAGGAATAGAAAGAGGAAGATACAGGGTAAGAGGAAAATAGTTACAAGATAAAGAGAAGAAGGAAAATAAATAGAAGCTAAAGAGAAAGGGGAAATAAATAAAAGATAAAGGAGGGGGAATATAAATACATATAACTGCGTATAAGCAGGAGGAAGAGGCGAAGAAGAATGATGAACAAGAACAAGAGGATGACGAAAACCATCCAGGAGGAGGAGGACTGAAAAAGCGACAAAAGCACTAGAGAGAGAGACACTGTAGGAAGAGTTACCTGCTAACGGGAATTACGAAAAAGCACGTCAAGCGACAACAATGAACGTGTATTTACAGAAGAGAACAGCGAGAGGGGCTACTCCCAACGTGTAACGGAAGCCATCTGTTAGCAGGAGGCTCCAACATGCAGCCCATTTAGGAAAGACGAATATGTTAGCTGCATTCACAGCCCGTCCGTAGTGTTGACAGTTGTTTACAGTTAAGGAGGAGGCGAGGAATGTCCCGTCATCTTTATTAAGACAATTGCTTGTTTTCTGTCGTTGTTTTGTTTCCAGACCTCTTACGTGCGCGGGATGAGGTCCATTGAGAGATTTTCAATTGTGGTTAACGGGTTCGTTTACACCGAAACAGCTTTAGGCTGTGCTCGTTCAAGCTGCTGCGGCCGTCCCTAGCAACCTATTCTCAAGATTGGCAGCTCGTCCAAGCGATGGCCCTCACCACCTGAAGGTTTTCAGGTCACTCGTCTCGTCTTGCGGTCGACCCGAAAGACGGGTTCGCCAATTTCAGCGTACTGTGTAGCCTAAAATGATATATTCTCGAATATAAATTAATATTAATATATATTATTATTATAATTTTTTATATTTTGGCCTAAAATAGGTTAGGTTAGGAGACCTGGTTCTGTTGGCATTTGTATTTGATTTTGCGGTGTTTGAATGATGCTTCGAACACAGAAAAAGAGCGAAACATTGTTCGAGTAAGTTCGAACGTAATCAGGTGTAAGTAAAAATAATTTCAAAAGTGTTTTCCATTGGTAAACATTGGATTAGATGCTGCATTAACGAGCCTTTAGCCAATGTTTATGGTTGGGCTGGTTACACAGGCCGTCTTAGTCGCATAAACTGCAACTACTAAGTCTGCTGGGTTTATTTTTTTGCTTCAGCTCATAATCAAATGAGATGGGTTGGGTTCAAAACGTATAAGTCAAATTTTAACATTAAAATTTGCGTATCAGTTTTTGGCTTATATCTTGGACTGGAGGATGGGCTGGTGTTTATATCTTTAGTTGATGGCTCTGGCTCTTGGATCCAAAGATTCGTTCAGTTCCCATAATTTGATCCATTGGTTCTAGTATATGATCTACTGACCCCTCTTTTGGAAACTACGAGTCTCTATACCTCCCCCTTTGGATGCTAACTAATATTTACAGTATGGGGAAATTACAGGCCCGTCAACATCTGAACCGGTACAACAGCAAGTCTCAACTATGACATGCAGTTGTACGATGACACCCGTTGTTGACGAGGGCTCCTCTGTCTTCCCTCGCCTTCCTGGCGTTTGGTCTAGTCATGCTAATTTCAGTTTACACACCTGCAGGAATAGATACTAATATCTTCCAAATAAACAGCTGCTCAATGCATTTAATGGCCTCCCGGAAGTAAACACAAATGATTAGACGCGAGGAAATACATTCTAGAAACATTTAGCGCCAGTGGATCTCAGCCAGCGTGTTGCGACGCCCTTGGGGACTTTCTGGGTATTAGAAAATAAACCCCGTTTTCCCCAAAAAAAGTTGGGAACAGCTATATTTAATTTTTTTGTATATAATTATTTATAGGGCGGAGAGGGTACGTGTAAATATTACCACACACGCGGCATCACACAAGAAGGCAAGTTCGTGCATTATCGAATAGCAAGAAAAGGAATATGCTAATGGACAAATAGAATAAGACTACTGGAAGTAAAAGAAAGGCAAATATATAATATGAAAATATTACATAAGGGAAAACGTATCGAACTAATTCCTTGACCGACCCCTTGTAAGCTTAGCTGTGCCGAACCTCTGTATCATAACTTTTGTGTCTTTGATTAGTCAAGGATACCCAATTCTGTCTTTGGATTGTTCAAAGATGGCCAATCGTGTCTTCGATTGGTTAACATCGACGTATCCAGTATATTAAAAAGAACGAAGTTATATTCCTCCTTCGTAATTCATTGGAACATTTCATGGAATATTTGAATGGAAAAGAATATTGACCAAGAGGAATATATTCTACGCCAACCAGCAAGGATCAAAACTGAGAATACATCCTACGAAACACCATTTGGACTGGTCAGTACAGTGTTGGCTGATCAGTCCAAATGATATTTCGACCTTGCTTCATGTCGGGTTTGGGTTTCGATCCCCAACAGTCCAAAGGAGTTGGGCACCGTCTCTGCCCTCTTCCTGTCCTGTTCCTATCCCCCTCGCCCCTGTCCCAGCTCCTCGTCTGTCCTAATTTTCCGTCCTTGTGCTATATAGTTATATAGGCCTACCGCTTCCTCGTTATCTTATCTCACCAGAGAGCTACTGAAGATTACCAAAAACACAACAATCTCGGCCGAGAAGAACACTTTAACACCACACGAACTTACCGTTCAACGGTGTCTTGAATTCACGAGCAAACTTATATAACTCCATACGAACGTATATACTTTGTCTTTAACCCGGTAGAAAAGATTTGGGACAACTTAGCTGTTCACATTATTCAGTGTAACAGTGTATACGTTAACAATAGATTATAAATGTGCCTCTCTTCAACTCTGTGCTTATATTCTACTATGATAAGCTCCCCATTGGAAAAAAATAGTTTACTGCTGAATGAAAACCCTTGATAAATCCACGTAAAGTATAATACGTAAACTAGAAGTAAACTGGAAGATTTACATCTTGCGGTAGGAAAAGTGGAATAGAGAAAAATGGGAGATTGTTTGATTTCCTGATCAAAAAGAGAATGGGAGCAGTTAAGAACATAAGAACAAGGTAACTGCAGAAGGCCTATTGGCCCATACGAGGCAGCTCCTATTTATAACCACTCAATCCCACTCATATGCATGTCCAACCCACGTTTGAAACAATCGAGGGACCCCAGTTGGGAGAGGTAAGGAGAGGCCGACATGACAACTTACCGGGATACATGTCGGCGTTGGAGGAGAAGAGGACGCACAGGCCGGTCTCGTAGTTGACAGCCATGCAGGAGCTGTTCCTCTTGCACATGTCAATGCAGTCCGTTAGCATGAGCGTGCCGGGCTGCGAGTCGAGCATGTCGGCGGGCGCAGAATACACGTAACCCGTCACCAGCTCGAACGACACCTGCAGGAGATGGAAGTGGAATTAGAGCGGCGATACGCAGAGACTGCAGAAGGCGGGGATGGAGGGAAGTGGAGCTAGATCAACGTAGCTGTAGACAGATAGATAGAAGATAGACAGACGGTATGCGTTGTGATTTTAAGGGATTGATGTTGGAGGGCTTAAGATATGGTGGTGGTTGAACTGTATTATTACAATTTCTGGTAGAAGTAGCAGCAGTAGAAGTTTATTGTAGTTGTATAAAACATTTATCAATATCAGAGGCAGTAGTAGCAATAATAACAGCAATAGCAGTAGTCGCAGTAGCAATAGACATAGCAATAGACAAGAATTTTACAATCAAAACAAAAGAATAAGAGGAGGAAGAAACATGACCAGAGATCGACAGAGAGGTTGACAGGACGCGTCCAGAGTCCAGGAACTCACCTGGCTTGGGGGGCAGCCCGTCAAGGCGGGGTTCGTGGACTCGAAGTCGATGTCGAAGGAAGGTGGCCGAGGGGAATTATCGGGGGAAGGTGTCAAAGTAGTCTCCTCCTGGGTGAGGGCCGAGTCGAACAGCGCTGCAAGAAGCAACAGGTACGGCAGCACGCGGAAGGGCAGCATCTTGACCACCACAAACATACACAAAGACCTGGAAAGGAAGAACGTAGCAATAAATATCTCGGGCAGTCGATGCTAAAGCTGTTTATATACGTAGATAAATGAGATAATAATAAGGCGTGTGCTTCCTGGATGATACAGTGTGGTCAAAAGGTTTGAAGAGCCGGCATTGACAACAGGAGGAAGGATGGGTGTGTCATATGGGGGGGGGATGACGTTGGCTAATGTTAGCTTGGTTAGAGAGAGACTAAAGCGTGACGTACCGTCACCTTCACTGCTGCTTATCACCGTCACTATCACCGTCACCACTATCATCGCTGTTATTATCGCCAAATTATCACTCCTTCGTCATTTTGACTGTTATCATCACCGGCTTCCAAATGTTATTCGAAGCGACACCCAATCACACACACACACACACACACACACACACACACACACACACACACACACACACACACACACACACACACACACACACACACACAATGGAAGACTGCATGAAAATTATAAGAGGACCTGGACAAAATAAAAAATGATCCCTCAAGTAGCTACTAGAGTTTAACTATAGCAAGTGCAATGTAATGATTTTCGGTTCAGGGAATTGGAGACCGAACACAAGGTAATATATATGAGAGGAAATTATATTAGATTCGTACAGAGAAAAAGATTTTAGTTTAATATTACCCCAAACCTGTCGCTAGAAGCCCACATCAAAATAATATCAACAGATACATACGAAAGGTTGGCTAATATAAGAACGCCTTTAGATATTTGAACAAGGAGTCGTTCAGAATCTTGTCTACCGTTCATGTCAGTTCAATTCTGGGAAATGTGGCTCCAGCACGAGGATCCTAAAACACAAAACGAAGCTGGAAAAAGTTCAGAGGTATACCACCAGTCTATAGACCTAGAGCTGAGAGGTATGAGCTACGTGGAAAGGCTACAGGTGTTAAACTTCACCTCACTGAAAGAGGAAAGAAACAGGAAAGATTTCCACACACATTACTCAAGGGAATAGGCAGGGCAGCCATGGCTCGCACCACAACAACAAATAGGGTTAAATTGGGAAGGCAGATATTTCTTAATGAGAGTCCTGAGGTTCACTGAATCGTTTTGAGTTCAACTTTTAGAACTAAGTGGAGTTAACATTTGAAAGAAGAGAAGGGTAAAGTTTTCAGTGCTATAGAGAGATTGGGAGAACTATGAAGAGTGTGAGGGGGAGCCTGGGAGAGTAGAAGGGAGCTAGGAAGAGTGTGAGGGGGAGCCAGGGAGAGTGGAAGGGAGCTAGGAAGGGTGTGAGGGGGGCCAGGGAGGGTGAGAGGAAGCTAGGAAGAGTGAGTGGCAGAGTTGCACAGCTGGCTCATACCTGTGGCTTACTGCTGGGTTTGTGAGTAATGAGTGCGGTCGCCTGTGAGCGCTCGCGTGACTGCACGTTTGTGTCCTGAGTGTATGTTTGCGTGTTGGGCCTATATCAGAGTGTATGTTTGCGTGTTGTGTCTCTACCAGAGTGTATGTTTGCGTCTTGTGTCTCTACCAGAGTGTATGTTTGCGTGTTGTGTCTCTACCAGAGTGTATGTTTGCGTCTTGTGTCTCTACCAGAGTGTATGTTTGCGTCTTGTGTCTCTACCAGAGTGTATGTTTGCGTCTTGTGTCTCTACCAGAGTGTATGTTTGCGTCTTGTGTCTCTACCAGAGTGTATGTTTGCGTCTTGTGTCTCTACCAGAGTGTATGTTTGCGTCTTGTGTCTCTACCAGAGTGTATGTTTGCGTCTTGTGTCTCTACCAGAGTGTATGTTTGCGTCTTGTGTCTCTACCAGAGTGTATGTTTGCGTCTTGTGTCTCTACCAGAGTGTATGTTTGCGTCTTGTGTCTCTACCAGAGTGTATGTTTGCGTCTTGTGTCTCTACCAGAGTGTATGTTTGCGTCTTGTGTCTATATCAGAGCGTTTGATTACTCGTTCTGTATGTGTATTTAAGAGGTTGCGTTCCGTGTACATACGTGAATGTTTGCGTTCTGTGTGTATTTCTGGGTGTGTGTCATTTCTTGTTGTGTGTTTGTGAATGCATGTTTAAATATCTGTCTACATGTAGATTGTGTCTGAATAGTTGTCTGGGACGTTAGCGAGGAGTCACCGCGGACTGAGAGTGATCGTGGACGTTGTAAACACAAGCCAGTCATTGAGCATTATCCAGCTGTTGGTGTATCTGGACACTATCAGCTGTTGGTGTATCTGGACACTATCAGCTGTTGGTGTATCAGGACACTATCAGCTGTTGGTGTATCTGGACACTATCAGCTGTTGGTGTATCAGGACACTATCAGCTGTTGGTGTATCAGGACACTCTCAGCTGTTGGTGTATCTGGACACTATCAGCTGTTGGTGTATCTGGACACTATCAGCTGTTGGTGTGGGCGGCAGAAGGTGGAGTAGCGGCAGAAATGGCCGGAGTGGCAGGAGTGACAGGAGCGGCAAGAGTGACAGGAGTGACAGGAGCGGCAAAAACGGTTACTACAATAAACAGTATAATTTGCAGAGGGCGTGAGGTAGGGGATCGGAGCAGTGCAAGCACTTACACATGTGCGTGTGTGTGTGAGTGTGTGTGTGTATGTGTGTGTGTGTGTGTTTGTGTGTGTGCGTGCGTGCGTGTAGCGTGCGTTTGAGAAGCTTGTAATAATGTTAATACAAACAGGTGTTTACTGATCACATTAATGTGCGGTGTAATTACATCATTTAATTATCCGTAGAAATATACCTTACAGACATACCAAACGAATTAAATTGGCTAAAAAAGTAATTGACGTGGAAACCTAAGCTAGAACCCTCAAGGGAATACGGAAAGTGTGCGCAAATAACCTTTAAAACACACACACACACACACACACACACACACAGATTCCCAATAGGCTCAGGAATCTGTACACCAGTTGATTGACGGTTGAGAGGCGGGACCAAAGAGCCAGAGCTCAACCCCCGCAAGCACAATTAGGTGAGTACACACACACACACACACACACACACACACACACACACACACACACACCAGCTGAGCCCTAAGATCGATGAACCTGAGAACTACAATCATCAACAGAACCCCAAGTTCAAAGGACTGGGAGAAGCTGAGACAGGCGGAGGATCCAGGAAATAACATTCTTACCAACAATTGAGGAAACTCCACATCAAAGTCATCAATTAACATCAATTACAGATGTCAAGACAATTGGCGTCTGAGGTGGGATGATAGCATCAAGAGTCCGTAGAGAGAGAGAGAGAAGGGAACTGGTGACTGGTATTGAGCACCAGAGGGTGTCCCTTCCTGTTTGTCCGCCTCCTCCTCACCGCCACTATTATGAGGTGATGAGCATGACGATGAGGAGGACAAGGTGGGGCAGAATAAGGATGAGGACGAGGGACAGATGGTGTAGAGGGAGGGAGGGAGGGGGGGGGGTTCAGGGGAGACACGGAGCTTCCGGTAGAGGAAATAGTGCTTCCGGAATTACACCTCAGACATTCCTCCCACACCCGGACACTTCTCTTCCTTACTTCCTCTTTTCCTCTATCTCCTTCCCCCCTTTTCCACATTTCTTATCAACACTCTTTCTCCCTTCTTTCATTATTTATTCAACCCGTCTCTCTCTCTCTCTCTCTCTCTCTCTCTCTCTCTCTCTCTCTCTCTCTCTCTCTCTCTCTCTCTCTCTCTCTCTCTCTCTCCTTCAAGTATAACAGGGATCTGCAGGATAAATCGTGTAATGTACACTCTTGAATAGTACTTATTATCCAACATCAGCTCATATTGAATTCATTTCTTGGTGCTTATTTTATTTGGTGTTGGATAACATCCGTAAGCCTGCAGGGAAGATGTGACGTCACATGTGGGCTGTTGCCCACTGATCGTCCTCTGGTGTAATAACCATCGTCTGGGTGACCACGAAACTGAATCATGTGGAAAACCTTGCGAAAGTTAGACATAACACCGAGGTTGTCGACATCTCTCACGGGTTGAAATCTGCTGAAGGTACAACCAGGCCGAGACAGATGAATTGTATTGTATTGATCTTGGCTTTATCTAGGAGCTGGAGAAAGGGTGCAGGTAAAGCTATCTAAGAAAGCATTTCATAGTTTTAAGTGTGAGTGAACGCGAATTTCATGTAAAGTTTTGCAACCGCTGCTGTTGAGTATTTATGAGGTGTGTCTTACGTCTGAAAATTTTGTGGGTGCTTTGGTTTTAGTTTTTATGGCGTGTTTCATCGTGGTCAATGAAGCACCACACTTCACTCCCAGATGTTCACTTCATTGTTGATCATCACTAAAACCTTCCTGACACCGGCATTGTTTTCTCAGCAGCAAATGCAACGTGATTTCGTCTACTCCAGACACATATCAGTGCTTGCAGGGGGTTGAGCTTTGGCTCTTTGTTAATACCTTTCAACTGCCAATCAACTGGTGTACAGGTTCCTGAGCCTTCTGGGCTCTATCATATCTACACTTGAAACTGTGTATGGAGTCAGCCTCCACCACATCACTGCCTAATGCATTCTAATTGTAAACTACTTTGACACTGAAAAAGTTATTTCTAACATCCCTGTGTATGCGTATGTGTGTGTGTGTGTGTGTGTGTGTGTGTGTGTGTGTGTGTGTGTGTGTGTGTGTGTGTGTGTGTGTGTGTGTGTGTGTATATGTGTGTATGTGTGTGTGTGTGTGTATTTTGCAATGATGATTGGTGATCACGTGTCAATGTTTTGGCAACAGAGCGAGAAACAGACAGTTAAGGGGGAACTGAATTCCATCCCCCCTATCTCTCCGTGACTGGAAATCGACCCCAATGACAAGCGTACGAGCACATCGCCCCGTCCTTGAGCTACGCAAGTCCTGCATCTCCTCCCCAAAAGAAACACGATGCAATACAACTCGAAACACAACTCCTGCTTTTACTCTTCTACTCAGGCGCCTGCAGACACACTTTGGCAATCTAACTCGAGTCTAATAGCCCGTTTGGCAGTCCCCGGGCTGACAGTAGGCAATACTTTACAGCTTCCATTGCGACCCGTGCAATGTCGACGCAAGTACGCAATTTCTGTAATCAGTGTGAAATCTGTAATAGCGTTACGTTTATATTTCCTTAGTGGTGGGGACAATGATTGGCGTGGGTGGTGGTGGTGTCGGCTGTGGTTGAGCTGGGAAGATGGGGGTGGTTGTGGTGGTGGGTGTGGGGGTGGTGGTGGTGTCGGCTGTGGTTGTGCTGGGAAGATGGGGGTGGTTGTGGTGGTGGGTGTGGGGGTGGTGGTGGTGTTGGCTGTGGTGGTGCTGGGAAGATGGGGGTGGTTGTGGTGGTGGGTGTGGGGGTGGTGGTGGTGTTGGCTGTGGTGGTGCTGGGAAGATGGGGGTGGTTGTGGTGGTGGGTGTGGGGGTGGTGGTGGTGTTGGCTCTGGTGGTGCTGGGAAGATGGGGGTGGTTGTGGTGGTGGGTGTGGGGGTGGTGGTGGTGTTGGCTGTGGTGGTGCTGGGAAGATGGGGGTGGTTGTGGTGGTGGGTGTGGGGGTGGTGGTGGTGTTGGCTGTGGTTGTGCTGGGAAGATGGGGGTGGTTGTGGTGGTGGGTGTGTGGGGGTGGTGGTTGTTGTAGCAGTGGGTGTAGGGGTTGTGGTGGTGGGTGTGGGGGTGGTGGTGGTGTCGGCTGTGGTTGTGCTGGGAAGATGGGGGTGGTTGTGGTGGTGGGTGTGGGGGTGGTTGTGGTGGTGGGTGTGGGGGTGGTGGTTGTTGTAGCAGTGGGTCTGAGGGTGGTGGTGGTGATGGTTGTGGTGGTGGAAGATTAGTGACAATAAAGGTAGGGGGAAGGGGGGTGGGGAGAGGCAGTAAAAACAATGAGTGAAGATTAGTTAATTGATCATTACAAACACACACATGTCTGGCCTGTAGTAAATACTGTATATGTTTAACCCTCGGAACGTTGATGTATCGTCTCTGCTCGAGATCCTACTCCATGAACAATCTAAAATCCAAAAGTAGTCACCCTAAAATATGCAATAATCACATGCAAGGTGCTCGCTACAAGCATACAGACCACACTACAGCAGTCCGAGTATGGTGCAAGTCTACCGGAATGCAGACAGAGTTACGGTGCTACAGAGTAATAGAACTGGTATCTTGAGGTTATCTTGAGATGATTTCGGGGCTTTAGTGTCCCCGCGGCCCGGTCCTCGACCAGGCCTCCACTCACAGGAAGCAGCCCGTGACAGCTGACTAACTCCCTGGTACCTATTTTACTGCTAGGTAACAGAGGCATAGGGTGAAAGAAACTCTGCCCATTGTTTCTCGCCGGCGCCCGGGATCGAACCCGGGACCACAGGATCACAAGTCCAGCGTGCTGTCCGCTCGGCCGACCGGCTCCCTCCCTGGTAGGAAGAGAGATCATGGCAAGCACCTCCAAAGGATGCCTGATCAACCAGGCTGTGACTCATACGTCAGGCTGCTGCGAGCAGCCACGTCCAACAGCCTGGTTGACCAGTCCAGCAACGAGGAGGCCTGGTCGACGACCAGGCGACGGGGACGCTAAGCCCCGAAATTACCTTAAGGTAACCTCAAGGTAACCTCCAAGATGGCGGCCAGAGAGGGCAGGAGGACAGTACTGGCGGGCGTGTCAGTACTTGCCGACGAGAGTGAGAAACAAATACCAAACTGCCGTTAGCCACCGTAACTACCTCATTTCATGAAGGTCGGCGTTCGATCCCAACGGTCCAGTGGACTGGACCGTTGGATCATTTGCCTGTTCTCTTTCCCCACATACCCCAGCGCCTTTCTATTCATTCCATGCGCTGTATGGCAGAACTTTTTCCTCATATCTCTCTCTCTAGTGATCCACCTATGTCATGACGGGTGTACATATATCTGGTTAATTCTATCTTCATTCGTCTGTCTATTCATTCATTCTTTCTGTCTATTCGCCTGTCTTCATTCAACAGGCGACTCTTAATACAATTTCACCTCCGTCTTCTTCCTTGAATGACACTCAGAAGAGAATTACGCACGGACAACACATTCAATTTTACGGAGCATAATAGGCAACATGAACAATGAAATCGCAGCGAACATATTTTTAATGAAATTAAATAACCTACGGATTAGTAGTTGTATTAGTAGTAGTAACTCTAAGAGATTTGAGCAACAGCAAAAACAAAATTAATAACTGCAATTCTGCTCCATTTACGCAGCAAGATCTTACATGATAATGAATCAGCACCAACAAGTAATTTAAGATAACGTAGAGGAACAAGACTTGTGATTTGTTATACAATAGAGAGGGCGAGTGGCGTCACTCAGGCTGGTCTTGGTCGTATTTACAACTCACTCAGGCTGGTCTTGGTCGTATTTACAACTCACTAAGGCTGGTCTTGGTCGTATTTACAACTCACTCAGGCTGGTCTTGGTCGTATTTACAACTCACTCAGGCTGGTCTTGGTCGTATTTACAACTCACTCAGGCTGGTCTTGGTCGTATTTACAACTCACTCAGGCTGGTCTTGGTCGTATTTACAACTCACTCAGGCTGGTCTTGGTCGTATTTACAACTCACTCAGGCTGGTCTTGGTCGTATTTACAACTCACTCAGGCTGGTCTTGGTCGTATTTACAACTCACTCAGGCTGGTCTTGGTCGTATTTACAACTCACTCAGGCTGGTCTTGGTCGTATTTACAACTCACTCAGGCTGGTCTTGGTCGTATTTACAACTCACTCAGGCTGGTCTTGGTCGTATTTACAACTCACTCAGGCTGGTCTTGGTCGTATTTACAACTCACTCAGGCTGGTCTTGGTCGTATTTACAACTCACTCAGGCTGGTCTTGGTCGTATTTACAACTCAAAACAATTAGTCGAGGCGTCACAGTTAAAATATATATATATATATATATATATATATATATATATATATATATATATATATATATATATATATATATATATATATATATATATATATATATATATATATATATGACATGGACTTTGGACTTTTGCATTGTTCCACGGATATATGTGTTTCTTTCGGAATGATTCAAGGAAATAAAGATGTAAAAGATGAGACAGAGACAGACAAAGATGTAGATACGGACATAGACAGACAGGCAGGTAAAGAGAATCTGTCAAGAATTTTGCTTGATAGAATAGTTTCAACTCCCGCCACTGAACGCCCAAACCACTTGGGCTGGACGGTAGAGGGACGGTCTCGCTTCATTCAGGTCGGCGTTCAATCCCCGACCGTGCAAGTGGTTGGGCACCATTCCTCCCCCCCCCCCCCCCCGTCTTATCCCCAAATCCTTATACCTGACCCCTTCCAATGCTACATAGTCGTAAGAAATCCCTCTTCCACAATGCTCCTCCATCACTTTTTCACCATCCTTGTCCATTCCTATCCTACCATCCCCTGCCCATCCCACATATCTTCTCAGTTCACCGCCCGTCTTGAGTTCATGGTGTCATGACTCATAAGAAGCGGATTTACCTGTTCAAGTCGACTATTATTACTGTACGTCCATTTCTTTACCCTATAAATCGGGGGGTATCCTACGTGCTATAACCACTCCAACAAGACAGTAAAACGGGTGTTTGCTTCCGTTCTGGAGGAGAGATAGACAGATAGACAGATAGACAGATAGACAGATAGACAGATAGACAGATAGATAGACAGACAAACTGCCAGATGGTCAGAAAATATGATGAAGGAGGATCCTCATGTGCCACAACGTACACAATACAGTGTGCTAACCTAACCAAGCACACACACGCACGCACCCAAGCCACCTACCAAACCTAACCTATCCATAGCAAAGAAAATGTGGATATTTGTACGAGCTGTTACTTTTGATAGTACTTTGTATTTTGTAACGTTTGGGAACTTTATTATCCCTCCCTCTCTCCGTCACCCCCCCCCCCCTTCCTTCTTTTCCTCACCTACCCCCTCTCCCCCCTCCCCCACCCCCGTACCCCCTCCCTCTCTGCCTCAAACCTACCATTTCCTGCCTTCTCCCCCCCCCCCCTCCCCCACCCCACCACAACTGCCAGGAAGAGGACGGAAGGGTCACTGACAGGCGGACGACGCCGGAATGCCGACCTTGAGACTAGAGCAAAAGGACAGAGAACAGTTAGTGCGAACCAGCGGCGGCCCAAGGATGTACTCGGACCGTCCTTCGTGGAACAAGGTCATCTGGTAATTCGGTATTTAGCTCTTTAGAACCGGAAATCCTGCACTGATGGAACGGGACTGTTTGATAGAGAGTAGTCAGTCGTGTACAGACGGGACTATGTCGGTCGCGTGTACTGGGAGATGGAGGAATAAGTTAAACATCAAACGAACGTGGAGGGAACCAGGTGGTGTGATAGTACGGTAATTTGCTATTATGTACCAATTAACCCCCAAATGCAGTACAGTAATGGGGAAGGTCATTTGACAGTACGGTACCAAGCTAGACGGGCATACAGGAAGTCAGTGTTAATGTATATATATATATATATATATATATATATATATATATATATATATATATATATATATATATATATATATATGTTTTGGCTTCTGACGGCGAATGATTGTGCGCAATTTTAGATCATTTGGTTGTCCGTAGTTAGGTAATTTGGTAGAACAATATTTAGGTATTTGTCGTATACGCTTGACTTGACTAAAGTAAGAAGGATGTCTCAAATGATGTGTTGGTTGGGCAAATGACTGTTGACCATCTGTGCACTAACTGAACGAGGTAATTTGGTAGAACGGTATTTAGCGGTTTGGTCGGTCAAGATACGTTTGGGGAGGATATTGAGGAGGGGGGGGGGAGATGGGGGAGCCATGGGGGGGAGGGAGACAGGAAGTATGAAGAGCTAATAAGTGTTGTGGAAACAGACTATTTTTTTAATAGCTCTTGTCATCTTGGAGAACAGGAAGGAATCTAAAAGGCTTTCTCAAGCAGCATTGACTTTCCTGATGATCTCTCTCGCCTTAGAGAATCTCTTATTCTCTCTCTCTCTCTCTCTCTCTCTCTCTCTCTCTCTCTCTCTCTCTCTCTCTCTCTCTCTCTCTCTCTCTCTCTCTCTCTCTCTCTCTACGTCTTTCTAATTCTTCACTTATGTTGTAGAGGGTCTTATTCTCTACTTCTTTCTCAACTTCCCTAGTTTTGTAGTCTCTCGTTCTCAACTTCTTCCTAACCCTTTCTAATGCTATAGATTGTCTCTTTCTCTCTACATCTTCCTCATACTTCTCACTTCAGAGTGTCTCACTTCCTCCAGGCATACTGCGGCCGCTCCCAACTGTGCATGTGTTAATATTATTAATAGTATATTAACAAATTCGTACTATCTCGCATACAACTAAATATTAGCATATGTTATGGTTTTGCACATAGGCTGCCGACTGATTATGCTTAAGCTTTTCCTGAACACTGCAGCTTGAACGAGCATAAGTTGTGCGAATTCGCGTCAGCAGACTCGAAGCTGCAAGTCCGCGCACGAGCGCGCCTGAAGCAATAACCCGGAGCAGTGAACCCCGATGGTGATTCATTACGAAAATGTAATGGAGGTGATTGGGTTTCCGCCTCTAGCTACCCGTTCTTATCCTTGTGGCTGCCATATATCCGGCCCGCCCCGCCTCTAGCATCCTTCATGTCAGTGATAGGAGAACAGGTACCGTACGGGGGTGGTGGTAGTTTTTATTATTTTGTTATTGTAGGGATTGTATTGTATTGTACTGTGCAGGTTTCAAGCCTCTGGCTGCCCAATTAAGTGTTCCTCGTTTCTCATTTCTGTATTACCTGGGCGGTGTATGAGTATTTATGACTCGTATATTCGCTTCAGTAAAGTTATGTCCAGTGTGTTTAACATCTGCTCTCTTAAATCTCAGTTTAAATCTTATTTGGTTTGTAACTCTGCACCTGTGTTAGATAATGTTCCAGTGGTCTGTCGGCTATTTCTCCACAGTGCTGACTTTTCCTCACATTTTCTTGAACCTGTAAGCCTATCTCCCATGCGTATGGGTATCCTAGCCTGATGCGATGTATGTGCAGACCTGTTTTTCTACTGCTCACTTTCATCAAAATCGTTTCGTAGTTGGTTTAATTCTTGTACTAGCCCACAGATTCTGATGTTGCAATTGCTGTGTTGAGGTCACTGTACATCTTCTGCATTGCTCTATCTCTGATTATTTGCATAATCTATGCCAGACTGTGGTATGTAAATGTTTACATTTCTTATCTAAGTTGCAAGTTTTGCAACTTCATCTGCAATGTCATTCTCTAATATTCCTTACATGATTTGGCACCCAGTTGATAAGTATCAGACGACCTCGATTTTGAGAGTTTGCATTAATACTATAACATGTGCGGTCAAATGGATCACATAAGTGTTCTTTTTGCAAGGTTTTCAATTCAATTCAATATGGCTAGAATCTCTGTAAAGTTAAACATCCGTTTGAGAGTCTTCAACTAACAACATAATTTCCTATTTTATCTGCAGCTCCAGTTTCTTGTCTCTGCTGGTCTACTGATCCGTCTGTGAAATATGTAAAGTTGTCTAATATCACGTTTGCTTGTATAGTATATTCATCTGTAGCAGATGGGGATTAGTCTGATTCCTTTTTTTTCTTCAAGAACCATAATCTTAAAGTCTGCTGACAGTGATTGTCAAGGGGCTTGCATGACGAAAGTCGGCATGGTGATGGTGGTGGGGATGGTTGGTGTCTCGGTGAGGGTGGTGGTAATGGTAGTGGTGGTGATGGAGATAGCAGTTCCTACTACTAGCCCCTCTACTACACCTTACTTTGCTCCTCATCTCTCGTGCTTATTTATTGCCTGTCTCTACTTTCTCATCACCACAGGAGACATCTCCCGTCACGCAGGGTGTAGTCGCACCTCCACAGATCTCCAGTATCATCTATTGATACTGGAAATGGCTCAAAAGGGCCACCACTTATGGGCTATTCATGCCCAAGCTACCTTTTGGGTGGCTTAATCTTCTCTCTCTCTCTCTCTCTCTTCCTCATCACAATCGACTTGAGAATGGTCCAGGACGGACCGAAACGTCGTCGTCCCTTCACATTCTAGTGTGTGGTCTAGTCATCGTGATGGAGATAGTTGTTCAGTGGTAGTAGAGCTGGTAGTGGGTATAGTTAACATTTTAAGTTAAGTTGATAGTTGTAGCAATAGTGGTGCTGAATGTGGTGGTAGCTTAATGGTAGTAGATAGGCATGGAGAGAGAGAGAAGGCTGTGTAGCAGGTAGCATGATTTCTCAAGACGCCTTTGCCATCCACTTCTGCAAGGCGGGGATCTTGAGGTTATCTTGAGATGATTTCGGGGCTTTTTAGTGTCCCCGCGGCCCGGTCCTCGACCAGGCCTCCACCCCCAGGAAGCAGCCCGTGACAGCTGACTAACACCCAGGTACCTATTTTACTGCTAGGTAACAGGGGCATAGGGTGAAAGAAACTCTGCCCATTGTTTCTCGCCGGCGCCTGGGATCGAACCCAGGACCACAGGATCACAAGTCCAGTGTGCTGTTCGCTCGGCCGACCGGCTCGGGAAGGCCGCAATATTTGCATACGTAGTTAGTATTACTCATTGAAACGTGTTAGTTCCATATCAAAATTGTTAGCCTTTTCTGTGGATATAATCAACACATATGCAAATTATAGATAATAGGCAAGTTCCCTATGACTAAGTTGAATAAGAAAACATCTCTCAGTGACAAATAAACCAAGATATCGTACTTAAAACCATCTCCTACAGAAATAAACCAAGATATCGTCCTCAAATCACAAAACCTCTCGATTACAAAAACAGCACCCTGAAGGATATCTCTCTCTGGTGTGAAAAGGAAAAGATGAAAACATGAGAGAAGTCTAGGTGTAGCCCAGAAAGGATCCTCCTTTGACAGCTCAAGTAAGATCCTCTGGGAGCTCAGGAAGGAGCCTCTGGGAGCTCTGGACGGGTCATCTGGGAGCTGGGGAAGGATCGCCGGGAAGAAGTGCTTGCAGTCGTCGTGGAGTCGTCGTGGAGTCGTCGTGGAGTCGTCGTGGAGTCGTCGTGGAGTCGTCGTGGGGACTCCCGGAAGCAGTAAAGCAGCAACACCACCACTGGTGGTAAGTGTCTAGCGGTGAGGGTTGGCGGGTCATTATTGGTGGTGGTGGTGTTCGGGGTGGTAGTGGCGGTGGTGTGGGGGGTGGTGCTGGTGGTGGTGGTGGTGGTGTTCGGGGTGGTGGTGTTGGGGGTGGTGGTGGTGGCGGTGGTGTTGGAGGTGGTGCTGGTGTTGGTGGTGGTGGTGTTCGGGGTGGTGGTGTTGGGGGTGGTAGTGGCGGTGGTGTGGGGGGTGGTGCTGGTGTTGGTGGGGGTGGTGTTGGGGGTGGTGTTGGGGGTGGTGGTGCTGGTGGTGGTGGTGGTGGTGTTGGGGGTGGTGCTGGTGTTGGTGGGGGTGGTGTTGGGGGTGGTGTTGGGGGTGGTGGTGTTGGGGGTGGTGCTGGTGGTGGTAGTGGTGGTGGCGGTGGCTACACTTATCAGTGACTACGAAAGAGTGACGTTTATTTAACCCGTTCTCTTGATTAGGGCTGGGCGGTAGAGCGACGATCTCGCTTCATGCAGGTCGGCGTTCAATCCTCGACCGTCCAAGTGGTTGGGCACCATTCCTTCCTCCCCGTCCCATCCCAAATCCTTATCCTGACCCATATCCCAAGTGATGGCTTGGAGCTTTTCCATGGTAATTCCCTCTCTCCAACCAGAAACGGTCAAACCCAGGCAGCCCTCCTAACCTATCACTCTGATGTATAAAAAACGGACATATTTGTGTTCCGTTTCTATTCGAAGTAGATTGAGAGGACAAGGCCTTGTACTTTTTTTAGGCTATAATTTATCTTTCCCGGCGTTTGAATTTGTTTGTCGAATCTGGCCTTAAAGTTATGGATGGAGGTGGCTTCCAAAACTTCTCTCAGTGCATATTCCACTTGTTGACCGCCCGTACAGGGTACAAGTATTTCTCTAGATTTCTTCAACTCATTTGTATTTCCAACTTTCGCGTATGTATGCTCTTTTGTCTTACTCTGCCTCTCAATTTTGTATGCTGGGATCATATCCCATCTGTTTCTTCTCTTCTCTTGGTTTGAGAGATTTAGTTTCCTCAGCCCTCAGTGTTCTATCTTGTTGCAAACCTCTATAATTTTTCAGTGTTTTGGTTTGTTCGGATTTCAGGTCTGGTGTTGGTCTGCCATGGGCAGTACAGATTAGCTTGAAAGAGTCCACATTTAAGGGTTTAAATGACTTTGTAATGCTAATTAGCTTCTCTTATGCTGCTGATGTTACGCCGTTGATGTGTGCTACTGGTGTTAATGTTGGAAATATATCCATTCCCAACTTTTTTCTCTTTCCGATTCCTGTTGTTGGTGGAGATGATGGTTTTAGTGATAGTGGTAGCAGTGGAGAAGGTAGTGGTGGTGATGGTGGTGGTAATAGTGGTTGTGGCATAGATGGTGGTGGAGGTGATAGTGGTGGAGGTGGTGGTGGGGACACGGAAGCAATGAGGGCGCGTGTGTGCGCTTTGGGGAGGACAATGCACATTTGCTTCGAAACCGCAAGTTTGTGGTTAACGGGATGGTGGTGGGTGGGAGTGGAATGGTGGTGGTGGCGTGGGGGGGGGGAGACATGGTGGTCAGAAGGTGGGAGTTAGGAGTGGAGGGATGAAAGGAGTGTGTGGGAGGAAGGCGGGGCACGTGGGAGGTGTTGGCCTGACATCTGTGTGGGAGTGTATTTGCCTAACTGTAGTTCCACCTCTCAGTATAGCACGGGAGACATCTCCCGTCACGCAGGGTGCAGTCGCGCCTCCACAGATCTCCAGTATCAGCTCTTGATACTGGTAATGGCTCAAAAGGGCCACCACTTACGGGATATTCATGCCCGTGCTACCTTTTAGGTGGCTTAATCTTCACCAATCAATCAATCTCTCAGTATTTAACTAGGTGTTGTGGTGTTCCCTAAAAACCTTTGGTTCTCTCGTATCTACTCTTATACAATGTTTGGCGTCTGCCGCCCTGCAGTGACTTCAACCCTAATGACTTCCATCATTATGTGTGTGGTGAGTGTGTATTTACTATTTGTATCTTCAGAATCGAGCTATTGGCTCTTGGATCCCCGCCTTTCTAACTAATTTATTTTTCCTCTATTATGTCTTCTATGTCTATTTCTCTCTAATACACGCACACACCCCCCAGGAAGCATCCCGTAGCAGCTGTCTAACTCCCAGGTACCTATTTACTTGCTACGTGAACAAGAGCAGCAGCGCGAAAGAAACTCTGCCCATTTGTTTTTGCCTCTGTCGGGGGATCAAACCCACCGGGTCCTTAGGACTGCGACCCAAGAGCGCTGTCCACTCAGCCGCGAGGCCCCGAGATGTTTTGTGTGTGTGTGTGTGTGTGTGTGTGTGTGTGTGTGTGTGTGTGTGTGTGTGTGTGTGTGTGTGTGTGTGTGTGTTATTGCACACTCATGACAAAAAATACACTAGGGACAAACTCTAATACGTTAGCAATTGTGAAACTAAATATACAAGATGACCACCAATGAAACAATCCTGATGAAATATCAGAAAATACTACGATAAAAAGGCCGGAAATACCCAGATAAGTTATCATCGTGGGAAATGAAAGAGGCAGGAGAAATTACAATACACAGCTGCCTTGTCAAACAGCGTGTTGGGGTCATGAGAAACCAATCCATTAACATAATGTTTGCTAACATCAAAGGGAAGCTTTCTTGTCCGTGTTGGCGACCTCACACACTCACACACAGTTTGGTACACAAGTGTGATCCCAGGCACAGCCAGGTATCCCCCCCCCCTTTTGTTATGCAAACCTCAACCAGTATCTCGTACAAAGTTATTTTCATTAACTCTCAGAACTCTGTTTAATAAATCGTTTGTTCTTTCCCTACTCATATCACAGGCCCCTCACTTGATTCAATGATTACTGACGTACCTACAATCATACTTGATTGCAGTCTCCTGGAATATCTTAACTCATCAAACCAGCAGATGGTCTTCAACTCGCTGGTAATCCCGACGGAGCGGGAAGAAGAAGAATCAACTAGCGCAACTTTTATATGGGACAAAAAGAATTGATCAACCCTCCACTCAGAGCCAGGAGCAACTGAATGGCAAGCCTTGCTCTAGGGGGACGTGATTGCCTTCATCAATTCCATGATGAAAACCATAACTATGGTTAAATAAATAGATGGATAAATAGATAGATGGATAAATAGATAGATGAATAAATAGATAGATGGATAAATAGATAGATGGATAAATAGATAGAT
This sequence comes from Procambarus clarkii, assembly GCF_040958095.1. Taxonomy (NCBI): domain Eukaryota; kingdom Metazoa; phylum Arthropoda; class Malacostraca; order Decapoda; family Cambaridae; genus Procambarus; species Procambarus clarkii. Next base: position 15,504,475 of record NC_091200.1, on the reverse strand, counting down.
GGATTAATAGATAGATGGATAAATAGATAGATTATAAATAGATAGATGGATAAATGGATAAATAAATAGATGTATAAATAAATAAATGGATAAATAGATAGATGGATAAGTAGATGGATTAATAGATAGATGGATAAATAAATGAAAAGATTGGTGGATAGACATATGGGTAGATAGATTTACAGATAGGCGGATTAATTGATAGATGGATAAATAAATGAATAAATAGGTGGATACATAGGTGAATACATAGAAAGATGGAAGGATGAATGGATACATTTGTTTAGATAAATTAATGGGTAGGGGGAGAAATAAATTGAAGAATATATAAATAGAGGGATGGATAGATAGATGGTTAGATGGGAGATAGGCGGATAGAGTCTAACAGCTCCACTACCCCCCCCCCCCCTAGTATGTATAAACAAAACGATACAGCCGGTAAAATCATACATATGAGTTGAAAGATCTTAGTACTCAGTGGTGGTGAAAAATCTGTCTATTCATAAAATAAAGATTATATTTATTCATCGTGGCGATGAAGTTTGTTTCTTGGTTAATAATAAAGAGCAATACTCTCTCATCTTAGCCGTTAAGGTCCCCCCCTTAAGAAACTTACAGAAGTGAGGCACATCTCACCTCACCGACAGCAGTGGTTGCAAAACCTTGTTCATAGGCCATGTTTGCTCCGGGCTTGGGTATACAGCGTTTTATTCTACCCACCTCGAATTATTTCTCTGACTACAGGATGAGGAAGAGAGTTATGAAAGAGGATTCCTCTCTAGTTTTGGATTTTACAACATATATACGCTGAATATAGATTCTTTTATAATGTCAGCCGAATATGTGAAGGTCTGTGAGCTCCCAGTTGACTCCAGCTTTATCCAATACCAAAGAATACTAATAAGCCAATTAAATAGGTCAGTTTCTAGGGCCAGGCTTAAAAGGAATTGATACAGAATAACAGTTCCTTGCTTGTTGTACTGATTTAGGAATATCAGTGATATTTCTCTAAGCTTTAAATAGACAGATAAGAGAAACAGACAGAGGGAAGGACAGGCAGGCAGACATAATGAGAGACAGAGAGCAACCCTCCTGCTGTCTCCAACCCCCATGGCTAACACTACATATATCTGGTAATTTACACCAATTTTCTTCGGAATATTATCCCTCCTTGCTAAAAGTACTATACAGGAAGGGATAAAGATAGGACTTATTGTCCCTTAAATGCTACTTTTCATTCCAGATGATACTTAAAAAAGAGTCGGTTCATATATGTTCCATCGAGCGGCTGTCTGCCGCTGACAGGAGACATGATTGCTACACTCTAGCACTCGACGGCCGGATGGAGCCCCACGATGTCATTTAGCTCAGCGCTGAAGACTTCTTTATGATCACTTTGAGTTGATCTTTCATATAATAAAGAAACATCCGGTCTCCTCACGCCTCGGGCGGTTATTATGTGGGGATGAAAACATGTAGCTACTGCTGATACTCTTTTCTCTACTTCTGCTCGGGCGATAAATGTATGAAATAAAATCTAAATTGTATAAATGAAAAATAGGAATACATTAGAATGTTGGCTTTCAGATGAGTAAGTCTTTTACGCGAATTTCCCTGCGTCCAAATCCCCGGATCATTGCAGTATTGGTCTCGCCATGGGCACAGCGACCGACATAGTAGCCCATGCTACCCTGTGCCTTGAGAGCCTCGACCGCTGATATCATAAGCCCTCAAGAGCCCTTTATTTTAGGGGTTACTGATGCCATAAGCCCTCAGTGCCCCCTGATACTCGGGGTAATTGATACCATATGCCTACAAAGACCTTGATATTCGGGGGTTATTAAGCCTTGACAGGCATCAAACCTTGCGTTGTTAGGTAATGCAAGACAACGTTGCCTCCCCCTTAACAACCAGCGTGTTTGAACGATGGTTGGGTGTTTATAAAATAAATTAATAAGAATGATGTTGAGTTACAAGTTAATGTCTTATTTCATTGCATTAATAATTACTTGAGTATTGGAAGCCATCTTTCAAGTTGATAATATTTGTAACTACACAGGGCTATATGTCAATAATTAAGACTGTTGAACGTATATATATACAAGTCTATATTTTATTATTGAAATTAGTTAAGTAAACTTATATTTGGTCTACAATAGGTTAAATCTGGGGGCCGTCCTTGTTTTCTCAGAGGATTATATTTACTTTTATTATTTTAACAGTGCAAAATATGCGTGAGACAGTACATGGATTGTACATAGGGCTCTGTTGCTACATATACAGACATACATATCGTTATTCATTTATTTAAACTAGAAATACTGTGGCAGGATAAATGTAGTTTTTTTTTAAATCAGAACAATAATATATGTGTGTGGAGAAGCGTTTTATAACATTGTAGATTATATATTATCTAATATAATATTTCGAAATAACAAAAAAATGCTGTTTTCAACGTATTAACATTTTTGTTTGAAAGTACAATGCAAAATACATTAAGCAAATGTCAAACAAGTTTACTGGTTTCTCAGTTGGGCGAGGGATGGAGGCCTGGGTATACGAGTACCCCGGGGAGCGGACGAGGGCTCGGCCCCTGCAGGTGGTGGACACTTTGCGCCTATGAGGCCCTAGAAACGGGACCTAGAACCCTCACCACCAGCAGGTGGACAGGCTTCTTCCCCGCGCCGTTATCTGGCGTGGAGAACTTTACCTCGAGGAAGGGAATTAGCGCTTCTTTGGGGGATGGGAGGGTGGCGTACCTGTGGTGGGGCCCGAGCACGGCGGTAGCCAGTAACGGGTAGTCGCGGGGGACACTGGTTCGTAACTGGTTCGTTCATTCAGGGGATATTTAGAGATGGGCCGATTTGCGCCTTAAGTGAGAATATATATAGTCAAGTTTAGGGTTTTTAGTTTTCCACCACACAGCCTTTCACCTCTCAAGTTTCCTCAGCTACCGATACTTAATGTCATAATTTCTTTATTACTCTTCATCAATTCCCCTGCTGCCGTTATTCTTCTCTATTGGGGACGAGGAGAAGAGCAACGAGCAATAGACAAACTCAAAAGTAAGGAAATATCTTAACAAACTGACGTAAACCCGAGACGGAAAACGGATTTTTGCACTTGGGAGACTGATTAATATTCCCAGAGTAAGCTATTCCGTCGTGTCGCTTCAGTGGCCCCTCCTCGGGTAACGCGGATGACCTCGTTTAGTACACGGAACCAGGTGTTAGCCCCTGCCTTCCACGATACGTCACGCATGCCCACTCTCCTAAGACTCCCTCGTCGTCGACCTGACTGTGCTCATGTCTGCCCTTCCCTGACCACTGTTGCCCAGTGCCCCAGACACCTAACTGCCCGTCGCCCAAACCTGTTCTGCAGGCCGGTTATCTCCTGCAATCCTATTGCGACTTATTAGGCAAGAACCGTTTGTCCCAATACAAACATCTCCAGACTGTTGTTTACGAGCGCAGGGTAAGCGTAAGTGGCATCTTACGATCTCTCGCCCAAGGCACAAGATGTGAGTCATAGGTTCAGAGGGTTTATGTGTACTTTTGCCTCTAGCAATTGTTTTAGGTTTTCTTCCCAAGAGCACATAATTAAACTATAATTTGACTAGGGGAAAAGGACGAGGCTGGAAAGTGTAGTGTAGACTGGCGTGGTTGGTACAAAGATTTGTTTAGGTGTAAGTATTGCGTCGACTGGGAGCGAGGAACCCCGCCGACATGCCGGCCAAGGTCACTACTGGCGATCGCATTGAAGTCTCCCAGCGATAGGAAGGCGGTACCCGACGTTTTGGAGCTGTGTTACTCGGTGGAAGTCGCTCTAACAAATTTGTAATCCAAAGGAATGGCACTCGCTTCTTACCTCTACAAGCTAGTCACTGGTCACCGGCACTCTTGGTCACTGTCTCTCTCACACACGAGATACTGTTCGCGGCACTGACGCGGGAGGTGCCGGTGTGAGAGTGGTGGAAGAACAAGTCCCAATACGTCACAAGGGAAGCACAGTGAGTGGCGAGTGTGCCTGCCTGGCTGCTGTTGCCTCCTTGATCCGTCCACCACGGCACTGCACACTCAACTGAAGGTTTCTGCCTCTCGCCTGTGCCTCATAATGTCTTCGGCGCCGCCCCCACCGCCTCCTCCAGGCCCTGACGAACGAACTCACACCTTGGCCACAAACCCCTCCTCCTCCCGCGTGACCAGCTACCACAAGGGCACAACACACCGTCTCCACCCCATAGCGTCTCGGCAACTTCCACGCCCTTCTTCCACTGGGCTCGGCGTCACTTGAACTTGATCATGAAGGAATGGCAGCGAGTCGTAAGGGCGCCTCCGCCCTCGACACTGACAGTGATCTAGACCTTACCAGCTCCCACGGTATCGTAACTTGGTGTCACGCACGGGCCATTCACCCCAAGGAGGAAGATAGCGGTTGTAGGTTGGCCTAGACGGTTGCCGGATACTCCCACCACCGACACATTATACATCCTTTTCGTCCCAACTTTCCCACTAAATGTATATCAATCCACCAGCCGCTTAGAACAGACTGAACATGGTTGACTAATGCAACGTGAAACTTAAAGAAGAAAATGGGTTCATAATGGAAGAAGATATCCAAACTTGGCACACGAATATCACGCAGAAGGACCAATGGCGCTGCTTGGCGCTGGGCCCCGGCAGTCGACGTCTGGCTGTGGTGGGGGGAGCATGTCGCCAGCACCGTCACTTGTCACTCTTGGCTCCTGAACGTGTCACATTTTGCACATCATTCTTTCTTCTTCTGATTGTTAATCTAAAAAGCATATATAAATGCAGAAATATTACTACAACACATTTAAACATTGCCCAAAGTCAGGGAGCCACAATACTATCAAGTCAATCACGGAGCCACAGTACCAGGGTGACAGTACCAGGGTGACAGTACAAGGGTGACAGTACCAGGGTGACAGTACCAGGGTGACAGTACCAGGGTGACAGTACCAGGGTGACAGAATACCGGGGTGACAGTACCAGGGTGACAGTACCAGGGTGACAGTACCAGGGTGACAGAGTACCGGGGTGACAGTACCAGGGTGACAGTGTACCAGCGTTGGTTAGTACTAGGGTAACACATTATTAGGGTGACAGTACAAGGGTGATAGAGTATCAGGGTGACAGAGTACCAGGGTTGGTTAGTACTGGGGTGACACAGCACCAGGGTGACACAACACCAGGGTGACACAGCACCAGGGTGACACAACACCAGGGTGACACAGCACCAGGGTGACACAACACCAGGGTGACACAGCACCAGGGAGACACAACACCAGGGTGACACAACACCAGGGTGACACAGCACCAGGGTGACACAGCACCAGGGTGACACAACACCAGGGTGACACAGCACCAGGGTGACACAGCACCAGGGTAACACAGCACCAGGGTGACACAGCACCAGGGTGACACAGCACCAGGGTGACACAACACCAGGGTGACACAGCACCAGGGTGACACAGCACCAGGGTGACACAGCACCAGGGTGACACAGCACCAGGGTGACACAGCACCAGGGTGACACAACACCAGGGTGACACATTACCAGGGTGACACATCACCAGGGTGACACAGCACCAAGGTGACACAACACCAGGGTGACACAGCACCAGGGTGACACAGCACCAGGGTGACACAGTACCAGGGTGACACAACACCAGGGTGACACAACACCAGGGTGACACAACACCAGGGTGACACAGCACCAGGGCGACACAGCACCAGGGTGACACAGCACCAGGGTGACACAACACCAGGGTGACACAGCACCAGGGTGACACATCACCAGGTTGACATATCACCAGGGTGACACATCACCAGGGTGACAACACCAGGGTGACACAGCACCAGGGTGACAACACCAGGGTGACACAGTACCAGGGTGACACAACACCAGGGTGACACAGCACCAGGGTGACAACACCAGGGTGACACATCACCAGGGTGACACAGCACCAGGGTGACACAGCACCAGGGTGACAGAGTACGAGGGGGATACAGAGCCAGGGTGACACAGCACCAGGGTGACACAACACCAGGGTGACACAGTACCAGGGTGACACAGCACCAGGGTGACACAGCACCAGGGTGACACAGCACCAGGGTGACAACACCAGGGTGACACAGTACCAGGGTGACACAGCACCAGGGTGACACATCACCAGGGTGACACAGCACCAGGGTGACACAACACCAGGGTGACACAGCACCAGGGTGACACAGCACCAGGGTGACACAGTACCAGGGTGACACAACACCAGGGTGACACAACACCAGGGTGACACAACACCAGGGTGACACAGCACCAGGGCGACACAGCTCCAGGGTGACACAGCACCAGGGTGACACAACACCAGGGTGACACAGCACCAGGGTGACACATCACCAGGTTGACATATCACCAGGGTGACACATCACCAGGGTGACAACACCAGGGTGACACAGCACCAGGGTGACAACACCAGGGTGACACAGTGCCAGGGTGACACAACACCAGGGTGACACAGCACCAGGGTGACAACACCAGGGTGACACATCACCAGGGTGACACAGCACCAGGGTGACACAGCACCAGGGTGACAGAGTACGAGGGGGATACAGAGCCAGGGTGACACAGCACCAGGGTGACACAGCACCAGGGTGACACATCACCGGGTGACACAACACCAGGGTGACACATCACCAGGGTGACACAGCACTAGGGTGACACAGAAGGTAACACAGGGCCAAGGACAGTTAGCGGGCTGGGTTACTTCCGGTTGTCGGTCAGCTAGGCAGGACCGGTTTAGAATGCTCAAGTGCAGAATTTTAGCTGAGTGCATGACTGTATGTGAGTGGATGACCGTGGCTGAGTGCATGACTGTATGTGAGTGGATGACCGTGGCTGAGTCCATGACTGTATGTGAGTGGATGACCGTGGCTGAGTCCATGACTGTATGTGAGTGGATGACCGTGGCTGAGTCCATGACTGTATGTGAGTGGATGACCGTGGCTGAGTGCATGACTGTATGTGAGTGGATGACCGTGGCTGAGTCCATGACTGTATGTGAGTGGATGACCGTGGCTGAGTCCATGACTGTATGTGAGTGGATGACCGTGGCTGAGTGCATGACTGTATGTGAGTGGATGACCGTGGCTGAGTGCATGACTGTATGTGAGTGGATGACCGTGGCTGAGTCCATGACTGTATGTGAGTGGATGACCGTGGCTGAGTCCATGACTGTATGTGAGTGGATGACCGTGGCTGAGTCCATGACTGTATGTGAGTGGATGACCGTGGCTGAGTCCATGACTGTATGTGAGTGGATGACCGTGGCTGAGTCCATGACTGTATGTGAGTGGATGACCGTGGCTGAGTCCATGACTGTAGGTGAGTGGATGACCGTGGCTGAGTCCATGACTGTAGGTGAGTGGATGACCGTGGCTGAGTGCATGACTGTATGTGAGTAGATGACCGTGGCTGAGTGCATGACTGTATGTGAGTGGATGACCGTGGCTGAGTCCATGACTGTAGGTGAGTGGACGACTGGCTGAGTGGAAGAATATAGCTGAGTACATGACTGGAACCAAGTGGATGACACTAGCAAAATCAGTAAAGATTAATGGTGGGATTAAAATAGCTCTTATCCTAGCTACAACAGTAACAATAATAGTCCATGTCCTTGTGACACAGATAGTCATAGGTACTGTCCTGCTGGCTAGGATGGAATAGTCATAGGTACTGTTCTACTGGCAAGGATGGGATAGTCATAGGTACTGTCCTGCTGGCAAGGATGGGATAGTCATAGGTACTGTCCTGCTGGCAAGGATGGGATAGTCATAGGTACTGTCCTGCTGGCAAGGATGGGATAGTCATAGGTACTGTTCTACTGGCAAGGATGGGATAGTCATAGGTACTGTTCTACTGGCAAGGATGGGATAGTCATAGGTACTGTCCTGCTGGCAAGGATGGGATAGTCATAGGTACTGTCCTGCTGGCAAGGATGGGATAGTCATAGGTACTGTCCTGCTGGCAAGGATGGGATAGTCACAGATACTGTCCTGCTGGCAAGGATGGGATAGTCATATATACTGTCCTGCTGGCAAGGATGGGATAGTCATATATACTGTCCTGCTGGCAAGGATGGGATAGTCATAGGTACTGTCTGCCTGCCTCACTCTCCTGTCTTTGTGTCGAAATATGTAAATAACGTAGATATTTACATATTTACTAACGTAAAATATTTAATCATAACATAAACAAGTAAATAAGAAATAACTAGAAATAAGTAAATTATTAAAGTTTTTCAGAAATGTATTGACTATAAGACTACTTAAAGCTTTGTTAAGCTCATCTTCACGTTTAAGTGTAAATAGATCTACACTTATACTTTGAAAATTTTTCTCTGATCAACTTTTTCTGATTTCAAGTTTTCCAATTTGATCTGACCTTCAATAATCACAATTTGTCATCTTTTAATAGCAAGTTTGAGCATATATATGATACTGTATATTTTTGACGCCGTTTGGAATGAGAGGCTACTATGGTAGGTTGAAGATCATGGCACCAGAGGAACCATACTGAACTGGATCAGGGCATGACCGACTCAAAACATGGGGCGCCACTCCGTCATCAATTTAGTGGAGTCGGAGTTGATGAGTGTCACTATAGTGGTGGTGCCGCAGGGGCTCTGTATTCGTCCCACTCGGTTTTTCATTGTTTACATCAATGACATTGCTATTGGGGGAGGCCAGTAATTTATGCAAGTTTGAGGACGACACGAAGATAGGGCGCGTAGCGAAAGATGTCTTGGACGAACAGGAGTGAGACGTCCCCTGAAGCAGATGTCGTGAAAGCCGCCTCGACATGTAACTATAAAACCAAACGTGACAAAACATTAGAAAATCTGGCGTAACAACTCCAGGATAAATAGCCTGGAGGCGGGACCCTCGAGCTAGATCTCGGTCCCCGTAAGCACTGTTAGGTAAACACAGTCAAGCACTGGGTCATCACCAACTCAATCACTATCAGCAACATGACAAATGGACAACAGTTTACGATCTGACTGTAATGAGTGACGAATTTGCCGGTTATGTGGGGCGCTGAGAGTGTGACTGTGTGTTAGCTAACTGGGGTGCGCGTGCCGCCCGTCACCAACTAACTGTGAAGTAACTGTAGTGCTCCTGATCATATAGGTAATATATAGAGAGTGTTTATGTGTGTGTGTACTCGCCTAGTTGTGCTTGCGGGGGTTGAGCGTTGGCTCTTTGGTCCTGCCTCTCAACCGTCAATCAACTGGTGTACAGATTCCTGAGCCTACTGGGCTCTATCATATCTACACTTGAAACTGTGTATGGAGTCAGCCTCCACCACATCACTGCCTAATGCATTCCATCCGTTAACTACTCTGACACTGAAAAAGTTCCTTCTAACGTCTCTATGGCTCATGTGGGTACTCAGTTTCCACCTGTGTCCCCTTCTTCGCGTCCCGCCAGTGTTGAATAGTTCATCCTTGTTTACCCGGTCGATTCCCCTGAGGATTTTGTAGGTTGTGATCATGTCCCCCTTACTCTTCTGTCTTCCAGTGTCGTAAGGTGCATTTCCCGCACCGTGTGTGTGTGTGTGTGTGTGTGTGTGTGTGTGTGTGTGTGTGTGTGTGTGTGTGTGTGTGTGTGTGTGTGTGTGTGTGTGTGTGTGTGTGTGTGTGTGTGTGTGTGTGTGTGTGTGTGTGTGTGCGTGCGTGTATGTGTTCATTCACCTAAATGTACTCAGGATCTAGTAATATTTTGCAGGATCGAGCGCCAACTCCTGTTTGCCCAACCACTTCGGCTGGACGGCAAAGCGACGGTCTCGCTTCATGCAGGTCGGTGTTCAATCCCCGACCGTCCAAGTGGTTGGGGGCACCATTTCCCCCGTCCCATCCCAAATGCTTATCCTGATTCCTTCCAAATGTTATATACTCGTGGTGGCTTGGCGCTTTCTCCTGAAAGCGAACCCTTTTTCTTGTCGTATTTTTACTTAGAAAACTTTTTTTAAGCTTAACTACGTCTGTTCCTAAGTTTTTAGGGACTCTTAACTGCGTCTTTTCTGAAGTTTTGGGACTCTTAACTGCGTCTGTTCTGAAGTTTAGGGACTCTTAACTGCGTCTGTTCTGAAGTTTATGAACTCTTAATTAACAGCGTCTGTTCTGAAGTTTTGGGAGTCTTAACTGCGTCTGTTCAGAAGTTTTGGGACTCTTAACTGCTTCTGTTCTGAAGTTTAGGGACTTTTAACTGCGTCTGTTCTGAAGTTTTGGAACTCTTAACTGCGTCTGTTCTGAAGTTTTGGGACTCTTAACTGCTTCTGTTCTGAAGTTTAGGGACTTTTAACTGCGTCTGTTCTGAAGTTTTGGGACTCTTAATTGCGTCTGTTCTGAAGTTTTGGGACTCTTAACTGCGTCTGTTCTGAAGTTTTGGGACTCTTAACTGCGTCTGTTCAGAAGTTTTGGGACTCTTAACTACGTCTGTTCTTCATTATAGTTAACTACTTTCGCTGTCTTCCGTTCCCTTGGGATTATCCCCGTTGGCTATAAAGATGTTGTAGATCATTGCCACTGGTCTGTTGACCTCCTTCATTGGTCGCCTTTAGGGCCTACGGGAAACTCTGTTATTTGCACAGGTTCTCGTGGCTTTGTCTCATAGGCAGTTCCTGTAATTGTTCCAGACTCTGCCTCGCATTTAACAGTAATTTTGTCCACGTAGTGTGTGGTCAGTACCGTTTAGTGTTAAAACCTGCGTCCAGTCTTTCCTTGATTAAATCACACACTTCGTTGTCATTCTCTGTGTCATTCACTTTTTTTCGGGTAAGGTGGGGGGAGGAGTGTTTAGTCAATGCCTTCCTGCTGATGGGATTGTGCAACAGTTTTTATTGTTATTATTTATTTATTTATTTATTTATTTATTTATTTATTTATTTGTTTATTTATTTATTTATTTATTTATTTATTTATTTGTTTATTTATTTATTTATTTATTTATTTATTTATTTATTTATTTATTTATTTATTTATTTGTTTATTTATTTATTTATTTATTTATTTGTTTATTTATTTATTTATTTATTTATTTGTTTATTTATTTGTTTATTTATTTATTTATTTATTTATTTATTTATTTATTTATTTATTTATTTATTTATTTATTTTGCTTGAATGTGTAATTTTCATTTAGTTTCCGAGACTGTTGCGTCTTGTAGCTGTTTCCTATTTTCCCTGTACCTGTGTCCCTTTTTAGTGTCTTTTTCCTTATATTTTTTGTCCTTACCACGCTCCTTATTGAACCATGAGCTGTTTTCTTAGATTTCTCAATTGTGTCTTGAGAGTTGAGGTCTGTGGCGTCCCTTCCTTCAGCATTCTAATATTTCTTGGTGTGAATCCTTCATTTGTTTTTTTTTACTCTAATTTTCTTCAAGTTAGTCATTGACTTTCAATTTTTTTGCTTTCGTCATTTCCTTTAGTTTGTAAATTACTGTTTTAATATAATATCCCTTTAGTTCTGTGGATGCCTTTCATCATTACTTGGGGTCGTGTATTCTATCACCCTCACCAAAACACCACCAACAACACTAGTCACTATAACACCCCCCCCTAGTCACTATAACACCCCCTAGTCACTATAACACCCCCTAGTCACTATAACACCCCCTAGTCACTATAACACCCCCTAGTCACTATAACACCCCCCTAGTCACTATAACACCCCCTAGTCACTATAACACACCCCCTAGTCACTATAACACCCCCATAGTCACTATAACACCCCCATAGTCACTATAACACCCCCTAGTCACTATAACACTCCCCTAGTCACTATAACACCCCCTAGTCACTATAACACCCCCTAGTCACTATAACACTCCCCTAGTCACTATAACACCCCCTAGTCACTATAACACCCCCTAGTCACTATAACACCCCCTAGTCACTATAACACCCCCCTAGTCACTATAACACCCCCCTAGTCACTATAACACCCCCCTAGTCACTATAACACCCCCTAGTCACTATAACACCCCCCTAGTCACTATAACACCCCCCTAGTCACTATAACACCCCCTAGTCACTATAACACCCCCCTAGTCACTATAACACCCCCCTAGTCACTATAACACCCCCCTAGTCACTATAACACCCCCCTAGTCACTATAACACCCCCTAGTCACTATAACACCCCCCTAGTCACTATAACACCCCCTAGTCACTATAACACCCCCCTAGTCACTATAACACCCCCCTAGTCACTATAACACCCCCCTAGTCACTATAACACCCCCTAGTCACTATAACACCCCCTAGTCACTATAACACCCCCCTAGTCACTATAACACCCCCTAGTCACTATAACACCCCCCTAGTCACTATAACACCCCCTAGTCACTATAACACCCCCTAGTCACTATAACACCCCCCTAGTCACTATAACACCCCCTAGTCACTATAACACCCCCTAGTCACTATAACACCCCCCTAGTCACTATAACACCCCCCTAGTCACTATAACACCCCCTAGTCACTATAACACCCCCTAGTCACTATAACACCCCCTAGTCACTATAACACCCCCCTAGTCACTATAACACCCCCTAGTCACTATAACACCCCCCTAGTCACTATAACACCCCCCTAGTCACTATAACACCCCCCTAGTCACTATAACACCCCCTAGTCACTATAACACACCCCCTAGTCACTATAACACACCCCCTAGTCACTATAACACCCCCTAGTCACTATAACACCCCCCTAGTCACTATAACACCCCCCTAGTCACTATAACACCCCCCTAGTCACTATAACACCCCCCCTAGTCACTATAACACCCCCCTAGTCACTATAACACCCCCCTAGTCACTATAACACCCCCATAGTCACTATAACACCCCCCCTAGTCACTATAACACCCCCCTAGTCACTATAACACCCCCCTAGTCACCACAACACCCCCCTAGTCACCACAACACCCCCCCGTAGTCACTATAACACCCCCTAGTCACTATAACACCCCCCTAGTCACTATAACACCCCCCTAGTCACCACAACACCCCCCCTAGTCACTATAACACCCCCCTAGTCACCACAACACCCTCCCCCCTAGTCACTATAACCCCCCCCCCCTTTAGTCACTATAACACCCCCCTAGTCACCACAACACCCCCCCCCCCCTAGTCACTACAACACCCCCCCCCCCCCCCCCCGTAGTCACCACTAAAACACCTGACTGTAGGCCAGCTTTGTGTACCATCGGTAACGGTCATCAGTTAATCAACAAACAGCATCGTCCACATTCCTCTACCACCATTCACACCAACCTGGATCTTACGTTCCGTTCTCGCGCGGCCTCTGGGGTAAACCTGACACTATATATGGTCGGTTCCTGAGGTAAACCTGGCTCTTATATGCTCCGTAATCAACCCCTAAGGGTAAACCTCTCTCTTATATATTCCGTAACCTGTCAACCTCCCCCTAAGGGTAAAACCTCCTTCTCTCAGGCACTTGGGCTCCGGCAGTGAATTGCCAACTTCAATATTGAGCCGCCGTATAAGGTAGAGAAACACACACACACACACACACACACACACACACACACACACACACACACACACACACATGCAGGGAGGGTAAATCTTTGAACTTTGTATACCACATATGTCAGGCCAATCCTGGAGTATGCAGCCCCAGCATGGAGTCCATATCTAGTCAAGGATAAGACTAAACTGGAAAAGGTTCAAAGGTTTGCCACCAGACTAGTACCCGAGCTGAGAGGTATGAGCTACGAGGAGAGACTACGGGAATTAAACCTCACTTCGCTGGAAGACAGAAGAGTTAGGGGGGACATGATCACCACATTCAAGATTCTGAAGGGGATTGATAGGGTAGATAAAGACAGTCTATTTAATACAAGGGGAACACGCACAAGGGGACACAGGTGGAAACTGAGTGCCCAAATGAGCCACAGAGATATTAGAAAGAACTTTTTTAGTGTCAGAGTGGTTGACAAATGGAATGCATTAGGAAGTGATGTGGTGGAGGCTGACTCCATACACAGTTTCAAGTGTAGATATGACAGAGCCCGATAGGCTCATGAATCTGCACACCTGTTGATTGACGGTTGAGAGGCGGGACCAAAGAGCCAGAGCTCAACCCCCACAAACACAACTAGGTGAGTACACACACACACACACACACACACACACACACACGTATACACACACATACACACACACACACACACACACACTATACATACAGTCTTGCAAATGCCATGCAAAAGATATTTTCACGTTGAGCGCCAAGCGCATGAGATGGCGTACCTTCCACGGGATAAGACATCGTCTTCAAGGCTTCGTTGGGCCTCTTAGAAGGTGTTTCCGTGTTTTTTTTTTACCATTAGAATAGTTAGTATGCACACCTGTTGGACAGCCAGTCGTGTAGCGCCTGTCATCCTGCCTTTATCCTTCATCCTGCCGTTATCCTGCCGGCTGTTATCGTAACCCTTTATCGCTGTTAATCTTGGGGTCATGTGCAAAATTCAAGACGAAGGAAAGAGAGAGAAAATGAGAAACACAGAAGAAATAAACTGAGAAACAGAAGAGAGAGAGATGAAATGAGAAGCAGAAGAGAGAGAGAGAAGAATGAAAAAGGTGAGATGAAATGAGAAGTAGAAGAGAGAGGGGGGAGAGGAGAGAAAGAAAGAAGAGAGAGAAAGAAAGAAGAAAGAGAAAGAAAGGGGAGAGAGAGAGAGAGAGAGAGAGAGAGAGAGAGAGAGAGAGAGAGAGAGAGAGAGAGAGAGAGAGAGGGGGGGTGAGAGAAAGAGAGAGAGAGAGAGAGAGAGAGAGAGAGAGAGAGAGAGAGAGAGAGAGAGAGAGAGAGAGAGAGAGAGAGAGGAAGGAGAGAGAGAGAGAGAGAGAGAGGAAGGAGAGAGAGAGAGAGAGAGAGAGAGAGAGAGAGAGAGAGAGAGAGAGAGAGAGAGAGAGAGAGAGAGAGAGAGAGAGAGGAAGGAGGGAGAGAGAGAGAGAGAGAGAGAGAGAGACCACACCATCAGACCATAACACAAGGAGACCATTAAGCGTGTAGCAATAAGACCCAACAACAATTAGCGAAGCGTGGAGCTCGTCTGCTCGACCATGACCTCGTTATCAAGGTGCTCAACCCCGGTGGTTCGCTAATTGTTGCTACCGTGGTCAGCCTGTGAGCTCTACGTCATGTTGCAGGAGCTCTAGGTCACGTTGCAGGAGCTCTAGGTCATGAGTGGGAGTCTCAGGGTTCCCGAGTAGAGCTGTGAAACACTTAGAAGCATCACTGGACTCCTGAAGCGCCATCTAACAGATGGATTCTCATCTGCAATGTTAACAACATCAAAAACTGTTGTTTTTTTAATTAATTTATTATATATGTTCCTTTCTTGTTTGTACTTTTTTTGCCGTTAAAAAGGGCGTCGCCATCTTCCCCAGAGGTTATCCTACTCAATCCAACTTAATTCCCTAAATACCCTTTCCAATCCTATAATTACCTTACGTAACTCTCCCTTATTGAATCCAATCCCCCCCTTATCCTAACCACCCTCTATACCAAACATAACTCTGCCTTACCTCTTTACTCAGCCCATATTGTAGTTTGCTAATTCTGGGGAGGAATAGGTGAAGGGAAGTGTTTGACATGTGGAATATTGTGTGCGTTGTGATAGCAGGGTGGGGGGGGGGACTGTCCGCCTTCCTGACACCATGTTATGATAGCGGGCAGGCTGTCCGCCGTGCTGACACGATGTTATGATAGCGGGCAGGCTGTCCGCCGTGCTGACACGATGTTATGATAGCAGGAGGGACTTTGCAAGATGACTGAAGAGAGAGAGAAGAGAGAGAGACTGTGTGTAACTGTTTAGCGCATGTATTTTAGGATATAAAAATAATATGATTCGTGTATTGAGGGACAGGCAGCCAGTGTATATATATATATATATATATATATATATATATATATATATATATATATATATATATATATATATATATATATATATATATATATATATATATATATATATATATATATGACAATGTCAGACCACGGAGGAAAATGAAACAGGAATTTCCTTAAGTACTTTCGTATATTAAATACATCTTCAGAAGGAATGAAGGAATGTTCCTTCTGAAGATGTATTTAATATACGAAAGTACTTAAGGAAATTCCTGTTTCATTTTCCTCCGTGGTCTGACATTGTCACATTCTTTATCACGTGTTTATTTTCGTGATATACACACACACACATATATATATATATATATATATATATATATATATATATATATATATATATTTATATATACATGTTAGGCTTGTATCACGGTTTCTTCCAAGGTGGAACTACTGACCACTCCCTAGGACGCAACTCCACAACAAGCTGACTAATTCCTGGGTACCTATTCACTGCTAGGTGAACAGGTGCATTAGGTGATAGGAAACTCACCCAACCATTTCTGTCCCGCCTACGATTCGAACCCGGAAATCTCGATTGTGAGTCGGGAACGAAGCCGACTGTACTACCGTGACACTATAGATGATATGGTTTGAAAGAAGTCGTATGTATGCACACTACGATGCTTCTTCACCTTGTTCAGTTGTTCTTATGTGTTGAACAGAAGAACATTTTTGGGTTGCGTTTATTGAAGAGGGTTTTTCATGATTTTCAATTTATCTTAGAATTATGTATTGAGGGACCTGATTGCCCTCGACTATACCCAAGCTCTTAATGAGCCAATTACACCCGCAAAACCCTATTCCAACCAGCAGCCATTAACCCAGCCAACACCTAATTACACCACACACACACCCTTGTACCTTAGCCCTCTCCGCATTCCCTATTTTGTTCCATGCACCTTTTTGGACAAGATTTATTTTCGGCAGACGGATTTTTGTCCTCATCTGATAATGACTTCCTCAATGTGAGATTGTTTTAAATGTTGTCCAATCGGCGAGAGTGGAAAGGTAGGAGCAGGGAGGGAGGGAGGAGGGAGAGAGAGAGAGAGAGAGATAGAGAGGGAGGGAGGAGTGAGAGGGAGGCAGTAGTTAGGGAGAAAGTGAGAGAGTAATGAGGGAAGGGAGGGGAGGAAGATTATAATTAGCTAGAGAAAGAAGAAAGAAATTAGGAATGTAGAAGAAGGGAATAAATAGAGAGGGAGGGAGTGAGAGGGGGGGAGGGAAGGGATGGAGGGAGTGAGAGAACCGGTTCGTGACTCTGAGCCAAATTGTTTTATGTTGAAGAAAAGCTGTTCTGAGGGGATGACGCTCCAGGAAAGAATGGCCACTCAGAAACCCTAAATAAGTAAATTAATCCTTGATGACTGGGGAAATAAGTTTTCTCCTCGGCCATAAAGGAGAGTGACGTCTCTTGAGGAAAGAGAAAGAAAGAGGAGAGAAATATTTTAGCTTGATGGATAACATCCAACTAGTTTCTCTTCTTCTACATCCTCCTTTCGCCCTTTATTAACCGGAGCCAAAAAAAATACACATAAAACAATGCTTCTTGTACGAACTCCGCCTATTTAACCTTCCTAAAAAATCTTTCGACACACTTTTATTAAATGTGGAAACACGAAAATGAGCTCTTCGCGTCACCGTCGTCCGGGACCCCGTGGAATTGAAATTGAAATAAGCTTATTGATGTAAAATACACACAAAGGGATGAGGTAGCTCGAGCTATTCTCACCCCGTTCAGTACATCGTGTTAATACATACATACACACACATCACAAACAATAAACATATTACCAAACATTCTGAGAGATAAACATCTACATTTCCTCCTACCCCGTGGAAGGGCGTAATCAACATTTCAAGAGAAAAAACACCGGGGCCGTGGATCCTTGGGGGGCCCCGGCGGACGCGCTCCCACGATGCTCCTTAGAGTCAACAAACGCCTCAGACCACACGCGTCTCGCTCCTGTAAACGGTCCGGTCTTAAGACAAGGTGGAAAACCATTTCATGCCGTGTTAACGGGTTAAACACTACTTGAAAGGGAGTGAGAAGGAGGGATGGTTGTTAGGAGGGACGAGTGGTGGTAGGGAGGAAGGAATGGTGGTAGGGAGAGAGGAGTGGTGGTAGGAAGGGAAGGATGGAGTTGGAGTAGATATGGAGAAAACAGAGATGACATAGCTTGGGTGCAGGAGGGGAGGGGTTGTGTAAAAGCCTGGTTTGTGCCTCGGAGAGGCTACGAGATCCAGTAAGTTCAATAGAACTTCGGTTTCAACCCTTTTAACCCTGTCGTAGCTCAGTCGATTAAGGCAGTGTCTAGGATGCTCCCGGACGCAGGTTCGAATCCTCGTCACGGCCCTTGTGGATTTGTTCATTTAAACAGAGAAGTGTTCGTGTAGATAGGGAGGGGTAGGTAAAGGGAAGGAGGGGAGGGGTAAAGGGAGAGGGGTGATAAGGGAGGGTGATAGAGAACATAAACTAATATAAGTATTTAGGAGACTGCAGAAGGCGCAGTATCCCAGGCGAGGCAGCTCTTCCCTTTATCCACGCAAACTCATTCATATCGATGTCTAACCTACACTTGAAACAAACCAACGACCTCACGCCTATTATAGTACCCGGTAAATTGGTCCATAACCCTTCAAACCTATATTCAAACCAGTATTTACCCAGGGTGTTTCCTGAATTTAAACGTATCCAATTTAAATAAATTGTTTCGTGTGGTATTTGATGTTGATATATTTAGATACTTTTCTGAAACCGCACTTTGTTATCTCTTTTCATCCATTTCCATACTTCAGTCATGTCACCCTTTACTATTTGTCTGTAAGTTAAAGAGAATGTGAAGTAAGATTTTTTAGTCTCGGTCTTCATAAGGAAAGTTTCTAATTCCTTGAATTAACTTTGTAGGCCGCATAAAATACAAAACACACAAAAAAAAAACAAAATTAAACGTTGAACAACTGAGAATATTCCGCAACCTTGACGTGAACATTTAGCTACACATTTACAAGACTCTAAACTGGTCATATGTCGAACACCCTCCAGTTTCACTATATACCATCAAGAAAACTAACTTAAAAGCTCCGAGCGGTGCCAATCAGGGCGCTAAGAAGAGCAGCAAAACACCGTCCACCTTATGACCAGACAATCCAGGAAGGCCACGAAGTCATGAACAAACATACAACCACTGAACACCAGAACTACAACAGCACGCCACCAGAGTGTCGGGACACGATTTAAGTGTTAGAAGACCCAACCTGCTAGAAAGATTACACCAATATGAGAAACTCTACTCCCGCAGCTGGTGGCCCAAGAACTTAGATCTACTTGAGGACACCATGCAAGACAATAAATAATTTCAGCATTAAATGTAAGTCAGGGAATCCTCTTTGAAAAATACAATGACTGTACAAATAGGAACAGCAAAGGACATACACAAGCATCGGTGTATGGATTTATATGAATGCTACTCAATATTCATCTTTAAACATCCATATATGTTTTAATACAAGTGTCGAACTTCACCAAATCCCCGGGTAAAAGGAAGCAAGCTTATTTTAGCTACCACACACACACACACATACACATCGTGTCAGCAAGGCGGACAGCCCGCCTGCTATCATAATTCATTACTATATTCCACATGGCTACACTTTTTTTTATCTGTATCACTCAATCAACTTTGTGTTTATCTACAGAGAGAGAGAGAGAAAGAGAGAGAGAGAGAGATGCAACTCACGAAACAGAAGACGAAGAGGTCATGACCCCTGCTGAGCGCAGGAGTCAGACCACTTACGTGGCGTCAATGTACACCGGGAGCCAGGTGATTAACGTCAGGTTACAGGTGATGTACCTCCCTCCTCCCCCTTCCTGGGACTCCCCGGTTCATCTCAGGCACTGAGAGACATCCTGGTAGCTCATCCCAGGCACTGAGAGACATCCTGGTAGCTCATCCCAGGCACTGAGAGACATCCTGGTAGCTCATCCCAGGCACTGAGACACATCCTGATAGCTCATCCCAGGCACTGAGAGACATCCTGATAGTTCATCCCAGGCACTGAGAGACATCCTGGTAGCTCATCCCAGGCACTGAGAGACATCCTGGTAGCTCATCCCAGGCACTGAGAGACATCCTGGTAGCTCATCCCAGGCACTGAGAGACATCCTGATAGCTCATCCCAGGCACTGAGAGACATCCTGATAGCTCATCCCAGGCACTGAGACACATCCTGGTAGCTCATCCCAGGCACTGAGAGACATCCTGGTAGCACATCCCAGGCACTGAGAGACATCCTGGTAGCACATCCCAGGCACTGAGAGACATCCTGGTAGCACATCCCAGGCACTGAGAGACATTCTGGTATCACATCCCAGATCTGGTAATACATGAAAACAAGTAACATGCCAAATAATTGGACGTCAGTTAAGTATCACGAAAATAATTTAGAATCGGGACGTGGCCGACTTTCCCTGCGTTTGTTTATCCTGCGTTGTTTTGACGGCAAAAGAGACAGAAATTCTCCCTTTTCGTGGAATGTTTACCACCAGGGTTCACCCCACTGGTCGCTACACATAGCAGGGGATACCAGTGTTCGCTCGTGTGTATACCTGGCCAGGAGAAAGGAGACTGTAAACTAAAGTATTCTACAAGGATTCTAACTTGCATTCTTATCTCTTATGCAGTTCCTGTCGACCAGCATCCTTACATCTCTGCTATTCGTTAAGCATCGGAATAAAGCGGATAACACGTGTAGACAACGAACTCAAGAAGGCTATGGATAGATTATATCCAAAGAACAAAGTGAAGTACAATATACTATTGTTGTTCAGGGATAGGGAATACCCGGTTGGTCGGTCGGAGCCGGTCGGAGCTGGAGCCGGTCGGCCGAGCGGACAGCACGCTGGTCTTGTGATCCTGTGGTCCTGGGTTCGATCCCAGGCGCTGGCGAGAAACAATGGGCAGAGTTTCTTTCACCCTATGCTCCTGTTACCTAGCAGTAAAATAGGTACCTGGGTGTTAGTCAGCTGTCACGGGCTGCTTCCTGGGGGTGGAGGCCTGGTCGAGGACCGGGCCGCGGGGACACTAAAAGCCCCGAAATCATCTCAAGATAACCTCAAGATAACAAAGAGAGGATTCAGTCCCACATTATTGTGACTCGTCGTCTGATAGTCTTCAGACGACGGTGTCTGAAGACTATGTCAAATTCGGTGTTTTTTCCAGGGAAAAATATTAATTTGAATTTCGCTGATTATTTTCTAGGCATTACAGGCATGAGCGTCCAGTGGCCAGGGTGTACCTTGTGAGTCGCAACACGTAATTTCACTGTCTTTGTCGAGTAGCACTTCGGTGGCAAGGAACGTAAATGCACGGTTTTTGAGTTGTTCTAACCCCCAGTCACTGACACGCTTCACTGCTGTAATGAGCTAAGGAGAAGGTCGTTTAAATGTATTACATACGCTTCCGGAATATCCAGGCGCCTTCTTCTGTAGAGCAGTCAGTAGAGCAGAGCTAAACTGACGGTATACAGTTCCAACACACATTGACCTCGAGCGCTCTCTGTTAGGATTCTTTATTGGGGACTCTTAATAATGAACCAGAAACACTGCCAAACTCTCACAAGTCAAGCCTGGCTTCGATCCGGGCTTGGAGGGAGTAGAAGAACTCCCAGAACCCCATCAACCAGATAACCAGGTTAACCTCTCAATCGTACATTCACGAAATCTCTTCATAGGTACAAGTTCTTTTTTATGGATTAATTAATTGATGGGCCAAATATCTGGGTTGGTATCATATTAAACATTTTGATGGCGTCCGCCACCTTGCAAAACCTAACCCAAACCAGGAGCAGAGAGAGCAGATGACAAGAGAAGGGTGGGGAAAGAGAAACAGATGAGAAAGGGGAAAAGAGAGAGGGAAGGAGAGAGGGGTAGTGAGGGAGAGACCTGGGCCCAGCAGGTTAACTCCTTCCTCCCCCCCCCCCCACCAGTTTTCTGTATATTGGAGACAATTAGAAAAAAACACTTACAAGCCCAGGAACAAAAAGAAAAGACATTTGCGTCATAGTGCTACAGCTTAGGGAAATTATTTTAGATGTGTATAATTTAGAGTTATACCTTGAGTGCATTAGTTGTTCGTTTCGAGCAAACTAACATTAATATTCATTAATAAACCCTGATTATTAATAGTATGTGGTTACCTTTGACAGCATGAGTACCCACACACACACACACACACACACACACACACACACACACACACACACACACACACACACACACACACACACACACACACACATAAAAAAAAAAAAAAAAAAAAAAAAAGAGAGAGAAACATACAAAACGAGATAGACTAGCTGGTAGAGAGACAGAGAAAGAACAGACAGGTAGAGACAGGCAGACAGACTGGTAGATTGACAAAGGCAGACAGATAGGCAGACAGAGACAAGCGCACAGAGTGACAAACACACATTGACAGTCAGACAGACAGACAGACAGACAGACAGACAGACAGACAGACAGACAGACAGACAGACAGACAGACAGACAGAAATAGGAAGACTGGCAACAAAGCGCACACAGCATCACACAGAGAGAGGCAGATGTGGGGGGTGCCTGATTTCATCATTATATAATAGTTGGAAATCGTGATCTAGAGATTATCAAGTACGAATTCAGCGTGATGAACTTGAAGCCATCTTTCGCAGTGTTCCGAGGGCGGGCTGCAGGTAGATAACCCAGAGGGACTGACACCTTTGGATAGCGTACAAGTGTGTGTAGCGGTCTGATAACATTAGCTCATGAGTTTGGCAGGAAGCAGCGTAGTCCCATACAGGGACCAGATACGATCAGGGAGAAGAATTGAGAGAGTCTGCCCTGAAGAGAATCAGAATCTCTTTAGTCGCAAGACAAGTGGAGCTTGCCCATGCTTAGACAAGTCGATGCATTCACTGTGTATATCACTTGTGCATTTACACTAAGATCTCCGTCACGTACATTGCTGACGTTACGGTAGGTCAGGTCGACTGGGACGGAGAAACGGGTTCGAGCCACCTTAGGGCAGGTTTCTTCTCCACATTATTCATATATGATAAGAGATGTGAGCGTTATTACCCTGTGTGTGTGTGTACTCGTCTAGTTGTGCTTGCGGGGGTTGAACTCTGGGTCTTTGGTCCCGCCTCTCAACTGTCTATCAACTAATGTACAGGTTCCTGAGCCTACTGGGCTCTATCATATGTACACTTGAAGCTGTGTATGGAGTCAGCCTCCACCACATCACGTCCTAATGCATTCCATTTGTCTGCTAATCTGACACTGACAAAATTCTTTCTAATGTCTCTATGGCTCATTTGGGTACTCAATTTTTCTCCTGTGTCCCCTAATGCATGTGCCCCTTGTGGTAAATAGTCTGTCTTTATCTACCCTATCAATTCCTCTGAGAATCTTGTATGTGGTGATCATGTTCCCCTCTAACTCTTCTGTCTCCCAGTTACGTGAGGTTTAATTCCCGTAGTCCCGTATGTGTGTGTGTGTACTCACCTAATTGTGTGTGTGTGTGTGTGTGTGTGTGTGTGTGTGTGTGTGTGTGTGTGTGTGTGTGTGTGTGTGTGTGTGTGTGCGTGCGTGCGTGAGAGCGTGCGTGAGAGCGTGCGTGCGTGTCTGACCCAGCTTCAACCTATGCGTCAGTCAATGCAACGTCTCCTGGCCTTCGTGTACCCTATAAGATCTACTGACATTTGAAATTAAGGCCTTCTACTATCTCCTCGTCTAGTTTGTTCCATTTTCCAAGTACTTTTATGCCTTTAGAACATTTTCTCACATGTCGATGAGTCCTCTTAAGTGTACAGCTGCCGTTAAAGCCCTGTGCTTCTGTTGGCATTCATTGTTAACATAGGGGAATTAACATTGGAAATTAAGGCTAAGTATTTTATGTGTCTTGTCACATCTCTTTATATTCACCTTTTTCGTTAAGTCTTATATACTCATTCAGTCCTTTTCGTGCCTCATCCCACCCATGTGATTTTAGGCGTGCATAGCTGCAATCTTTTACACCTTTTCAAGTTTCATTTTGTGCATCTTGAGGAGAGAGAGCGACTTAATGGGGGGCTGCATACCCTAGGACTGGTCTCGTGTTGGTGGTGTGTAGTGTTGAAAATACTTCCTCCATACTGAGGAAGGCTGTCCTGATGTTTGTTAGTTTGGAATGTATTTATATGTGCCTCCGGGTTAAGACTTGGTGTTGTATGTCCTAGATTTTCTCTCTTGTTCATTCAGGGATGTGGTTCCCATTCAGCGAGGACCGAACTGTTCCAGTCCCTTGTCTCCTATTCCCATTTTCTGTCTCTTAATGGTACTGTTACTAAATTCCTGTAAGCATTTTTCGGATCCTACTCTTAGCCTATCTAGGTCTTCTTGAAGAATCCCGCAGTCTTCGTTTGTCTCGAAGAAATATTCCAGTTTCCAGAAATATTCCAGAAATATTCCAGTTTCTGTTATTATTTAGTTGACATCAACTTTATTAGGTCACCGACACATGATAAATTGTATGAGTTCTGGGACAGGTCCTTTGGGGACTCTGCTTGTTTCCCTTCCGCCAGTCTGAACTCTCACACTTGATGTATCTCTTCGCCTCCAGTCTGTTATTTACTAAATTGCCCAGTTCAGTACGCCTCTGTACACTCCTGGCTGCTACTCAAACTGTTGATTTGGACTTTTGATTTGAAATTGTGTGCTTCCTGGAGGCTAATTAACAATGTCAGAATAAACAATTATTTTTTTTTTCAGAACAATGCTTTTCTTGAACACCGTGAGAGAATGTCATCTATTAACAGTTGAGCAGCCCTGGGGTTAAGGTTCAATTCAAGTTTAAGTACGTTTATTGAGACCTTAAAATATATCTCAAAAAGGATTGAGTAGCTTAGGCTATGTCTTCCCCTCCATGGGGGGGTAAGGTCATTAAACTTGGTCACTCACTAACACTGAAGAAGTGAGGTGTTACATTCTTATGGATTACCTGAGTTTATAGTTTTATAGTTTTATAGTTTATAGTTTATAGTGTATGATAAACATCTCGAGTCCCTCCACTTTTTCAGTAGCTTTAATTATGGTGTATGTAGTGATCATGTCATTTCATTCTCCGTTATTTTTTTCTGAGTGATGAGTTCTAATTCTTTCAGCTTTTCCTTGAAGCTCAGTCCTCATAGTTCCGGAACCAAACGGTTAGGCAACATTCAGTCTCTAAAAAACATTGTGTTCTTTCAAGCGGGGATTCCACACTGTGGCTAAACATTCCAGTACTTGTCTAGCAAAGGACCCATTGTCGAACCCATTGTTGATGTGATGACTTATATTGAATTTTGTAACTAGCTCATCAAGATTGTAACTTGCTTAGCTAAATGAATTGTGGGGTTGAGTCCCTGAGCCCATTATGTGCCTCTGTAACCCTTTCCACTACCGCCCACAAGATGGGTATGGGGTGCATAATAAATGAACTAAACTAACTAACTCTAGCAAAGGTAGAGCAAAATGTTTTAAAAGCTTCTTTGTCATGGTTCCTGAAAGCTAAACAAAAATGTCCGTCAACTTTACATCCTCCGCTAATGTTATGTTAATACGTGACCCTTGGGATAGATTTGTGATAATATTTACCATGCCTTTTTTCACTTACGATTTGTATTTGCAGTGCCATTATTGTGTAATTTTTGCGTGTCTTCTTCATCTCCGTTCCAAATGTCCTTACCTTGCATTTGCTTGAATTAAACTCGAGCAGCCATTTATCAGATCATCTCTCACGTTTGTCCAAACTACTTGTAGCATTTATCGTTATTTTTCTATTCTAATTTGTTCTATAAGTTTTTTTTATCGTCGACAAACATTGACATAAGTGTTCGGTAACTCATAAGTTATACAGGCGATGAGTCACAATAACGTGGCTGAAGTATGTTGACCAGACCACACACTAGAAGTTGAAGGGACGACGACGTTTCGGTCCGTCCTGGACCATTCTCAAGTCTATTGAGAATGGTCCAGGACGGACCGAAACGTCGTCGTCCCTTCAACTTCTAGTGTGTGGTCTGGTCATCATAAGTTATACCACCAGTACAGATCGCTGTGGTCCTTGTCTTGTTGCTCTCTTCAATCTCATCTCTCCACTCTCTCTACTTCTCTTTGCTTCCTTCCTCATAGGTATTATCATCAGGCCGCTCATGTTACTCCAGTTTATTCCTCAAGAATGTCTCCTCCTCCTGTAGAGTGTTCTCCTGGTCTCCAGCAACACTCTTCCACATTTCTTGGATGTTATTGAATCCCAGCGTGTATGTTATAGCATTACTCTCGTGATGGTACACATCTTTAAATACATATTTATTCGCCCGTAAACACATATTCATTTCAACTTTGCGGGCTGGCTGTCACATCACTGCTGTTGCTCTAACTGTCTCTCTGTATAAACAGTGACGAATTTCTGTTGTCTCTGGCATTAACATTCCCTTAGAGACCAAAGCTACGTACCGACTTCCTCCCCCGTCTTCTCCAACACCTCCCAGACCCCCCACTCACCCCCTCCATCGTCCCCTCCCACGTCAGCAGCTTCCATCCCCCTCAACATCCCCCACCATCCCCCCATCCTAGCCCCTCCTCCCAACAAACATTCCCACGCTCATAAATTAAGCCCCAAAAATTTGCTCGGACGCCGCAGTCCCAAATTCTCCACCTGGGAGGGGTAACAAAAATAGAAAAAAGCAGTAGTGCCAGTTTTCTCTCGCGTCATTCACACACGCCTCGTAGGTTCCGTGGCAAGCTGGCTAAACTGTGCAGCTGTTAGAGGTCAGGAGAGAGAGAGAGGGAGGAAGGGGT
The DNA here is from genome assembly GCF_040958095.1 of Procambarus clarkii. Taxonomy (NCBI): domain Eukaryota; kingdom Metazoa; phylum Arthropoda; class Malacostraca; order Decapoda; family Cambaridae; genus Procambarus; species Procambarus clarkii. The sequence continues at coordinate 15,477,599 of NC_091200.1, read as the reverse complement.
GGGAGGTGGTAGGACACTCCCGTTATGACCTTACCAACAAGAACTGACCTTCTCTTCCTCCTCCTCATTTTGCCTGTCCGGTGGAGATCGCCTGCAGGCTAGCCAGCCGCTGGAGCCTCAGCCGTCAAACATCGACCTCACTCCAGATGACGGTGGGGACAGGCCGGAGGGCAATGAAGGAAAGACAAGTGAAGGAGGAGGAAGAAGAGGTCTGGAAAAGGAAAGATGGCCGGCATGGGGGGGAGGAGGGAGGGGGGAAGAAGAGGGCTGCCAGGGAGAATAGGTCTGGAACGGGAGATAAGCCTGGAACGGGGAAAAGGGACTGAAAAGAAGAAGAGAATTAACAAATAACCTTCCCAAACCTCTTACTAGCTGGAACAGGTAAGAGGTTGGGAAAGAAAAATGGGGAAAGAAATATGGATGGAAAAAGAAGTCCTGGAATGGGGAAGAGGGTGAGTACAGGGAAAGAAGGCTGGAAGGAATGAGACGGCTGGAAGGGGAAAGAGAGGGCTGGAAGGGGATAGAGAGGGCTGCAAGGGGAAAGAGAGGGCTGGAAATTATGTAGAGAACAACGTCTGTTCTTGCCTGAGCGGCCACTGCATCCCCAGTACCCTAACCAGGGCACTGGAAGCTAAATCCAATACTGTACTGGGTTAAGGTATGTGTGCACTTCATCTATTTCCTAAGGCCGTAGCAGTCGCCGTGTGGCATTCGTGTATTTTTCTATAGATATACGCGATGTATATTCAAGGAATACACAATGCAACGTTACTTTCAGAGAAAGAAATGCTTATGGGCTTGGAATCTGGCTTGCTTGCCAGGTCAGCCCTGGAGGACACAGGTCCAGATCAGCCTTCCAGGTCACAGGTCCAGGTCAGCCCTGGAGGACACAGGTCCAGATCAGCCTTCCAGGTCACAGGTCCAGGTCAGCCCTGGAGGACACAGGTCCAGATCAGCCTTCCAGGTCAGCCCTGCAGTGAGAATTCATCTGAACATGACATGGCATAACTGGCCACTGGTGATAACCCATCAGAGCGACATTAGCATACTGGGTCAATATGCTAATTGAAATTCTCTCAATACTTTCTTTTTTTATTCCTATTTTTTTCCACTTGCACATGTGCTTGAGTCGAAAATTATCATTGTGAGAACATGACCCCAACATTGCACGCACACACACACACACGCACTCACACACACACACACACACATACGCACACATCAGGAGCGTCCTGACACACATCCTGACGCTCCTGATGCAGATACAGAAACTTGTGTAAGGAATCGTTCAGGACCTGTATACCACTTATGTCAGACCAATCCTGGAATATGTAGCTCCAGCCTGGAGTCCATACCTAGTTAAACACAAGACAAAGTTAGAGAAGATTCAGCGGTATGCCAACAAACTCGTCCCGGAACTAAGAGGTATGAGCTACGAGGAAAGTCTGAAGGAGCTGAACCTTCCGTCCCAGGAAAACAGAAATGTAAGGGGAGACATGATAACCACCTACAAAATTCTCAGGGGAATTGACAGGGGTGGACAAAGACAAACTCTTCAGCACGGGTGGAACACGAACAAGGGGACACAGGTGGAAGCTGAGTACCCAGATGAGCCACAGAGACGTTAGAAAGAATTTTTCAGTGTCAGAGTAGTTAACAAATGGAATGCATTAGGCAATGATGTGGTGAAGGCTGACTCCATACACAGTTTCAAATGTAGATTTGATAAAGCCCAGTAGGCTCAGGAATCTGTACACCTGTTGATTGACGGTTGAGAGGCGGGACCAAAGAACCAGGCCTCAACCCCCCCCCCCACTCCCCAAGCACAACTAGGTGAGTACACACACACACACACACACACACACACACACACACACACACACACACACACACACACACACACACACACACACACACACAATTATGAGAAGGATTAAGACAGAGGAGGACAGCTTGAGGCTTCAAGAAGACCTGGACAAGCTGCAGGAATGGTCGAACAAATGGATGTTAGAGTTTAAGCCAAGCAAATGTAATGTAATGGAGATAGGAGTAGGAAGCAGGAGACCAGATACAAGGTATCACTTGGGAGATGAAATACTTCAAGAGTCAGAGAGAGAGAAAGACCTGGGGGTTGATATCACGCCAGACCTGTCCCCTGAAGCACATATCAAGAGGATAACATCAGCAGCATATGCCAGGTTGGCTAACATAAGAACGGCCTTTAGAAACTTGTGTAAGGAATCTTTCAGAACATTATATACCACATATGTCAGACCAATCCTGGAGTATGCGGCTCCAGCATGGAGTCCATATCTAGTCAAGCATAAGACTAAACTGGAAAAGGTTCAAAGGTTTCCCACCAGACTAGTACCCGAGCTGAGAGGTATGAGCTACGAGGAGAGACTACGGGAATTGAACCTCACTTCGTTGGAAGACAGAAGAGTTAGGGGGGACATGATCACCACATTCAAGATTCTCAAGGGAATCGACAGGGTTGATAAAGACAGGCTATTTAACACAAGAGGCACACGCACTAGGGGACACAGGTGGAAACTGAGTGCCCAAATGAGCCACAGAGATATTAGAAAGAACTTTTTTAGTGTGAGAGTGGTTGACAAATGGAATGCATTAGGAAGCAATGTGGTGGAGGCTGACTCCATACACAGTTTCAAGTGTAGATATGATAGAGCCCAATAGGCTCAGGAACCTGTACACCTGTTGATTGACGGTTGAGAGGCGGGACCAAAGAGCCAGAGCTCAACCCCCGCAACACACACACACACACACACACACACACACACACACACACACACACACACACACACACACACACACACACACACACACCACACATACACACACACACACACACACACACACACACACACACACTCACACACACACACACACACACACACACACACACACACACACACACACACACACTCACACACACACACACACACACACACACACACACACACACACACACCACACATACACACACACACACACACACACACACACACACACACACACACACACACACACACACACACACACACACACTCACACACACACACACAGAAAAGGTTCTGTGGATAACAAGATATATATAAATTTGAGAGGCGGGACCAAAGAGCCAGAGCTCAACCCCCGCAAACACAACTAGGTGAGTACACACACACACACACACACACACACACACACTCACACACACACACAGGGTTCATGAGGAAAATTCCAGGTTACACGATGGCCACACAAAAGGTGACGCATGGCGCTCCTGCCAACTAGAGACCACATGAATAATTTTTTTTTAGTTGGAATAAAAATAATTTTCGAATAACTATTATTGCGAGGCGAAAATTCATGGTTTAGCAGTCGTGTCGGGGCCTGCGGGCTGATTCAGGAGCACGCTTCACACGAATGTATTTTCCTGAATATTATTTCACATTAATAATAATAATAATAATGAGAAACTCCACCAGGGCTGTGAGGTGGGCGCGAACCTGCGACCCAGGCATCGCCATATATATATATATATATATATATATATATATATATATATATATATATATATGTATATATATATATATATATATATATATATATATATATATATATATATATATATATATATATATATATATCACGTTAATGTGATTTATGTGTTTGTAATGTGAATTACTGCGGCTCAGGCTCAGAGACCTTGCCAGCACCCAAGTAAATGGGCAGAGTTTCTTTCACCCTATGCCCCTGTTACCTAGCAGTAAAATAGGTACCTGGGTGTTAGTCAGCTGTCACGGGCTGCTTCCTGGGGGTAGAGGCCTGGTCGAGGACCGGGCCGCGGGGACACTAAAGCCCCGAAATCATCTCAAGATAACCTCAAGAAGATAGCACTCGTGACGACTATGCACGTCGTGGCCTCGTTATTCTCCTCTACTTTCTGGTAAAGTCAAACAAATGCTAGACAGAGCCATGCATACGCATCATCTTAGGATATCCTCGCATTGCACGTATATGCGTCACGCAATAAGGATATATCCACGCATTGCACGTATACGCGTCACGCAACAGGGATATATCCACGCATTGCACGTATAGAAGTCACGCAACAGGACTTAAATCTTCAACCAATAAGTTGACGTATCATAATGCTATACTTAGTGTCAGGGGTTTTAAGCATTAACGACAACAATATTCACACAAGCCAACTGCTGACGGAGAAAAGATGCTGAAACCAGCCATCTTCTTTTCATAACTTTCAGACAACAAACACAAGTACTGAAGTCCAGTTCACTAGGCATCAGAACAGCCCTTGAAAGATCACTTGCAAGAACAAACAAAATCCTTGTACTAAGCAGGACGACAAACCAATATAATAAGGTTACAGATCTCTATAATCACAGGAATACAAAGTACCAGTGATTAATAAGGAGAGAACAGATCATTCTGGTTAAATTGGGGGTTTGGCATAGACGTATTTTAGAACATAACGACAGTGACCTCCTTTAACAGGGGTCAAAGAAGGGGTCACAAAATGTAAAAGAAGTCACATCTTTGTCACAGGATAGAGACAATGTGGTTGACACACATGTGCATTTCTGCAATCTGTGTGTCAGTAGCCCGCTCTCTTTATCTTGCCACAATATACCTGATACGAAATGCTAACTGAAAGAACTCAAGCGACCCTCCTAAGCTACTCATGCATAGTGCTTTGTAGTGTGTTCGCTTAAGACTGAGAGGTTGAGAATGTGGTGACCCTTCTTCCTAGAGCTCTCAGAATAAACATTAAGTTCCGGCTCATCCTCCTAAGATTTCCCAACGTCAAGAAAACGGTCACTTTAAAGTGTCCTCTCCTAACCTACCAGAGGACCCAAAACAGAAAACGGGACAGTAAGTCACTTTCGCCAGTCGCTTCCATTTTCAAGAACGACAGTTTTTGGCCTTAGGTAACGCATACGAGCGAAATACGACGTTCTTTGTAAGTGGTTGTTCCAGCAACCTGTATATTTTCTCAGCTCATGGCTGGTTTTCTGCTACCATTAGAGATGTACCAAAACGTTACCTTAAGTAGGTAAAAGATGAATTAAACATTCTATTTTACTTTTTTTTATTTTTTTTCTGCAAGTCTGTCAATCATCACTACCCTTCTATCATCCATGTTTTTTTATATTCAGGAAATTTAGTTTTTATAATCCCATAAAGTAAAATGCACAACATCGTATATAGTTTTATTCAAACAAAGGTCGAAACTACGACGTTGCTTCAACGTTAGAAAAAGGTTTATGCACCTTCTAACAATTGTAACAACTAATATAACAAGTTGTAACGAATTTCTAACACGTCATATAAACGTTTCAATAAGATGTAACAACTTTATTACAAGTTGTAACAAGGAAATCATAGGGTCCCGTTACGGTGTGTATTTACAGTGATGTTACTAAACAGGATTATTAAACAGGTCGAGTTTATTGACGATTTTAGACGTCTTGGGAAAATTTGTTGGTTGGTAATTTTGTTGAGACCGCGAGAGAGAAAATTGTCGATGATTGTATTGGCATCTGAAGTGAATTTGTTGGTGATATTTATACAATAATAATAATAATAATAATAATAATAATAATAATAATAATAATAATAATAATATTTATTTAGGTAAAGGTACATACATAAAGAGATTTTACAAAGTTTGTTGGCTTTATAGATAGAGTTAGTACATACGTACATACAATGCCTAAAGCCACTATTACGCAAAGCGTTTCGGGCAGCAATATATTGTGTACAATATTATAGAATATAATTTCTTCGATTAATATTGTCTTCTTTGTCATGTAGAATGGCTGTTAAAATCGTTATCGGTATCATATAGGTTTATGGAGGTAATGTTGTCCCCCCCTTGTTATGTAGGCCTTTGGTAGTTCTTAATATTGTCTTAATTGTCATGTAATCTTAATGATCTTATCTTGAGGTTATCTTGAGATGATTTCGGGGCTTTAGTGTCCCCGCGGCCCGGTCCTCGACCAGGCCTCCACCCCCAGGAAGCAGCCCGTGACAGCTGACTAACACCCAGGTACCTATTTTACTGCTAGGTAACAGGGGCATGGGGTGAAAGAAACTCTGCCCATTGTTTCTCGCCGGCGCCTGGGATCGAACCCAGGACCACAGGATCACAAGTCCCGCGTGCTGTCCGCTCGGCCGACCGGCTCCCTAATGATGCTGTTAATATTATGATACTTATAAGTGTATGCCTTCTTCCCTCCCCCTCATCCATCCCTCCCTCTATACTACCACCCCCTCCCTTACATAAACCCCATCCCCTTCTCTCCCTCCCATCGCTTCAATTTCGCCTTCCCCCCCCCCCTTTTTCCATCTTCCTCCACGTCCCTTTCCTTATTCCCTACCTTCCCTACACTACCTCCCTTTCCCCTACTCCACTTTTCTCCCCCTTCTTCTCCCTCCCTACACCTCCCCCTCCCCCTCTTAACCCCCCCATCCCCTCCACCTTCTCTAACTAGATCTTGTAGGTCACGAAGTCAGTATTTACCTCTTGGGAGAAGCCAGCTGTCACTGATGCAGTTATTATCACTCTGGTTAGTTAGGAGTTCGTGCTTGCCGGCCGTGCTTGCTGGTGGGCCTTCGTGCCTCGACCGTTGTTGTGCTGTAATGGAGCCGTCCAGGACCCGTGAGTTCTCTCAGGAGACACCGCTGGAGGTGACGACCAGGAGGCATTTTCCCACGCCTGGGTAGAGAGAGGCGGTGCCTCCTGCCTGTCGTAGGGCGTGGAGTACACCGGACTTCAGGTTACACAAGTCTGTAAATATTGCATAATGGCTGCTCCTTTCTTGCTGTAATTAATGGCTTCGGTGACATACATACACACTCATATATATATATATATATATATATATATATATATATATATATATATATATATATATATATATATATATATATATATATATATATATATATATATATCCTTCTTTTGTTATGTTTGGTGTTCTACTTTATTAACTATTTCAGATCATTATTATACAGATCAATCATGTTCTGATATTGTTGATTATTCCTTGCATCACTATTCCAGGTAATTCAAAATCTAATCATCCGATGAGGACTGATCAGTGTTTCCTTATTTGCTAGCATCAAATCCAGAATATTTCTGGACTGGAAAAGTCGTTGAGCTTTTTTTTTTTTTAAGGAATTGCATCACCTAACAGTGTTTGACAACCTCTAGAAATTTCTCTTCTGTTGGAATTTATGTTCTTGAATTCCAGTCAATTAATCTAATAGTTGAAATCTCCAACAATGCACACACATTACTGTTTTTTTAGAGGCTCTTTTAAATTTTCTCCAGATGAGTCTGCCTCCCTCTTCATCAAATTCATTGTATTCATGTGTAATATGAATGCAGTACATAGCACATATTGTATGTACTACTACTATTTATGTAGTACGTTCATATGCACTACTCCAATTAGATGATTTTCTTAGCCCACAGCTACGTGTGATTCTTGATATTCATCTCCAGTTTAGTGCTGAATTTCATGATCTCATTCACAAACATCGCTATTTTCCCACTTCTTCCGCCTCTTCTGTGTACGTGAACAAGTTTATCACCCGCTATTTTATCTTGGGTCGAAGGTCTCATAATACGTCATTGTTTAGCCCTGTATCGGTAAGGTCAGCTCGGTCAACCTTTTCTGTGCCCGCGAATGCGTATTCATATTATTTCTGATGCTCCTGTAGTTTGTGTAACAGAACCTGAGATCACTTGTATGGATCAGTGTGTGTGTGCTGTTGCCGAAGGGTTGGTTCATGTCGGTCTTGCATCCTTGTGTGTCCTTCCTGTCTATTTTATATCCTTGGCCTGCAATGTCTCGTGCTGCCGTCTAAGAGTTCACGTTTTACACCCAAACCACTAGTCTCTCGCAGCTTAAAATCCTGCTAACTGATTTTTCCAACGAGTCCGTTGAGGTCGATACCCCATCGCAAGATAGGTGGTTACCTTGCGGTTACCTGCGATGATTTCGGGGGCTCAACGTCCCCGCGGCCCGGTCCTCGACCAGGCCTCGTCTACTACGCACCCTGTCTACTGCGTACGAGGAGTTCTTGCTAATGAACGAATCCCAGTTGTTGATAAATTGTTGTGCACTAATAGAACAATGTCTTTCAAGTCGGAAAAATTGCTCCAATTATCTCGGACAACCATTCACCACACAAGCGCGCCTTGACGGAACTCCACACATACGATAGCAACTCTTCGCGTTTTCCTAACAATTTCTAGTGATTACCTAAATCTGTTTCTTAGTTCTTCAGCCGAGAGGCAGAGAATGGGCTTGTTCCACAACGCAGGACAAAATGTTTTCCATCGTGCCATCTACATCACCCGCCACAAGCTCCAGCAATACAACGTCGTCGATCTACCTATACAGCATCCCTGTTGAGCTTCGTCGCCACTTCGTTGAGCTTCTCTGTTGAGCACAGAGAACTGGTTGGATATTCCCCCTGTCGGCCGAGCTATTATCTCCCCTTGAACGCTCATCCTACGCCTCATTATCCCTCCGACGGCCATTAAACTACTGCAGGAGTTGGTGGTCTCAGAGAAGCACCAGCACTACGCTCTTCTCCATCTTCAAGAAGCCAAAGCCACAATTAGTTCTCCAGGTAGCCAGAAGAACTAATTGTGCACGTCCGTCGAACACAAGTCAACTAATGTAAAACAATTTTTGGCAGGAACGTAATTAGAGAGTTAAAGTAATTTAAAACATTTCTGGATAGAAGCAAAAGAAATATGACGGAGATGGAAGACATCATAGGATCAACAGAGATTAATCGACATATTTAAAAAAAAAGAAGGTGGATAAGAAGCACTAAACATAAGACGTGATCCTAACCTCCTTCGCCAGTATGGTCCTGGAGAGAATAATCGGACAAAGAATGATCAATTAACCGAAGAAAATGTGATGATCAAGACTAACACTTTCGACAAGAAAAGGCTAGAGAGTTGAGTGAACACATAATGTTCTTAGCCCGTCACTAGACCTTTGATAAGAGTCCTCGAAAGAGACTGATATTAAAGAAGGAGAAGGAAGCAGAAATAGCAGGAGAGGAATCACTGTGAGAGAAATAGAATCAGGAGAGAGAGAGAGAGAGAGAGAGAGAGAGAGACAGAGAGAGAGAGAGAGAGAGAGAGAGAGAGAGACAGAGAGAGAGAGAGAGACAGAGAGAGAGAAGTAGTGAGTGGTGCCCCACAGGGTTCAATATTGGGTCCCAATCTGTTTCTGCTCAATGTAAAAGTCAAACCTCTCTTATTAGTGTTTGCTGATGCTGCAATACTGATGATGCTCATGCAGATAGCAAAACACTGCAGACTTCTTCGGGAGACGTTAAGCAGACTGCAGGAGTGGGCAGACAGGTTGTCGTCTGCACAACCCCACTACCACACCCGCCCCTCTCAACCCCATCTTCTCCAGCCTTCACAACGTCACTAAAATGATGTGCTAAATTGCCCGAACCTGTCTTAACCGAGGATCCACGTATAGAAAACGGAACATGACGTCAATTTTGCGAACTGTTATGATTTTTAGCACATCGCCTTAGAGAGATTTATACGTCCAAAAAGCGATGTACTATTACGTGAGGATAGATCACCTACTACCCCAGCCACACCCTTAGCCTCTCTTGCTGAGACGTTGCCACACCCTTAGCCTCTCTTGCTGAGACGACGCCACACCCTTAGCCTCTCATGCTGAGACGACGCGACACCCTTAGCCTCTCATGCTGAGACGACGCCACACCCTTAGCCTCTCATGCTGAGACGACGCCACACCCTTAGCCTCTCTTGTTGAGACGACGCCACACCCTTAGCCTCTCTTGCTGAGACGTTGCCACACCCTTAGCCTCTCATGCTGAGACGACGCCACACCCTTAGCCTCTCTTGTTGAGACGACGCCACACCCTTAGCCTCTCTTGCTGAGACGTTGCCACACCCTTAGCCTCTCTTGCTGAGACGACGCCACACCCTTAGCCTCTCATGCTGAGACGACGCCACACCCTTAGCCTCTCATGCTGAGACGACGCCACACCCTTAGCCTCTCTTGCTGACACGCTGCCACACCTGGGTGAGGTGACTCTCAGGAGATGAGCCACATCACACATTCCTGCTGGATGCTGCTGCCGCCCCTCCACCGGCTCCCAGTCCCGCTGATCCCATGACGAGATGAGCGAGCATTTTGTAATGGATGGGAGTGGGTGTCTGGACTCCCAACCCCACCCCCAATCTCGTCCAAGGCGCCGCCCCTTTTCCCCATTCCCAATCTTCGTTACGATTGTTAACTTCCCCCCCCCCACCCCACCCCACCCCCTTTCTGCCACAACACCCTCACCGCTGGCCACCTATAGAGCCCTCTAGTGCATGTTGTTTGTACTGATTGATTGTCTTCTTTTGGCCGTCACTCAAACCATGTTTACCTGCACACTCGCCTCATTGTCTTCCATACGAGACGCCTGTGTGTGCGTGCGTGTGTGTGTGCGTGTGTGTGTTTGAGTGTTTATGTACGTGGATACAGTTTGATGTGTGGGTGTGCGCGTTCACAACTACAGCAGTTGTACTTACCTAGTTGTATTTGTCGTGTTTTACTTGCGGGGGGATGAACAAGGACTCTTGGGGTCCCGCCTCTTAATATTTAATCGACTTATGAATATAGGCTGCAGAGGTTGCTTGGCTGCAGAGGCTGCTTGGCTGCAGAGGCTGCAGAGGCAGCCTGGCTCCAGAAGCAGCTTGGCTGCGTGTGGAGTCTGCTTCTCTCACGTCAATTCTTATCACAATACATCTGTTTACTATCCAATGACTCTGGCTCATCTGGATAATTAGTTTCCATACTGTGTCTCATTGCTCGTGTACCCTTGATAAAGTGTCTGCTCATGTCTGTTTATTCCCCTTAAGTATGTTGTATGTAACGATCATATCTCCTTTACGTCCTCTTTCTTCCAAACCTCCGCAAATCTTAATGTAAAATTATTTTTATTTCTTACGTGTCTCGTACCATCTTGTTAAGTTGCTATGGTATTGGGCTGGTCTTGACCATCTCTCCCTGTAGTGCATGCCTTGACTCGTAGTGTAAAGAAGTAAAGAAGTAGTCTAAATAAGCACTTCTTTACATCTCTGCATCAATTTTACATCTTAATTCTACATCTACAATCAATTCTACATCTACAATCAATTCTACATCTTAATTCTACATCTACAATCAATTCTACATCTTAATTCTACATCTACAATCATTTCTACATCTTAATTCTACATCTACAATCAATTCTACATCTTAATTCTGCATCTTAATTCTACATCTACAATCAATTCTACATCTTAATTCTACATCCACAATCAATTCTACATCTTAATTCTACATCCACAATCAATTCTACATCTTAATTCTACATCTCAATTCTACATCTTCAATCAATTCTGCATCTTAATTCTACATCTACAATCAATTCTACATCTTAATTCTACATCTTCAATCAATTCTGCATCTTAATTCTACATCTACAATCAATTCTACATCTTAATTATACATCTACAATCAATTATGCATCTTAATTCTACATCCACAATCAATTCTACATCTTAATTCTACATCTACAATCATTTCTACATCTTAATTCTACATCTACAATCAATTCTACATCTTAATTCTACATCTACAATCATTTCTACATCTTAATTCTACATCTACAATTATTTCTACATCTTAATTCTACATCTACAATCATTTCTACATCTTAATTCTACATCTACAATCATTTATACATCTTAATTCTACATCTACAATCATTTCTACATCTTAATTCTACATCTACAATCAATTCTACATCTTAATTCTACATCTTAATTCTACATCTACAATCATTTCTACATCTTAATTCTACATCTACAATCATTTCTACATCTTAATTCTACATCTACAATCAATTCTACATCTTAATTCTACATCTACAATCAATTCTACATCTTAATTCTACATCTACAATCATTTCTACATCTTAATTCTACATCTACAATCAATTCTACATCTTAATTCTGCATCTTAATTCTACATCTACAATCAATTCTACATCTTAATTCTACATCCACAATCAATTCTACATCTTAATTCTACATCCACAATCAATTCTACATCTTAATTCTACATCTCAATTCTACATCTTCAATCAATTCTGCATCTTAATTCTACATCTACAATAAATTCTACATCTTAATTCTACATCTTCAATCAATTCTGCATCTTAATTCTACATCTACAATCAATTCTACATCTTAATTCTACATCTACAATCAATTCTGCATCTTAATTCTACATCCACAATCAATTCTACATCTTAATTCTACATCTACAATCATTTCTACATCTTAATTCTACATCTACAATCAATTCTACATCTTAATTCTACATCTACAATCATTTCTACATCTTAATTCTACATCTACAATCATTTCTACATCTTAATTCTACATCTACAATAATTTCTACATCTTAATTCTACATCTACAATCATTTCTACATCTTAATTCTACATCTACAATCATTTCTACATCTTAATTCTACATCTACAATCAATTCTACATCTTAATTCTACATCTTAATTCTACATCTACAATCATTTCTACATCTTAATTCTACATCTACAATCATTTCTACATCTTAATTCTACATCTATAATCAATTCTACATCTTAATTCTACATCTACAATCAATTCTACATCTTAATTCTACATCTACAATCATTTCTACATCTTAATTCTACATCTACAATCAATTCTACATCTTAATTCTACATCTACAATCACTTCTACATCTTAATTCTACATCTACAATCAATTCTACATCTTAATTCTACATCCACAATCAATTCTACATCTTAATTCTACATCTACAATCATTTGTACATCTTAATTCTACATCTACAATCAATTCTACATCTTAATTCTACATCCACAATCAATTCTACATCTTAATTCTACATCTACAATCATTTCTACATCTTAATTCTACATCTACAATCACTTCTACATCTTAATTCTACATCTACAATCAATTCTACATCTTAATTCTACATCCACAATCAATTCTACATCTTAATTCTACATCCACAATCAATTCTACATCTTAATTCTACATCCACAATCAATTCTACATCTTAATTCTACATCTACAATCATTTCTACATCTTAATTCTACATCTACAATCACTTCTACATCTTAATTCTACATCTACAATCAATTCTACATCTTAATTCTACATCCACAATCAATTCTACATCTTAATTCTACATCTACAATCATTTCTACATCTTAATTCTACATCTACAATCAATTCTACATCTTAATTCTACATCTACAATCAATTCTGCATCTCCTTCATCTCTTAACTTCCACACTTTGTCCCTAGTCAGGCAGCTTATAATTTGAAGCATCTTTACATTATTCATCCCCCCCCCTTCCCCCTCCCCCTCCCCCCATCTAACCCCCCATTTCATCAGATCCACGATGAGTTCAGTCTCCCCCTGGATGAGGTCCGTGTAGTAGACTCCAACACCCCCCTCCCCCCCCTTTCTCATCTCATCCTCATCATCGTTGCAATAAACAGTACAGAAACCTTGTCGGTTCATTGCATTCATCAGTCACGCCTCGTCTGGCAGAGATGAACAGGTTGTGGTCTATTGTCAGCCGGAGAGAGAGAGAGAGAGAGAGAGAGAGAGAGAGAGAGAGAGAGAGAGAGAGAGAGAGAGAGAGAGAGAGAGACAGACAGACAGACAGACAGACAGACAGACAGACAGACAGAAAATCGACGTTCATATATATATATCTTCCCTTCTTTTGGTCTTATTCCTTCTCTCATTACTACCTAATTTTATTATCATCTTAATTCCAGTCTTCCCGTGTGGATTTGTTCCCGTTCCTGTTCGCTCTCTCTCTCTCTCTCTCTCTCTCTCTCTCTCTCTCTCTCTCTCTCTCTCTCTCTCTCTCTCTCTCTCTCTCTCTCTCTCTCTCTCTCTGTCTCTCTGTCTCTCTCTCTCTCTCTCTCTCTTTCTTTCTCTCTCTCTCTCTCTCTCTCTCTCTCGTGTCTAACTTCCTTTAATGATGATTAAGTTGACTTCCTTTTATCACGCTGTTCGCTCATTACATTACGACAAATATATAATCAATTATAGTGGCGATCAAATTTACGATCCATAATGTCAAGTCGAACACTGTTTACAACCTGAAGAAACATTAAGAAAACATCAGAGTGTCGTTACAAGATGCGCAAACAATGAGCTATCTCCACTATATCTTCCAAATGATAGGCCGAAGACCGCAGGGCGCGGCAAAGGCCCTTCGCGCTCCAGGTGAGATGAGGGGGCCTCTTACTCGCGGTTAAAGTAGACTCTTAAGCCCCCCATAATCACCCCAAGTGCTTTATTGAGCGCTTGTATATACACGTCGCAGAGGGGGAATGAGCGCCCCGTCGTGGCGGGACCTCCCGGCAGCCATATTACGCGACGACGTCTTCAATCGCTGCCTCGGTGGATCGAGGAGACGAAATAACAGGACTGGGGGATGATGGAGCACCTCATCAGCCGCTGATATTGCTAGGTGGAGATGAGGCACTGAGACGGACGGCTGAGAAATGAATCGGGCTTGATTCGTAACACACACATACTCGCACGACTGGAATGTTAAATACTGTCACTGTAGTGTATTGGTGAATGGGTGATAGTATGCTGCTAGGCTAGGAAGGTATCCGGCCCAGCTCTCACTATAGGGTATGGCGGGCCGGATATGGTGCCCCGAGGGTATGAAGCTAGCCAGCACAGCTCTCACTATAGGGTATGGGGGGTATGATATCGCAGGCTCCGAAGGCATCCAGCACAGCTCTCACTGCAGGGTACAGTACCAAAGACTATGTATCCAGTCTTACATACATATGTATGAATGGATACTGGATACATGGATACATATGTATCCAGTAGAGACACCGTGTGGAAGGCATCGCGTGTCTGAGTGTCGTGGAGAGTGTGGACAATTAGTAGTGAGAGATCACGACACTAACGACCTATAAAATGATCGCTACTGACTGCCAGATTACTCAAGGACCGTTATATAAAGTTTGGCAGGTGTTGTATTAAAGAGTGTATGATTGTATATCTCCCGCAGTGATATAACCTGGGCGACGCTATACAATGATCAGCGGAGGGGCCAACCATTCGTACTAAAACTTGTACACAATTATTGCGGCTCATGATTGTTGAGGTAATTTTGAACATTTGTTGAGAAATTTCAGTGATTGTTTTTCTGGATATGTCAACAGAAACACGTGGATCTGATCGCTCTTACACTCAGGTAACACCTCTGGTGCAATTATAGGGACCCACAGCCTCAAAGAAGGGATATATATATATATATATATATATATATATATATATATATATATATATATATATATATATATATGTATATATATATCATTATTTTAATGTACGTCCTCTAATTGAGAGTATTCCGGTAGAGGTGATGTGGTGGTACACCAGAGCACAATTCAACCACCTGGGAAACAGACAAATAACTGGACTAATTAGCTGGAACATTACACCATCTGGGAGTAGTTAGGGTCATCAGAACGTGGCAAGTCAAACACGCTGTGAGTGTGAGTGTGTGTGTGAGTGGCTTTGTCTCTCCGGGAGCCTTAATGACGCCATCTTGTGTTGAGAAGTGAGTGTGTATGTTCCCAGGAAAGCGAGAGATCATTAGTGCGAGATTTAGCGAGGTTTCACGCTAGCTAGTGTGTGCTTTAGCGAGGGTTCACGCTAGCTAGCGTGTGCTTTAGCGAGGTTTCACACTAGATTACACGAACTTAGTAAAGTTCACAGTAACAAGGTAATGTCTGGCAAGGTTCTCAGTAGTTAGCGCAAGCTGACGAGGGTTCACGCAAACTCAGAGAGAAAAAAAGTCAAATTAAAAAAAAATTATAAAACTTTTCTTGATGTCAAATGATGTGTTGTGGAACACGTGCCCTGGACACACACACACGCTATACATAGCGGTATTACCTCGTGAATGTAATACATTATTACTGAATAATACAGCTGGGTAGAATGCACCTGAACAGAATGCGCTGACTTAATAAAAATCGCAAATAAAAACTCGATATATCTCGCGATTCGTTTAAATAATAAAGACAAAAAAACTAATGACTCGATATAGATCAACTCCAAAGATATGCAAGGAAAAAGTTATGTTTTTCTGTGTTTTTTTTTTTTACAAATTATAGGTTGTGATATTATATATATAGTGATTATAACAGTGAAGCTTGCGGTGTGTGGCGTTCTCACGTTCAGGGGAACGTGCTTGGAGATTAGGGTAACTAATTTCTTATATTTAAACCAGATGCAGACGAGGAGTCACAATAACGTGGCTGAAATATGTTGACCAAACCACACACTAGAAAGTGAAGGGACGACGACGTTTCGGTCCGTCCTGGACCATTCTCAAGTCGATTGTGGGTTTTGGTCGATGTACAATCGACTTGAGAATGGTCCAGGACGGACCGAAACGTGGTCGTCCCTTCACTTTCTAGTGTGTGGTTTGGTCAACTTAAACCAGATAGTACTGGAGGTCGTATATTTCTGACACAAGCTGAGTTGTTGTTTAATAGGCTGATTGGCTGGTATAGCGGTTGTTAACCCTTGACCTGACCCCTGGGCTAACTAGGTTACCATTCTTTCTCCCTTCTGTGATCCCTAATGAGGTTCAGTAGGACGAAAAAGCTATGGAAAAAACTACAATACTCTCTCTCTCTCTCTCTCTCTCTCTCTCTCTCTCTCTCTCTCTCTCTCTCTCTCTCTCTCTCTCTCTCTCTCTCTCTCTCTCACTCTCTCTCTCTCTCTCTCTCTCTCTCTCTCTCTCTCTCTCTCTCTCTCTCTCTCTCTCTCTCTCTCTCTCTCTCTCTCTCTCTCTCTCTCTCTCTCTCTCTCTCTCTCTCTCTCTCTTTCTATCTCTCTCTCTCTCTCTTTCTATCTCTCTCTCTCTCTCTCTCTCTCTGTCTCTCTCTCTCTCTCTCTCTCTCTCTCTCTCTCTCTCTCTCTCTCTCTCTCTCTCTCTCTCTCTCTCTCTCTCTCTCTCTCTCTCTCTATCTCTCTCTCTCGCTCTCTCTCTATCTCTCTCTCTTCTCGTTGTGGATTATTCCCAATTTCTGTTATATCTTTAATGTCTATTATCATTGCTTATTATTAGTATCCTTATCAATAATCTTCTTTAACCATTAATTATAACCACTATTTGGGATAATTAACATATTTAATTATTTATTTCAAGTCGTTACGTATAATCATTATCATTACATATAATAATACAAAGTATCTGTAATAATTATTTATCTATATTTAGAGATAATTTTAAAGACCATAGGTATGTGATCTGGTGGTGTGGAGAGATGGAATTAGCAGGGAAAACACCAATGTTATTTTAGATTAGCTACTCAGAACGAAGTGTCCATGTAGCACGGGCTATGGTGAGCCCGTAGGAAAGCACTAATAAACCATTGCGATTTTATATAGCACTTGGAAGGGGCCATGATAAGGGTCTGGGATGGGACGGGGGGAAAGGAATGGTGCCCCTCCTCTGGTGTGGAATTAACTTGACAAGTATAGAGTTGGATCAGAGGCTGGCGCGGTATGTACACAATTGTACATCACGTCTTGTACACTTCTATGATGTCAGGGGGAAGACTGTTTCGTACAGTAGGCATGATGTGTACTATCCTGTACACCACTGTCATAAGGGCTGAATTATGCCATATTGTACTCCTCTGTCACGCGTACTGTCACGTGCTGTATCATGACACGTGATACACAAGGATATGTGATACGTGACATACATGTGATACTTAGTTGACACATAATTCAAGACCAAATACATATCAAGAAAATTATGCGCTAGTCTTTGGAATACAAGTTATAAGTTGACTCAAGACACAAAGGTGCGCCTATGTTGATCTACAGGGCGACAGGCTACATGTATGCTTGTAAACAGGAAGAAGGAATGCACTTGTATTGCTTAGAAATTGAGGATTCTCCACCAACGTGTGAATTTTGTTGCCAAATGTATTAATAACCTGACAACATGGCTGCATCATTACTGACTGCCCTGTGCTCTGTCCTCCCGCCCTGCGTATAGTTCCTTTAGCGCCAACAAGTGGCCAGAAACATTGTCAGTTTTTGTGGGATGGTCAAAAACTGTCAATAATATGGAGGTAGCCTGGTAGCATGGAGCCGGTCGGCCGAGCGGACAGCACGCTGGACTTGTGATCCTGTGGTCCTGGGTTCGATCCCAGGCGCCGGCGAGAAACAATGGGCAGAGTTTCTTTCACCCTATGCCCCTGTTACCTAGCAGTAAAATAGGTACCTGGGTGTTAGTCAGCTGTCACGGGCTGCTTCCTGGGGGTGGAGGCCTGGTCGAGGACCGGGCCGCGGGGACACTAAAGCCCCGAAATCATCTCAAGATCTCAAGATAGCCTTTGTG